>NC_136063.1:399859530-400349530 GCF_964261635.1 Lissotriton helveticus
TGACTTTAGGGTTAGGAGGTGTTGAGGCAGCTGTGCAAAGGCTCTCAAAAAGGGTGCACATTAGAAAAGTAAAGACTAAATTATGGTCTCACTGTGGCATCACGGAGGGTTGAGGAGAAAACATGTTATTTAAACTTTTGAGAAATTGCATCACAACAGGTGATTTGAAAAGTATGCTTGGTCCGGTGAACGTAAACAGATAGAAAGGTCGCCAGATAGCTTTGTGCCCACTGTATTCCTTGATGGGTAAAAGGTAAAACAAACAATAAGACAGTGAGTTTGGCCTGCAACGATTCCATATTACAAGTGCCACAATCTTGTCCCAGCGTTAACGAATTTTGTTATAGGACCCTGGGCCGCAAGCATGACATCCACTATTTTGAGAGGATATTGAATGCCGTCAACTGCCGTCATTCAATCTCCACATATGGAGGTGCAGATTGCGCAGGCCCGGATGGAAGACTTTGCCCTGCTTCTATGACATATAATCCTACCAAACCTGCAGCCTAATCGAAGGACTGATGCTCATTCTCAGAGGCTTTGGGTACCACACACTCCTGGCCCAATCCAGAGCCACTAGGATGACATGGGTCAGGTCATTCCTGATCTTATTCAGAACTCGAGGCAAGAGAGGTAGCGGTGGGAAGGAGTCCTATGCTTCACTCTAGGTGGAAAGCATCTCAGAGAGAACCTTCTTTAGAACTACTGCCCATACAAGTGTTGACATTGCTTGTTCTTGGCAGTAGCAAAGAGACAGAGCGAGGGTTCTCCTCATTGTTGTAAGACACCCTGTGCCCCCTCCAGATGTAAATCTCATTTATAATTTGTTAATCTGCCCTGGACTTTAAAGATACTTCCAGGTGATGTACTTTGGAGGAAAGGCTACGACTATACAGTTGCACAGGAGTAGCCCCTCCCCATCCCCAACAGGGCCTAATACTGCCCGGCTGTTGGAATACCACATAGCACTAGTGTGGTCAATGAGGACTTGTACCAGCCTGCCTTTGATGGATGACAGGAAGTCTTTCAATGAAAAACTGAATGGTCGTAACCCCAATAAGTTGATGTAGGGACAGGTCTCCGCTGAAGACCAGATTCCTGTGACTTACACCTCGATCGGATGACCTCCCCAACCCAGCAGTGATGTCTCTCTCACTACCATCGGCTCTGGGTGGGGTTGAAAAAAGGGTCTGCCACTTGTCCAATGTGGTTGAGCTGCCACCACTGCAGATCTTCAACAGTCTCCTATGAAACAGGATGGAATCCGACAGGTTTCCTTGGTGCTCGACTCATTCAGACTTCAGATCCACTAAGGAGCCTGCATATGCTACCAGGCATGGTCAACAAACAGCCCTTTGTCAAAGAAGACTGAGAGCCACACTCACTGGGACCCATCATCGATGTTTAAATATCTGCATCACAGCCCAAAAGTCCTGGAGTCCCTGAACCAGAAGGAAGGCCCGGTAATGCACTGTACCAGGATGGCTCAGACAAAAGCCAGCGTCTGTAGAGGAGACAGGTGTGACTTGAGAAGTTTGATAGTGAACCCAAACAATGTCCAGAGATTCGTTATCATCTGAATGTGGTCCACAAATGAGTGTAGCGAGCTTGACTTCAACAGCCAGTCATGAAGATGGGGGAAGATTGGCACACCCGATTTCCAGTGGTATGGTGCAACTGCCACCATCGCCTTCGTGAACACCTGTGGGGCATTCACAAGGTCCAAAGGAAGAACAGCAAACTAAAAATACTTGTACTCCACCTTAAACTACAAGTAACACCTGTGGTCTGACAAGAAGGGAACATAGAAGTAGGAGTCTTACAGATCCAGCACTACCATACGTTTCCTGGATTCAGGTCAGACATAACCTGGCCAGTGAGATCATCTAGAATTCATCCTTTCAGCAGAAAAACTGAATGGTCAGAGATCCAAAATAGGATGAAGACCTCCACTCTTTTTCAGCTCAAGGAAATAAAGGAGTAATATCAAATTCCAATTGCTGAGACCTGGACTCTCTATGGCTCCTTTCGCCAAAAAAGGTCTGAACATCCGGCAGCAAATTGGACAAGGGCTCCCCCAAAAGTGGTTCTGATGTAGGTGGAAGAGGCGACGGGTCAGGAAGGAAAGAAGGGCACAGTCCAGTTGAATTATCTGCAGCGCCCACTTGTCAGAGGTTAGGGCCTGCCAGCTGTAGAGAAAATGACCAATTCTTCCTCCCACAGAGTGGTCATGTACCGCTAAGAGCAAATTAAAGTGGCTTGGAGACTAGTTAAGATGGACGGGGGACTTGGAGGTTCTCGGTCCCTGCACGACTGGACGCTGTTTGATAAGTCACCTACCCTGACCCAGAAAGAATGGGGTGCTTCTTGCTAGGGTGACAAGCCTGTAAGTGAAAGCCCTAGTGACGCCTCAAAAGGAACAAAACTGTTGGGGACACTGCCTTGCAGGTATGAAGGCAAGGGAGCGTGTTGCAATACTAATTTCTTTAAAGAACACTAAGGCGGAGTTGGCCTTCTCGACAATTAAATGAGACCTGTCAAAAGGGAGATCTATGAGTGATGCCTTAATGTCATCCCAGAAACCCTGGATCTCATCTGTGTGTACCCCCAGAGCACCATCCTAGTCCCAACTGCTATGTTTAAACAGTCTGTCATGTCCATGCCTAACCATATGATATATCTGACCACATCCCGGCCATCCTCAAAGGTCCGCGCCAGTTGGCACAGAATTCCTCTGAGACTGCTGGCAAGATCTCTGTGATCATGCCCCATAAGGCTTGGGAGTACCTACACAGCAAAAAAACTGAAAGGCAAGATAAGAGAATATTTGTTTGCCTAATACCTCGATTCTCCTCCACCTTCCGATCTAGGGGGTCATATATAATGAGTTTAGATTAATCTTATTAGTTCAAGCCTGAACCACCTGGCTCTTTAAAGTAGAGTGTTGAGTCAAAAGGCAGGGCCACCCAGAGCAGGTTTGTGGCGTCATACTGCCCATTTACAGGTGGGCAGGAACATGGTTTAGCCCAAGTGCCCATAAGGATGCTATTTAGGACTTCATTGAATGGCAGCAAGAGCGCAGGCAAGGCCTTTCCAGGGTGCAAAACGTCAGTGACGACATTGGTTTTCACTTGAACAGACAGCAATTGACATTCCAGGACTTGAGCTGCCCGTGTGATGACCACAGCAAATGAGGCACTCTTCTGTTGGGGGGGGGATCATGGGAAAAACTTGGCCATGTGTCCGCGGAAGTGTCTAATCCGCTGGCCTTCTGTAGGTTGAAATAGAAGTTGTTGTCACCATATTGTGGGAAGCCAGTCCCAAAAGTTGTTCACGTACTAGAAGGCGACTCCTAGGCAAAGGTGCTGTTTTCATGGAGTCAAAGTGAAGAGGGCCTAGTTGAATCAGGACTGTGCCAGGATGAAACCTCGGTCATGATCCGAGAGAATCTGTGTCCTTCGTCAAGGGCGTCAACAAGGGAGAAACCGATGTGGATCGTGGTGCCAGCAGTGGTCTGAGCTGAACCTCAAGCAGTTTTGGGAGGCATAGACATCGTAAAGCGCAGACCTTCTTACGGTAACCGAACTGGAGGCCTCTGCAGATTTGTGGGGTCCGAGGGCACGACAGAGGAAAGAGGTAGGGTACCAAATATTCACAACATGCCTTCCTTTAGTACCTCAATCAGTTGCGCTATCACCAACAGCCACAGACGTTTGGGTTTCCTTGGGATCAGCTGCACAATGGCTCCTCAGAAGGGGACTGGGAGTGAGACAGAGGGTACCCTTGACGTCCTGATGTCTTCTGAGAAGGAGAGTGGCGAGGCAGGGACAAGGCCCACTTTGACTTCCTAGGTTTCTTTTTGAACTTCAACTTACCTGAAAACTACGCCTGTGATGAAAACCTATTACAGGCGGCATCCCAAAAGAGGGAACGAATGCAGGCTCTCAAGTTCGAGTGAGAATAGGGTTTACATTACTTCCTGCAGTGATCGGCACAATACAGCTTGGCTTCGTGAGCCCAAATTGCCTTTGAGTGAATAAAGGTACACTCCTTGCATGACTTGGAGTTGTAGACCGACTCAAACACCAGAGGCAATCCATATGGGGATCTTACAGACATCTGCACGCGAAAGTTCCTGCAAGGCACAAACCAAACCTTGTAGTTTTAGGAGGGGACAGGTTTCCTTTAACACTGGAAACACAATGTTGTTAGAAAAACCAAATCAACAAAGGAGAAAAAATTAGGCTCTACTGCTAGATTTGTATATGAAGGTGCATAAAGAAAGGAAATGACGTCACCGCACTTAGGTGGTGCTTATATGCGGCTCCAGTCATCGCTGAAAAACGCCACGTACCAGCATGCAGGACTACGCTGAAAAATCTGCCAGATCCAGTCTGGCACCTAGGGATATTCTACAGGTGAGGAAACTGTGGTTAGAAATATTCATCAGATATGTTACTTACCTGTTGTAATCAGTTATGAGCTTGTAATGCTACACACACTCCTGCCATTTTCTGTTGGGATTGGAGGATGCAAGTTCTTTTTCTTCAAAATAGTAGTTTCGGTTTCCAGGTGACTCGTGATACCTCCCTTGAAACACATAATGAACCAGGATTCAGCATCCACCTCAGATTGTCATTTTCCCTCTTTGAGTAGGTTTTAGTGTGAAATTGTGAAGCATCAGTATGTCTGAACTGGAGTATGGTGATATAAATATAAGTGAGAAAAGATGAGGTATCATACATTCTGGCGTACACTTTCCTTCGAGGAAACGCATTTCTCATGTAAATCTTCAGCACTACAAGCTTCAAACCAACTGTTACAGGTAAGTAGAATTTTCATTTTGCAGCATGAGATGCTGTAGATCACATGTTGTGCATAGGTTGAAAAGCACTAATCCTTTTCCTAAAGAGATGGTTTGCGAACAAAAGCAGAATATGTCTAGAATAACGTTTTAAGTACAGTTTGGCGACTTGAACTTCTTGCCGGGCTTGGATGGCCACTAAGTAATGTTTAGTACAAATCTGTAGATTGACGACCAAGTAGCCGTTTTGCTAATGTCAGCTAGCGGAAGATTTCAATACACATTATGGTCCTCCTGGCAAAACCTGCTTTAGAGTTTAGTTTGACAAGCAATGGTTGGACAAATGCAACAAACAACTGTTTTGTGAGTTGACAGTGTATGGTCAAGATAGTACAAAATAGCTCATCTGAACTATTAAGTGTTCTTTCTGTAAGCGAACGTGCTTGCAGCAAGAAAGAAGGTAACTCACAGGACTGACTAATATAAAGATTTGATGCTAACTTTGGCAAGATGCAAGTGTGCAATCTTACTACAATTTTGCCCTTGGGTATCTGTGTGAAAGGTCCTTGAATGGACAATGATTGTAGCTCACAATTCTGGGTAAGGATGCGAACGGTACCAAGAAAGCCTCTCCAATTCAAGAAACTACAGCTGGCAAGGATTTAGAGGCTCGAAGGAGGCCCCATATGTCAAGGAAGGGCAAAGTTAAAAACCCCATGAATAGATTCGAGTTAATATCGCGGGTACTGCCTAATTTACTCCTGTTTTAAAAGTAGACTGCTCTGTCCATTCTCTAATTTGCAGACATAGCGGCTAGGATAGATATATATATATATATATATATATATATATATATATATATATATATATATATATTACCTACTGGCGGTCGCCAGTAGGTATATATAGTTAGGATTTTTTCTCTATGGGTTTTTTGAAAATTCTATGTCTAATAACTTTGCCGTTTGTGGACGGAATTGGCTGAAATTTTCAGGAAAATGGCACATTTTGTTTCTGAGCAGCCTTTGAAAATTTGGGGGGGGTTCGTCAAGGGGGGGCCGAGAAAAAAGGGGGGTCCCAAAACGTGTTTTTAACATTGAGTTTTCCATAGGGCGGTTGGCCTCACTTTTAGCCCGAACGGCTGAATGGATTTGCACGAAACTTGGCAAAATTGTAGGGACTGGTAGCCCGATGTGCCTTTTGTAGGTCTCAATATATGTGCTCCAGTGGATTTTGAGAAATTAACGTTTAAAAAAAGATATATATCTGTAACAGCGGACCGGGCAGCGTCCCAGGACGCGTACTTTTCGCGCAACGGAGCTTTGTGAAGCGAAGCTGATTGGTTCTCTGGCGTCTGTCAACATTCCAAAAAGTCCGTAGCTGCCGCCATCTTGTCTCTCGGTAGGATCGAGAGACAAGAGGAGGCCAAAGCGAAGGGGCAAATGACCATAAGGGGGAATAGTAGATCCTCGCTGACCCCCTACGTTTGATGTGGAGGTTTTAAAAGGGCCCCGCGGGGCAAAAAAAAACCAAAATAATAATAATCGAACGGCTGAATGGATTTGCACGAAACTTGGCAAAATATTAGGGACTGGTAGCCCGATGTGCCTTTGCTAGGTCTCAATATATGTGCTCCAGTGGATTTTGAGAAATTAACGTTAAAAAAAAGATATATATCTGTAACAGCGCACCGCTTCGCGTACTTTTCGCGTTACGGAGCTTTGCGAAGCGAAGCTGATTGGCTCTCCGGTGTCTGTAAACATTCCAAACAGTACGTAGCGGCTGCCATCTTGTCTCTCGGTAGGATCGAGAGACAAGAGGAGGCCAAAGCGAAGGGGCAAATGACCATAAGGGGGCATAGTAGATCCTCGCTGACCCCCTAGGTTTGATGTGGAGGTTTTAAAAGGGCCCCGCGGGGCAAAAAATAATAATAATAATAATAATAATAATAATCGAACGGCTGAATGGATTTGCACGAAACTTGGTAAAATATTAGGGACTGGTAGCCCGATGTGCCTTTGCTATGTCTCAATATATGTGCTTCAGTGCATTTTGAGAAATTAACGTTCAAAAACAAGATATATATCTGTAACAGCGCTCCGCTTCGCGGAGATAAAATTATATCTGTATTACCTAGCTGTTGCTAACACCAGTTAGCGACGGCTAGTAGGAGATAGCGACCATCTTGGGTCCCACTTTGCATGTGAGTGATATTTATCACTAATGACATGCAAAGTGGGCATGCCAAGATGTTAGCGAATGGAAACAGTCGCTAACATCGCTATCTCCTATTATCAAATTTTGGAAATATTCGAGATAAGCGCGAATATCTCCAAAAAGTAACAGCTGCCCTGAGCAGTTCTTAGCCATGTTATCCAATGGGAGGTGGATAACATGGCTAAGAGCATTAGCTCGGTAATGCATGAATATCGCTGAGTTTTCAGCGATATTAATGCATTGCGGTCGTTTTTTATCGTATTTGCGATAAACCTTGATAATAGCAAGGTTTATCTGCGATAATTTCTGACGGTAAAAAAATCTTTGCAATGCATCGTTAGGGATAAATATCGCTTAACTTTGGTAATATGCCCCAACGTCTGTTAACGTTCGATTCGAAGGAAATCAGGAAGTGTTGAAAAACATTGTCTGCGCCATCTTGTCTTTTTTCAAATGCCACACTTTTGTCGTGCACGGCAGCCATTTTAGATGCCTTGACCAGACCCACTCTGTGCACGCTGTCGATCCTTAGCATGGCTCCCCACCCTCGCAAGCATCTCACCCAGGCAGTGGTCACCCCCGCTCTCTGTCTTATGCATGGGTAATAAACCTCCCCCCATCTGCGCTGCTCTTCCCTGAGAATCACACCCTGTGCCCGCCCGACACCTCCCTTTCGCCCTATTCACTACCGCACCCTCTGACACTCCTTTTCCTCTGTGTCCGATTGTCCAGGCCGGTCCTAGGCTATCAGCTAGCCCTGCAGATGTAGTTTATGGCCACAGCTGTAAAGAATCACCCCTCTTCAAAGGAGTTATAGTAGATCAAGGCCCACACTCGATGAGATCCGTCACAGCAGAAGCGTTGCTATTATCTGAAAACCATCCTGTATTGTGATTGGGGAGGGGACCGAGCGTGAAGCGGAAGATTCCAGGGATGACTCTTTGTACATCAAAGTTTTTACAATTATGTGTCACATTAAAAATATATAGCACTCCGACAAAGTAGTAAGATTATAAAACTTTAATAATTTATAAATATATACAAGAAAACAAAAATAGTAATAACATATAAACATTTTTAGGGAAAAACAACGAAGTAGCGGTCGGCTGTGCGAATAGTCCCAACGCAGCACAACGTCCAGATTTCCGGCGGGGGGTGGGTCATCAGTAGCAAACTGTTGTGCGAATAGTTCCAAGGCAGCAGAACGCGCCGAAATCTAGATGACACGAAAGTGATGTCTAGTAAGTTGCCACCCAGCAAATAACGGCGTGGGGCGTCGCGGGGGGTGGGTCATCAGTAGCAAACTGTTGTGCGAATAGTTCCAAGGCAGCAGAACGATGGCACCAAGGTGATGTCCAGTAAGTTGCCGCACTGGTTTTGGTATCCTACAATGCTGCTCCGAATAACGGCGTGGGGCGCCCCGGGGGAGGCGGCGTGAACGGGCCTCTCCAGGTGGAGTCTCATCTGTTTTAGTGGGGCGCCCCTTTACCGTTTCAGTTGCCATTCCGTCCGCTTTTGGTCCACTGTGTCAAAATCCGCCATTCAGCTGAGTTGCGCCCACTCTTGCGGTGCAGCGATAGGCGGCTGCCACAGGACTCTCAAAATGGCGGCAGGCTCTTTCCTTTTTGGGCGTGGTCCACTGAAATGGCCCTGGGACACCTTGGAAATCGGACGCTTGTCTGCTAGGTCTTGGACCCCATTCTCGAAAGCGTCCCCTCCGCCTTGAGAATTCATCAAAAGTTTTGGGGGCCCCGACTCCTGCAGGCTTCTGGTGGGGAGCGGCTGCCATGATTGCTCGCGGAATGACCACGACGGAGCTACGAGATGGTGGTGCTCTCATGCTGACGCCAGTTTAGTCTGAAACATCCAGAAACAAGGTGGGGCTTTCATCGTTTGGGGGGAAAAAAAAGTTTTCATCCAATGAAAAGTGTTGTTTTTAGGTCATATGATCAAGTCTTCCATCATTAGGAAACCAAAAGTAAAATGAACCAATGAAAAGTTTTATAAACAAGTCACATGACCTGTTATGCGGCATAGGGTATAAAATGCGGAGAAAATACGTTGGCACGTGAGGCGGCGTCAGTAGCGGACTGATGTGCGAATAGGCCGAAGGCAATACAACGCGCCAAGATCCGGATGGCACCGAGGTGGTGTCCAGCAAGTTGCAGCACTGGTGTGGCCATCCTACAATGCTGAAAGTCGGCGTGGGGCGCCCCGTTGGCCTGTGAGTTTGCGTCAGTAGTGGACCGATGTGCGAATAGGCCGAAGGCAGCACAACGCGCCAAGATCCGGATGGCACCGAGGTGGTGTCTAGTAAGTTGTCGCACTTCTGTGGCCATCCTACAATGTTGAAAGTCGGCGTGGGGCGCCCCGTTGGCCTGTGAGATGGCGTCAGTAGCGGACCGATGTGCGAATGGGGCCAAAGGCAGCGCAACAATATTTTCTGACTGACACCACAAGGCGCTGAGATGCCAAGATCCGGATGGCACCGAGGTGATGTCTAAGTTGCGGACTGATGTGCGAATGGGGCCAAAGGCAGCGTAACAATATTTTTTGTATGGAAGATACCACTAGGCGTTGAGATGCCAAGATTCGGATGGCACTGAGGTGATGTCTAGCAAGTTGCTGTACTGGTGTGGTCATCCTACAATGCTGAAACTCGGCGTGGGTCGCCCCATTAGCCTGTGAGATGGCGTCAGTAGCGGACCGATGTGCGAATAGGCCGAAGGCAGCACAACGCGCCAAGATCCGGATGTCACCGTGGTGGTTTCATAGTTGAGAGGCACTTCATCTGCAGTGGGGCACCGAGATCCGGATGGCACCGAGGTGATGTCTAGCAAGTTGCTGTACTGGTGTGGTCATCCTACAATGCTGAAACTCGGCGTGGGTCGCCCCATTAGCCTGTGAGATGGCGTCAGTAGCGGACCGATGTGCGAATAGGCCGAAGGCAGCACAACGCGCCAAGATCTGGATGTCACCGTGGTGGTTTCATAGTTGAGAGGCACTTCATCTGCAGTGGGGCGCCGAGATCCGGATGGCACCGAGGTGATGTCTAGCAAGTTGCTGTACTGGTGTGGTTATTCTACAATGCTGAAAGTCGGCGTGGGGCGCCCCATTAGCCTGTGAGATGGCGTCAGTAGCGGACTGATGTGCGAATGGGGCCAAAGGCAGCGCAATAATATTTTCTGAAGAGAAGACACCAAAAGGTGCTGACATTCCAAGATCCGGATGGCACCGAGGTGGTGTCTAAGTTGCGGACTGATGTGCGAATGGGGCCAAAGGCAGCGTAACAATATTTTTTGTATGGAAGATACCACTAGGCGTTGAGATGCCAAGATTCGGATGGCACTGAGGTGATGTCTAGCAAGTTGCTGTACTGGTGTGGTCATCCTACAATGCTGAAACTCGGCGTGGGTCGCCCCATTAGCCTGTGAGATGGCGTCAGTAGCGGACCGATGTGCGAATAGGCCGAAGGCAGCACAACGCGCCAAGATCCGGATGTCACCGTGGTGGTTTCATAGTTGAGAGGCACTTCATCTGCAGTGGGGCGCCGAGATCCGGATGGCACCGAGGTGATGTCTAGCAAGTTGCTGTACTGGTGTGGTCATCCTACAATGCTGAAACTCGGCGTGGGTCGCCCCATTAGCCTGTGAGATGGCGTCAGTAGCGGACCGATGTGCGAATAGGCCGAAGGCAGCACAACGCGCCAAGATCCGGATGTCACCGTGGTGGTTTCATAGTTGAGAGGCACTTCATCTGCAGTGGGGCGCCGAGATCCGGATGGCACCGAGGTGATGTCTAGCAAGTTGCTGTACTGGTGTGGTTATTCTACAATGCTGAAAGTCGGCGTGGGGCGCCCCATTAGCCTGTGAGATGGCGTCAGTAGCGGACTGATGTGCGAATGGGGCCAAAGGCAGCGCAATAATATTTTCTGAAGAGAAGACACCAAAAGGTGCTGACATTCCAAGATCCGGATGGCACCGAGGTGGTGTCTAGCAAGCTATGCAGTTGAGTTGTGTGCGCACTTGCGGCGAATAGGTCGAAGGCAGCATAACAATGTTTTCTGAATAGGAGACACCACAAGGCGTTGAGATTCGGTTACCACCGAGGTGATGTCTAGCAAGTTGCCGCACTGGTGTGGCCATCCTACAATACTGCTCCGAATAACGGCGTGGGGTGCCCGAAGGGGGGGGGAGCCGGCGTGAATGGGCCTTCCTAGGTGGAGGCTCGTCTGCTGTAGTGGGGCGCCCCTTTACCGTTTCAGTTGCCATTCAGCTGAGTTTCGGCTGCTCTTGATGCTACAGCGACAGGCGGCTGCAAGAGGACTCTCAAAATGGCGGCCTGTTCTTTGGATTTGGGCCTGGTCCACTAAAATGGCCCTGGGACACCTTAGAACTCGGACGCTCGATTTTTTTTTCCTTTCCTGTACATGCAAAAAAAGGTAAATGCCCGGTACGTTACACGCTTCATCTGCCACGATGAACTCTCCAGAGGAACCGAAAAAAAATATAGTTGTGGTAACTATACCATGCATCGTCATATGGAGAGGTGGCACCAATTAATTATAGTGCTGCATAAAAGAGAGATTTGGAGGAGAACCCCTGACCTGCTAGTACATTCATCAAAGAAGTGGCACTGAGAGCTTCAGAGGCAAGGGAAACGGTCCCAAATATTTAGAAGAACTTTGGAAAGATTAAAATGACATGTTTAGATTGTGGCAAATTAATTTCATGTGGACAGATGAGTGTTACTCTAATAAATACAGCATATGAACATCATCATAGTCGATGGTTGGTAGAGACATTTTGACTATATCCTGGACCTGCCCGTCCTCGCCCAAAATGGCGCCGGAATAAATGGGACTCGTAACTCCTTGTTGTGTACTGGTTGCAGAACCTTGAAATCACGAGATACGTATGCAGTTTTGAAGCACATGGCGGGCGGGGACGAGAATTGATTGAATATTTCGACATCCCTATTGATATTAAGTTCTGATGTGTTATTGATTACTGTACTGTTGAAAATTCGAATTAACGTCACCCATGGTACTTGCCCGCAAATGTATATCTAGATAATTTTATTGTAACTGGCCCTGTCGTATTTTAATTATAAAATGTACGTCCACCGATTCCGTAACTGTTAGACACCTTAGTTCTTGCAACCTAATGGCTCGCCCGTTACGTTCCTCTACAGTGTAAATGTCTATTCATCATATACGATTACAGTTTGCTCTGTGGCAGGCCCACGTGGTTATAGGCTCGTATTTGTATAATGAAATTTTCACAATAAAGGTTTTTAAAAGAAAACATGGTAGTAGTATATACATTGGTAAAGTTTTTAATAATAGTGACTGTTTTAGAATCATTAAAAGGCAAGTGAAATAAAGCAGACCAATTACATGAAGGGTAAAAGGTATAATACGAAGGAACGCAGTAAAGATAAATGGTCAAGGGCTGTTGTGTTTTCTATTCCTGCAACATAAAGTGATCGATAAGAATCTCATATTCAGGCGTATCGGCGACTAAGACAGCAGGTCGACCCTCTTTTGCTCAACGGCTCCGTCATGGGACGAAGAAACGCTCTTTTTCTCGAAAAAAGAATATATTTTACTTGCAGGACAGTTGTAAAATTTCCGGGAAAGTACATTAGCCTGGAACATTATAACATATATTTAAGAAAAAATAATGTTCGGAAGTAATGAAAAGCGTAATTTTTAGGTCATATGACCAAGCCTTTCATCATTACAATAAGAAAAGTAAAATGAACCAATGAAAAGTTTTATTAACAAGTCACATGACTTGTTATGCTTACGTTACGCGCTGCGCGCCCCGGATGACTTCCGGATGCGCTAACGCGGCGCGTCATATGACGCATTACGCGACAACGCAGGTACAGAATATAGTCAAAATGTCTCCACCAACCAGCGGTCGGAACACAACCCCTTTCAGCAGGCTAAATAGTTCTGTTAAATGACAACAGAAGGGACAGGCAACAAGAACCATCAGTCAAAGAGGGGAGGGCTAGTTCTTCTCTACCGGGTTACATTGGGGCGCTACCGGAACTGATCGAATTGGTAGTCTACAGTGTTTCTGGATGTTTCAGACTGAAGCTGGGGTTAGCATGAGAGCAGCACCATTTCGTAGCTCCGTCGTGGTCATTCCGCAACCAATCATGGCAGCCGTTCTTTATCGTTATTTTGGGCGGGGTGGGTGGCGGAGCCGAGCTGTTTTGCAGCCATCATTGTGTGGAGTTCAGTTCATCTCACTAGTTTTGTATTTGTCATGAGGGGTTGTTCCTAATGTTTCTATTTTAGCGAGGTCAAAAAGAAATCCCATTAGTGGCCTACTGATTTTGCTCGATTCCTTTTCTTTTTTTTTTACACGATTTTTCGTTATCTGCAAAGACTAAACAGAGTATTGCGACTCTGTGTTTGTTTGTAAATAGAGAATGAACCAAAGAGAACTAATTCTAAAACAGTAAATACTTGGATAACAATCAATCAAATGGAGAGAGAAGCAGGCACGACGGATTACAATGGGGGCAAAGGCCTGCGTTAACTACCTTTCACTATCTGCAAAGAGAGAGTACTCCTAATAGAAATGAGGGGGGGGGGGGGCACCATTCAAAGCAGATCAGTGTGCATAAACACGAAAATGTTTTCACTTACCACGTACTTGACATTCGACAGCTTATGATATTTGCTATTAAAAAACCATTGAAATTCACTGAAAAAACCATAGGTTATAGACCATATATAGTTAGGAATTAGCATTTACAAAACCTTGAAAATTCACTGAAAAAACCATAGGTTATAGACCATATATAGTTAGGAATTAGCATTTAAAAAACCTTATTTTACTCACACAAAACCATTGAAATTCCATATATAGTTAGTTGCACTAACTATATATCGCGCACCCGCAATCCACTGCTGATCATGTCACATATTACATCATTCATGACATGGTCAGTGACATCACTGATGACATCACTGATGACATCTCAAATGACATCACTGATGACATCACTGATGACATCTCAAATGACATCACTGATGACATCTCAAATGACATCTCAAATGACATCACTGATGACATCATCCAGTGACTGTGTGTTTCTGTAAAGTTTAAATATGTTTGATATATTGAAGAATGAGTGGATGTATAAGTGTCTGGATGAAGGATTTAGTAGGTGCGTGACTGACTGTGAGTGAGTGAATAAATGTGTCGTACTAAATGCATGGGTTAGTGACTAAACAGTCTGAATGTGTGCATCAGTATGTCTGTTGTGATGTAAACTGCTGCATGTGTTGATCATTAGCTATACGAGAGGCTATATGTGTTATTGATTGGTTGCCCAAGTATTTGTATGGGAGATTGAGTTTGTGTGGGGGTGGCTGGGAGGTGTGTGACTCTGTGCATAGATGTGTCAGCAGTTGATTCACTAGGTGTATGAGTTCAAGAGTGCATGTGGAAACAGCTACATGGGCAGTTGACTGTGTGCATGAGTGTATTGATGAGTGAATGGATATCTCAATGCTACATGTCATAGTAAGTACATATGTAAAACACAGTACATGTGAGAGTTGGCATATATAATTAACTGTGCATGAGAGCCACTGAATGTGTGAGTGGCTGTATGGATCATTGTGAACTTGTATCAGGGATTGTGTAAGAGAGTAAATATGTGTTAGTATATGCTTGAATAAGTAAGGTGTGTATAACTGTATAGTTAAGGAAATGGAGGTGAGATTGTTTCTTTGCATGACTGACTAGGTGTGTGAGTAACTCCATGGATGAGTGACAGTGTGTGAGTGTCTGTATACACTGAGTGTATCTAAGGTTATATTAGAGTCTGAAGAGGTTTATCGTATTAGCACAAGAATGATGTCAAATGAGATGTCATCAGTGATGTCATCAGTGATGTCACTGACCATGTCATGAATGATGTAATATGTGACATGATCAGCAGTGGATTGCGGGTGCGCGATATATAGTTAGTGCAACTAACTATATATGGAATTTCAATGGTTTTGTGTGAGTAAAATAAGGTTTTTTAAATGCTAATTCCTAACTATATATGGTCTATAACCTATGGTTTTTTCAGTGAATATATATATATATATATATATATATATATATATATATATTCCATCACAAAAGGTAAGCCCCGGTGAAAGGAAACCTCAGGCAGTTTCAATATCTCCATTTATTGAGAATCTGCTTGCCAGCAAAGAACATCGTGACAGCATTGCTTCAGAATTTTCAGTCTGACAAACGCGTTTCGGGAACTCCAGTTCCCTTCCTCAATGGCTGTGAAGCTGCATCAAAGTTCGAAATGCTGCCTCGCACATTTTGTATTCAGCGGCCCCGCCCTGTTGGGTGTGGCACTAACAGCCTTCTGGGACATGTAGTGCGAGGAATTAAAAACTACAGTGAGTGCCTCAAATCTTTGCAGCAAAATAACTTCTTTTATTGTCCAAGTGGGTTGAAGTGTTGGCACTTTGAAATTTGCCCTGCTTTATAGTAGGTTCTCGGAGCACTGCCTCTCTTGCGCGCTGGCACGTTCTTAATGTCAGCACAGGCCCGCTCTTCAACACTTCAATCCACTTGGACAATAAAAGAATATATATATATCATATATCATATATATATATATATATATATATATTTTTTTTTTTTTCACTGAAAAAACCATAGGTTTCAGGCCTTATATAGTTAGGAATTAGCATTTAAAAAACCTTTAAAATTCACTCAAAAAACTAAGTTTTAGGGGTGTTATAGTTAGCTGGACATTTCACTCATACAAAACCATTGAAATTGCTCCTATATAGTTAGTTGTACTAACTATATTTCGCGCACCCGCAATCCACTGCTGATGATGTCACATATTACATCATTCATGACATGGTCAGTGACATCACTGATGACATCTCAAATGACATAACTGATTACATCACTGATGACATCATCCACGTGACAATCACATACACCTTTTCATACACTAGTAAAATCTTTCATCACTCTTTGTAAAATAAAGAGTATCATATTTGAATCCATTGTTACAGCAATACAAGTATCTAAAAACCCACTCAGTGATTTTAGATGTATACACACATCTAATCACTTACCTGTAGATTCACTCATACATGCTGTCAATGAACAATAGAACACTATCAAAAATACTTATACACCTAAAATCGACATTACACACCAGCACACATCCTATTCACATATGAAGTCATCCTACTTACTTATGCAAACAATGGATCATACTTACATATTTACTTAGCTACACACTTATACAAACACAACTTCATCTATTCATTTAGATAGTAAGTCATACTTAGTGAATTATAAAATCATTATTACAAGTATAAAGTTATCCATACAGTCACTCACACAATCATTGAGTCTTATGTATACTTATTTATATACAACAACTGACACATACACTGCCTTTTATTTTTCTAGTTTATTGGACATGTACCATTGAGGTTTTTTTAATGCTAATTCCTAACTATATAAGGCCTGAAACCTATGGTTTTTTCAGTGAATTTCAAAGGTTTATTAAATGCTAATTCCTAACTATATAAGGCCTGAAACCTATGTTTTTTTCAGTGAATTTCAAAGGTTTTTTTAATGCTAATTCCTAACTATATAAGACCTGAAAGCCCACCAGGAATCTCCAGTATGCGCCAGGGGACTGCATTGCAGAGAGGTGTAATGAAGCCACGCCCCTTTTTACACCTCTGTGCAACGCAGCCCCTGTGCATGTTTGAAGAGGGGGAACTAATTCCCCTTGCATACTGGGGGCCCCTGGGGGCCAACTAGCCCACCTGGGACATCCAGTATGCGCCAGGGGGCTGCATTGCACAGAGGTGTAATGAGGCTATGCCCCTTTTTACACCTCTCTGGAACGCAGCCCCCTGCCGCGTTTGCAGAGGGGGGGGGGGGACTAATTCCCCTTGCATACTGGGGGTCCGTGGTCATATCTGCCCAAACGCCGATATTCCAAACGATTGAAAATGACTTTTCTTGAGAAACATTTGGATTTGAATTATCATGTCCTATTCTTTAGAAGTTTTGAAAGACTGACTTTGAGGATGCTATAAATTACTCAAGTCTGCCCGAATTGTGTGGGTAAAATTAATACATAGTCACTTTGAATAAGAATGTACTTATGTCTCGTCTAACATTTGGAAGAAATATCTAGTTATATGACAACAGGATACCGACATAACTTGAAGGAAATAAGAACGCCCTGAAGAAGTTCTGTTGTACAGAACGAAACATGTCGGCTGGCTGTGGTACATAAACTTAAGGAAAATAAAAGCATTTGAATATACACCAAGATTCAGCGCTTCAATAAGGACTCTAAGTGATATGATTTGATTGGACTTATTGTGCAAGTGGTGCTGTGCCAAACTTTGGAATATTTTCCACTATTCTCTACTACTCACCCTCTACTACTCACTACTCACCCTCTACTATACTCACCCTCTACTACTCACCCTCTACTATACTCACCCTCTACTACTCACTACTCACCCTCTACTACTCACTACTCACCCTCTACTACTCACTACTCACCCTCTACTACTCACTACTCACCCTCTACTACTCACTACTCACCCTCTACTACTCACTACTCACCCTCTACTACTCACTACTCACCCTCTACTACTCACTACTCACCCTCTACTATACTCACTACTCACCCTCTACTATACTCACCCTCTACTATACTCACCCTCTACTACTCACTACTCACCCTCTACTATACTCACCCTCTACTATACTCACCCTCTACTACTCACTACTCACCCTCTACTCCCCACTCTCTCTTCTACTCCCCACTCTCTCTTCTACTCCTCACCCTCTCTTCTACTCCTCACCCTCTCTTCTACTCCTCACCCTCTCTTCTACTCCTCACCCTCTCTTCTACTCCTCACCCTCTCTTCTACTCCTCACCCTCTCTTCTACTCCTCACCCTCTCTTCTACTCCTCACCCTCTCTTCTACTCCTCACCCTCTCTTCTACTCCTCACCCTCTACTCCTCACCCTCTACTCCTCACCCTCTACTCCTCACCCTCTACTCCTCACCCTCTACTCCTCACCCTCTACTCCTCATCCTCTACTCCTCACCCTCTACTCCTCACCCTCTACTCCTCACCCTCTACCCCTCTACCCCTCTACTCCTCTCTATCACTCACTCTCTACTAATCTCTATCACTCACTCTCTACTAATCTCTATCACTCACGCTCTACTACTCTCTATCACTCACTCTATTCACTCTGCTACTCTACTGTTCTCTACTACTCACTCTCTACTCTCTACTACTCACTCTCTACTCTCTACTACTCACTCTCTACTCTCTATTACTCTCTACTCTCTATTACTCTCTATTACTCACTCTTACTCACTCGCTATTCTCTATTGCTCACTCTCTACTAGTCTCGACACCTCTACCTCGACACCTCTACCTCGACACCTCTACCTCGACACCTCTACCCGCACACATATATATGTATATATATATATATGTGTATATATATATATATATATATATATATATACATACATACATACATACATACATACATAATCTGCATATCTATATAAATACAAATATAAATGCATGCATACATATACATATATGCATACATATGCATGTTATTTACATGAAAGTTTTAAAAACACTAATAAAAGCAAAGCTAAAAGCCATCTCATTACAAACAGAATGGCTTTAACTTAAACGAGGGCGAGTTCTATTGCATTTTCAATGCTTGTTTACTTTGGTTCCATCAAGAAGGCATTCAGATGTGTCACACATTTGCCATAAATTCTGAATGTTAGCACTCTAGTTGATCATTAGATCACTGTAGTAAAGCTACTGCTCACCAGGGAAGTCTGCTGCTGGTATTCAAAGTGCATGTTTCAGTCTGCATGTCAGAATTTTTTTAATGAAATAGAAGAGGATTTGAGAAGTCACTCAAAATGTGCCCCAATTTTTCTTTTTGAAGCACTAATCATACTTTCTATGGCAAAATGAGCCCCCTCATTTTGTTCCTTTTTAAATTAAATGTTTTCAGACTTACCACTTCATTCCAATCAAGATGCCTTCTGGTGTGCCATACTTGTGTCATAAATAAGACTGTTAGCGCTCTAGTTGTTCTTTAGAACACTCTGGGACATTCTGTCATTGGGCTACATCTGGGTGATATTTGGGCTACATTTGGGCTCTTGTCTCTGGTGGCCATCTTGGGAGACTGCATGTCAGAAGGGAAGTCTGCTGCTGGTATTCAAAGTGCATGTTTCAGTCTGCATGTCAGAATTTTTTTAATGAAATTGAAGAGGATTTGAGAAGTCACTCAAAATGTGCCCTAATTTTTCTTTCTGCAGCACTAATCATACTTTCTATGGCAAAATATACCCCCTCATTTTGTTCCTTTTTAAATTAAATGTTTTAAGAGTTACCACTTTATTCCAATCAAGATGGCTTCAGGTGTGCCGTACCTTTGTAATAAGTAGGACTGTTCGCGCTCTAGTTGTTCTTTAGAACACTCTAGGAGGCTGCAGTAGAACACAAAGGAATCAACTGACAGTCTCTGCCCTTGTTGGATGTACATGTTTTACTGAGAATGTCAGACTTCATTCTCACATGACTGAGAAAGATAATGTGAATTTACAGAAAATATGCTTTCAGTTTAGCTTATAGATCCCCTTCCAAACCACTGTGGGAAAAGCATGAGATAATAGTTTTCTTTCAAACATGATTCATGATATCCCAGCAGAAGGCTTTTTCACATGGTAAAATCACCTTAGAACACACCACAATTCCTAAAATGAGTATGGTACCATCAACAAATGATGTATAATGTAACTAAAGTCCTAAAACCCTCTATTAACTACAATGTTTTCTAATGAGGTGCTATCATGTATATTGGTCCCAAGATGGCTGCCAACACTTCTTGGATGAAGTACTGACAGCCAATCAGATTTCACGATGAGATGTGTGGTTAGGCTCCGCCCAGATATATATGTGTTTTTGAAGTTAATTTTCATAAAAACCACTGGAGCAATTTTCACCAAATATAGCAAAAGCACTTCTGCGTACCAGTCCCTACAATTTTGCCAAGTTTGGTGTAATTCCGTTCAGCGGTTCGGGCTGTAGACTTGTCAGAACGTCCTATGGAAATTAACATGGGGAAAACACGTTTTGGGACCCCCCCCTTTTTTCTCAGCCCCCACTTCACGAATCCCCCTGAAACTTTCAGGGAAGGAGCGCAGCGGAGCTGACCATAATTTTGGAAAATTACACGCAAATTCCTCAACCGGCGCCAAAGTTATTCCCAATAGAATGTTGCGGATTTCCTATGGTAGCCAATCCTAACTATATATACACCTACTGGCTATCGCCAGTAGGTAATTATATATATATATATATATATATACATACATACATACATACATACATACATACATACACACATATTGTAAATTTAACAACTAACAAATAATTTGGATATTTACATTTAAGAACTGCATTTTAAGTTTTGGAAGCAATGAACAAAATATTTCTATGTAGATGCATAACACACTCTAGTTGTTAGTTTGATAGACTTTTTTCAGTATCTATACTTTCTGCAGGAACTTGGAAACAGCCAAATTCTAGGATCTTGGGTGCAAAATCACAAGAGTGAGGGCCTGATTTACATCTTGGTGGATGGCCACTGGGTTGGCCAGGGCATCAAAGAAAATTAATCCATTGCCCTAGTGAAAGGACCACCCATCAGATTTATAATGGACTGCCAGGCAGAAGGTCATTTATAAAAGCAATGCCAGGAACCACTGTGAAGGCAGCTGCGGTCATCAGCATGATACAGCCCAGTAGCACAGCGTATTTCATTTTTCTTTTCACAACGAAAATCGTGAAACAAGATTTCTGTTTTGAAAAGAAAAAATGTAATGCTCCCTCGCCTTGGCGGTCTTCTCCCGTGGTGGGGCAAGCATTATAATAATTTTACTATTCCTTACTGCCAGGTTTTACCTGCTAGTAAGATATTACTGCATGTCCGCCCATCCAAATTCAGTGAGCGGACATGTAGGCATTTCTCCCACGCCTTACTCCCCCGGGACATCTGAGGGAATTAAATCATGGCAGAGACAGAGTAGTCTCCGCTGTGATTAATCCTAAAAAGCACCCGCACTTAAATGCAGCGAGCAGACCACTACATTAGTGGGGAGGGAACTCCGTTACCATTGCGACAGAGTACCCTCTCCGTCAATACATAATTCAGGCCCTGAGTTGCCTGGGGTTTGGATGAAGTTATTGGCACTGATGTTCTGTAAGTAGATGGCCATAACTGCACTTCTCGTGAGAGTGAATCGACATTTCGAGAAACACCAAGAACTAGGTTTGCCAAGACCTGTTTGGAAATATCAGTATTAGTCTCCAGGACGGTTGCTGCATTTTCCTGATGACATATGGAATCACTGGTAGTGGAGAAAACACATATGCAAGTATCCCTGACAAGTTGACCCAAAAAGACTTTTCTATGGACGATGACTGAGGATACCAGAAGGTATGTTTTAGCATTTTTTTATGCTCCAAGCAGATCAAATGTTGGTGTGATCCACCACTGAAAGTAAAAGTTGAGACCCTAAATGTTGAATTCCAATCAGCAGAGTTGTTGTCCACCCCTAAGAGGTGTTAAGCTTATAGTTGTACTAGTCAAATTGACCACCAGCACTTCTTTGCATTAGATGTGACAATTGCATGTAACACAAGGTTGTCATGTTGTCTGCGTCAACGAGTACTACATTGTTGCGTATTCACCACTGAAATGCTTGAAGAGCTAGTCAGGCTGCCATTAGCTTAAACACATTAATGTGGAGAAGCTACTCTTCTGGTGTCCATCTGCACTTGATTATAACGTTGCTTATGTGTGTTCCTCAACCCATAGGATGTGTCAATATGGATGATCATTGTGGCTGTGGGTTGAGTAACAAGCTGCCCAGTAAAAAGTTCTTTGGATTCAACAACCTGATTCTGTGGTGAACACTGGGCGCCACCAACACTAGATCTTCTCACTCTTCGGTAGCCTGAGACCCCCTTCTTGTAAGGCACTCCTGAAGCGGACACGTGTAACCTGGCGTTAAATACCAAGGCAATACATGATTTAATTATCCCCAGTAGTTTTGCTACTTTCCTCACTATCTGGTAACGGTCTAGTAAAGGGGAGCAGTCTCTGGAATGCCTTCACTTTTGTTGCTGAAGTATGCCTTGCCCATTACTACACTCAGGTTGACTGCTAAGAATGCTCGAGTTTGTTGCGGCAGAGATCAAATTTACTGATGTTTCTTATAAAACTGTAAAGAAGAGGTCTGCACACCTTTAGATTTCCATACTCTTTATTTGTATAAGCTGACCTTCAACGCCTCCCTTCAGTTTCTCCACCTCCCAGCTCCTTCCCACATTCCCTCTGGATGTCATCAGCCTCAAAACATTCGATATTCTTTTAATATTCCACCTTTGTTATCACCACAAAAACCCAATTTGTGAAGGAGGTGGATGGTTTCTGCATGCTTGCTAGGCTAATTGCATGCTACTCCAGTCTAGTAGCCAGTCATCTAAATACGGAAACTAATGCGAATGTGTTGTAAATGCCCTGCCACAACAGCTGGAGACACTGTGAATAATCTTGGAGCAGTTGTGCCCCTTAAAGGGAGAACTCAGAATTTATGATTAGGCTCACTTACCACCAGAGGTAAAGGTTGTATGCAGGGTGAATAGGTATTCAGCAGTTTGACTCTTTGAGGATGAGGATCACCGTGAAATCTCCTACTGCGATGTGAAGTGACACATGGCCATTTTGAAGTGGGTCATCGCGATGTAGAGGTTGAGTGCGCTAAGGTCCAATATTGGCCACAGCATGTTGTTTCTCATGGGTATAAGAAATATAGGAAATAGATTTCTTGTCACTTTTGGCTCTAAGGAACAAGTTTGATTGGCCCTTTAGTAGCAGAGCCTGAACTTTCTACACCTAGTTTGTGATGCTTCTTGATGATGCTCGTTGACTCTGTGGGATGCTGACGGGGTGGGGGGTGGTTAGAAGACGTGTACAACTCTGAGCAATAACCGTGGGCTATGGAGGAAAGTACCCTCTAGTCAGCAGTTATACTCTGCCACTGAAGGACATATCCAGAATCGTCCCAATAGATGGTATGGGGAAGTGATACAAGGTCACTGCTTGGAGGCAGAGGTGCCTATACCTTGCGCCTCTCTCTCTTTACCATAACCCATTGGCTCGAAAAACTCTGTGTAGATATTGCTATTTGACACTGATGCTCCTTTGGCTGCAGCACATGCCGGATGTGAAAAACATCCCCATAATTCACTTTTTACGCATCTATAATTAAATGTTATGTAGGGCCCCCAAAATGATCTGCCCTTGCTTTCAACTGCTAAATGGAGCAAAGGAGTAATGGAGAGCCATACATGACATGGCCTCTCTTCTGTGCCAAAAATGTTAAGTAATAAACAAAGAATACCTGGCCTCCTGCCACACACATTCACCACTATCTGTGACCACTCCTCCAGAAGAGGGACACCCTAGTTTCCAGGACTGCTCCGAGAGCCCAGCCAGAGCAGCCTGGATTAATTTATGATGAAGCAACAGTGGGTAACCGCTTTTGTTAACAACTGTTGCTATGTCAAAGCAGTGATTTACTTGATCTGTATCCAGTTCTTTACACTAGAGTCTCTCTACGAGAGCCATACCTAATATTACTTTCACATTCTTTGTCTTTAACCAGGGTCAGAGTGCCTAAAGATCACTGGATGTGCATGATCAATTCTATTTGTTTGTGTGGTCTTTTGAGCGTCACTACCCACAAGGATGTCTGCTAGGCCGATTTGAATAGTATCGCGCGAGTCTATGAATCAGGCATTTATGCTAATGAACTTAGGATACCAAGCAGAACAGATAACAGAAGAGGATCCCTTGTAAGGGTCATCTCAGCAGTGTGGATGTGCTTTTCTTCATGGTTTAATAGCAAAACATCCCACTCATGAAAATAGGATAGCCAGGCAACATGTCTCTGTGGTCCAGGTATGGATATGGATTCAGTCATTCAGCATGGTCCATGTATGTGAAACCCACTGATAGCACTAATTTATTCTATCCCTGGTAGGTGGAAATCTGATCCAGGGCTGCTGGGATTAGTACCAGTGGCCTGCAGAATAGACACATTAACCCACTGAGCCACGTTCCCAACATTCATCAGATCTATATCTCTTCGCTTAACTTCTATCGCTCGACGGATAGATGAAAGACTGGAGGACCATATAAGTGTCCATCCGTTGGAGGGCTTTTGTGGGATTTCATTTCCTTTTCTCTCCATGACCATTGCCACCAGTGGCAAGAAATCTCGCAAAAGTGGGGTCACAACCACAACGATTTTTTGCTGTGGCAATATTGTAAAAAAATAACTTTAGAAAAACTACTGTTACTAGTTGGATTCTCTATGCCCTAAACCGAAAAATGAAAGTTAACTTAGAAGGTTATTAAATGTTCTATAAAAAAAATAATGTGCAACTTTTTTGTTAGCCATCACTGGGCTGACTCAGTCTTTCATTCTTCGAGTGATCAAGAAAATTAACTATGTCCATGAGGGTAACAGTGACACACTTAGGTTTAGCTTTCAAGACCTCTTGTATATACTTAATAAACTTTACTATTTACTTCTTTGTGGGCTTACTGCTTTTCATTGGTTTGTTTCAGTATCCTTTAAAAATCCTTGCTTGCTAGTGTCAATCTTTCCTATTTGTCCCTCCTTTTCAATCCACGGAGGAATGCCCCAGTACTTGTACCCTTCCACTTGTCTCCTCATAGCATCTGCTTAGGGACTACATTTGCCTTTCTCTAAGAGCATGTGACCAGATCGATGTTTCCCTGCTCGTGTTACTGTTAGCCTGTTCTCTGTCTTCCATTTATGTAAACAGAGCAGTAATTCTTGTTACCGCCTCACATTTGCTGTGCATTCAAAGACAGAGATCAAATTCCAGACGTGAGGCAATATGTTTTCTCTGATTTTAAAATGAGAGGATTTCCCAATCCCCGAAGCCCCTCTAGCTTTGCTGCTTGCCCTGGTTTCCTGCTGGTTTTTATCTGACTCCTATGAATGGCAGTGCGTGCCACTTTAACAATCCTTGTGCTCCCCTGTGCCTTTAACTCTGCCCCATTTAATTTCATTATCATCCGTAGCCGGAAAAGACCAGCTGTTATGCTCTAATCGGAGATTCTGCGATGGGGGTGCACCCTGATGTACTGTGAGCCCTTTACATGAGCAGATAAGTTACTTACCTTCGGTAATGCCATATCTGGTAGAAACATAATCTAGCTGCAGATTCCTTACCTTAGAATTTCCCAGGCGTCAGACTGGATGCACAACATTTTCCTTTGAGCAATATCCTTGAGCGCCGGTAGGTGGTGTCGGTCAGGTCCGGGTGACGTCGTCATCATCATCTCCGCTGTTGTATCGTTTGCGCCGCCTACTCAGGTGCATCATTTTTTGGGTATGGGACATTGAAGTAATTTGTACAGAATCACACAATGTTAAGCCACCTTAACACAGACACATTTGACCGCTGTCTTGACTGCACAGCAAATGTGACAAGATAAGAACAAGATTTAAAGGCCTGTTTATAGAAATTTGGTACTGGTGGAAGAATACAGTAAATACGGTTCTGGCAAGAGACAGGATAAACTCAAGTTGTGCAGCCTAAAATGAAGAAAGCTAGCAAATGTGAGTTACAAACCACAAAGCCAATTGTAACCTCTTCCCTCGACCCTTGAGACCGAACTATTTTGTCTGATGCCCGATGGAGCTACCTGGTTTAGCTATAGGGAGATGGGCCGTGGATTCCCTCCTTGGTCGTCATCTACCCAGTCGGTCTTTAGACAGAGTTCCTTTCGTCTCTATTGTGGTCTCTTCCCTTATCCTCACTCTCACCTCCCCTATCCCCCACTTCTTTTCTGTCTCCTTTCTCTCCTCTCCTAATGTATTGCTGATTGTTTGATGTAATGTGTAATTGTTGATCTTTTTCTGTTATATTGTTGAACCACATTGTTGCACTTCCTTTTGTCCCTCCTGTCGTGTCCTCCCACATCCTCCCTCTATTTATGTCTCTCCTTCTCCCCTTTCTCAATGTATTGAGACGGAACTATTTTGACTGATGCCCGATGGAGCTACCTGCTTTAGCTATAGGGGAGATGGGCTGTGGATTCCCTCCTTGGTCATCACCTACCCAGTTGGTCTTTAGACAGACTTCTTTTCGTCTCTCCTTATTGTCTCTTCCCTTATCCTCCCTTTCTCACCTCTCCTGCCCCCTCCACTACTTTTCTCTCACCTTTCTCTCCTCTCCTAATTGTATTGCCCATTTGTTTTGGATTTATGGTGTAATTGTTGAACTTTTTCTGTTACACTTTTGATTCTCATGTAAAGCGCTCTGATACCTCCGGGTCTAGACAGTGTTATATAAAACTCTTTAAATAAATAAATAAATAAGCAATGGTGGAATACATTCAAAGGGAAGCTTTCCGAATGTGCCCAAGATATCGTTAGCAAACCAGACAGGTGCACTGGTAGGCTTCAACCCAACAAGAAAGCATGCCATGTGTCTACATAGCAGTGAAAAGAAGACTGCTTCTTTAATAATCTGGGACAGCAGCCCTCTCTCATCATGCCTAGTAGGGTGACAGTGAGGCAGGCAGTTTTGGAACAAAAGGAAGATAGCTATGGAACGTTAGTTTTCAAAATATGTGAATTGAAAGCGGGGAGGTTGGTGCAGCTTTTATGTATTTAGAGGGAAATACCCATGGAGAAAAACTAGGATCATAAGCAATTAACAGTGCCTTTTTCACCATGGGATTACCTATGACATTCAGAAAGGTAGACCGGAGAAGCAATCTTATCCAGCCTTAGAAGCAGGGATCATAACAAGAGAATACAAGTTCAGACAAATTACGAAAAACCTGACCAGCTACAGTATCTGTCCTGTTTTCAGATTTCAGACAATAATGTTCACCAAAAGCATGGACAAACCTACAATTAGTAGTCTGACAAATGTCAGGAATAGGGGCATTTCTCATCAAAGAGCAGTGGCTGTATTGACCCTTAAAAACACTAATACCCATACAATACAATAATACCTCATTATATAATACGGTTGTATTGTTTTCTGAAGAATATAAATGGAAATAACTCACCCTTCAACAAAAGAATCCAACTTAGCCAACTCGTCTGACAACCCCACCAAAACATCAAGGGTGCCAACCTAAAATGAGGATGAAAGAGCAAGTGAAGCTTTAATGGCAAGCGTCATTAGAAAACTTTGCACACATAAGGCACCAAAACACTGATCTGCAGCAAAACAATGGATAATGTGAAACCAGGGTGTCAAATGAGCAAATGATGGGAAGACCAATAGTTTCACAATTTCTTGACTTGAAAAGGACTAGCTTGGATTGATTTAGTGAAGGTATAACTTACTTCTACAGTGCACGCTCAGCATTACTGGCATGGACAGCAGCATGACTGTTGAAATCTGTATCTTTATTGATAAAAAGTTATGGAAGTTCTTGAGCTATGTCTAATTTAAGGACATGTTTGCATAACCTGAACTATGTATAGCTATCCCGAGATCAAGCCACTCATTGACTTCATTGGCCAATGCTTCTCCATCCACTTTCACAGCCAAGTGACATTGCTGTTAACAGATAAGGCTTTATTTATTTTCCCTTAACCCCCAGGCATCGTTAGTTGACCGGCATGCTCCACCACCCAAAGGTTTCAATGAAGGCAGAGCAGCTATAGAGTACTGCGCCAGATGAGGCAGCCCCTCCCCAATTGCAGGTTCGGGGTATGAAGGTAAGCGTTCTAGTGGCACAGTTTATGCCTCCCTGTGTAATTGTAGCACTATGTCCTAGGCCCTTTTAGTCTCTCACCAAGTTTAAAGTAACAGCGCACAGCTGAGTTCGGACCTCCTGCGGCAGTGGGATCTCACCAGCAGCAGGCAGCATCCAAGAGGCACGTGGCAGTCTAGAAGTAGTACAGTGATGCATTTGGCCTTCCCGCAGTAGTGGGATCTTCTCACAAATAGGAAGGAGCCTCCAGTTGGCATACAACAGATCTCTATGAGCTGCGCAGCGCTTCGCTCTAAGGGAGTTATGGCAGGAGTAGAGGCATCTGTCTTGGTCCTCTTACAAGTGGCTGCAGCAGATTATGGCTTGCTTTGGCACTGAGGTGGGTACTTGACTAAGTTTGCGGCCCACGCTGGTGATCCTGTGAGTACTTGGCACTTTCTTCTTGGGCATGTTGGCCACACACTGTTAGATGACTGTTCATCAGGGCAGCGGAAGCCATGCTCTATCTTTGGCACACAGTGCCTTGAGGCGAGAACCAGGATTCTTCACAAAGCATCTCCCAGGATTAACTCTCAGAACACTTAGTCTTCAAGACTGGTCCTGAATCAACAGTACACTTAGCAGTGCCAGGAGCACACAGCGTACTTACAGGTCACACACCACATGGGCATACCACTCCAGGGGCCTGGCGGCTCAGATGTACTGCGATTCCTTTGGTGCGCCTGCTTAGAGAGGCTCGGTTGGATGAACCCTTCACTAGGATCAATTACAGCAGCCCTCCCATGGTCTGCTCCTCCTGCAGCGTTGGCGCTTCCTTCTCTCACTCATAGACAAGATATCTTGGCACCCAGGAGAGTCCGTAATCACTCCTCCAGATCGGACTCTGGAGGATGTTTCATCACCTGTGGGAAGTTGGCTGTGCAATAGGCCCGAGTACTCTGCGAGAACCCCCTCCTTGGAGTACCTCCTCCTCTGTAGAAGAGACCACAACAATGAACAACAATGGGTCTTGAGCTCCCACCCATCTAAATTCCAGTTTTGCTGAAGGGACTGTGCATTCAAAGCTTGCATTCTTGCACGCAGTTTGGCCTGGTTCCCCTTTCCTGTCTCCTTGACAGGCCACCTTATAGGCACGGCCTTCATCTGCAAGGATGCTCTGTCCAGCACAACAGTCTACAGTTGGAATGTCCACCACAGGAATATAAATAGATGAGGGCAGGCTGCACCCAGGTATTTACAAGCCCCACCTCGCAAAGATCAGGAAGAGAGCCAAGAATCGGTGCCCCTTCAGAGGACTACTTCTCCTAACAATAGATACTGCAGGCCTACCCTGTAGTCCCTGCCATCTACCTAGTGTCAGTTGCAATCAGTCATTTACAACCCCATATATCAGGAAAAGCCCTGACACTTATAATAAAAATTTTAAAAATAAAAGCCCGTCTCCTCTTTCTTCTTCATAGCACCTGGTGCTCCCTGCTCCAATCTCGGAGAAGCCAGCTATACAAATATGACGTCTCGTGAAAGCGACCTCTCCATCTTGTGCTATGGTCCAGGTTAAGGGCTTCTAAAAAGGAACCTGCAAACTTGTAACACCTATGCGTGGCATACTACTAACTCTGGAGCGCGCACACACACAGGCGCATACAACCCATAGGAGGTTGGGTTCCAGATTCATCATTAGCAGCTGAACTTTTTACATGAATGAGTTAGTTGATGTGCAGTCATTTCTCACAGGTAAAAAAAGGGCTGCTGCTATAATTCATTAATGTTGTAAGCGGCCACCACCACGCCTGAAACCGCAACAATGACGGTAGTTTCTTGTTAATGTAAGGGGGCACTTGGTGCTCCCTCCCGCTTCAGGACTAGATCCAGAACCTATGTCATCAGATCAGGCCAAGGGTCAATGCACACACACAGGATTAGTGTGCGACATGATAAAAAAAAAAAAATCACCTGAATCAGTTATGCAGTTCAAGCAGGCAGGAGGGATCACAATTGTACATCAAGCAGGGGAGATTCCAGCACAAACTAGGAATTTATCTTAAGACTCTATAACTGACACTCTTCATCACTGAAGCCAAGTGGTGTGGCGCTAACCATACATGAAGCCATACTCAAGAACTATGTTTCCACGAGAATTCTCCCCACTAAGAAGTGTGGAGGAGGTTTAGCCATTGCACATAGAACATCTTTACCTACAAAAATTCAACGTAGATTATACTACTTCCTAATAAGAGTCTCTTCTCATCCATCCTTTCGGTTCCCATTTCTTTTAGTCTACAGATCTCCAAAATGCCATCCACTGATGACCTATTCCTAGAATTTATCGCCAAGACCTTCTGAAAGCATCCTAACCTCTGCAAAATTTCTTGACAAGTGGACTGATCATGGTTAAGTTAGTTTCTTCTCTTCCAACTAAGTCTACTTCCACAAACCCTAAAACCATTTTTAGAGCACATAAAGTTGATCTTCCCACCTGCAACGCTCAACTACTCTCTCTTTCCCTAAAAATCCAACTGCATGCTTGCAATCGTAACAACATCACTTCAGTGATGACACTTTAAACTCCCCATCTAATTGAAAGCTGGCTGGATGACCCCATAGTTAAAATCTTACCATCAAACAAAGGATCTTTGGAAGGGCAATGGAAAAGCCAACGGTCATGCAAGGTGCTGCATTGTGACAGAATTCTTAGACACGGTTGGAAAAGTGAAGAGTGGCAAATCTTTGAAGTTACTTTCGTAAATAAGGAACCTTGCAAGTTAATGCCAAATTTCAGAATCAGAAATGTTCATCCAACCAAATCATCCACTATAGATTTATGTGCCTCGCCAGCATACCACACAAGCACCAAGCCAAAAATCTGGAAAAATATCTTCTACCAAAAAACCAACCATATGTTGCCTAATAGTTTCCCTAACCTTACAAAAGCCTGCATCACATCAGAATCACCAGCAGACTTATTATGTCTAGCACATATATTCAAGGACACCTTCATAAAAGCTCAGCAACCATCTACCACTCAGACTCTGATCCAATGGTCATTTCTTACATTTGTCCAATCTGTAATGTATTTATTTTATTTATAGCGGTTATAAAGTGCAAACAAGATCCGGGAGTATTGGAGTGCTATACAGTACAAATATTGCAAAAACAGAAGTTCAAATAGATAATAAACAAAAAGCTAAGGACAAGCCAGGTAATCACCTATGTGATTATAGAGCAACAAGGTCTTTATAATGGGATTAGATGAGATATTCAGCAGATACTATGACAAGATAGGAATCACCAATGAGATTACACAGGACATTTTACAAAACACAAGAGAGGGGGATTCCATGTCATATTCAGTCCAGTAGCAAAAGCTGAGATGAAAACCACACTTCTGCAGATATCCAAATAGGATTCCAAGTAATTCAGAGCGTGAAATTCACATGAATCAAAACCAGGAATGAGGTCAAGACTATGGCTGACTATTAGTGTAGCAGCAGCTTTGCTGCTAAACCTCTACTTTGCATTCGCCCTAAGCCATCATCCACCAATGTTCTGAAGGCTAAATGCTATAGCAATGAAAGGCACAGTCCTTCACTAGATTGTAAACTTTCTTTCCGTATCAGTCAAGTTTTCATTTTTCGTAGGCGTGGCATTTCAAGGCCTTATGTGTGACACTTCGAATGATACTTTATCCATATGAGAAGAAAAACAGAAATAACCATGTTCTGTGCAACGTAAAGGTTTAGAAATAGCTTTAAGACAGTTTAAAGACACATACAGTGCTTATAAACAAAAGTCAATAATCAATATCCCTTGTCCACTATACTCGCCCAGGAGTTTTCACATTTAAATCCATCTTGAAAAATAATATGCAATAACCCCACTCTAACCCAGAGAAGTACCGGCAAAGCAGCGTTTCTAAAGTTATTGTTACATGTATTCTCCCTCGCAAATTAAAATTTTTTCCTTTCACTCTGTGGTCATCTATCAGAAGACCATCAATAGTAGTTGTCCGAAATATTGTCTGTAAAGCATAAACAAGCATTTGCAATGCAATAGGCTGCCAATTTGCGAGAGTTTACGCTATTGGCATTGTAAATAACAATGCCTATTATTTATGTGTTTTGAAAACCCGCAAGCGGTGCTTTAACACGCACTTTGTACTTATAGTTGTTGCTTACAAGAAGCAACGCTGGCAGTAACTGCGCCTATTTTACTCAAAGCCTTGCTTCTCGTAAGCAAGGGCTATAAGTGCAAAGTGCATGTTTACGCACTGGTTGCAGGTTCTCAAAACACATAGATAAAAGGCTTTGTCATTTACAATGCCAATAGCTCAATCTCTTGCAAATGCGAGACCTATTGCATTGCAAATGCTTGTTTCTTTTTGACGCTCCACTTATAGATTAGTGATCTATTAGCTCATTGTATTGGTTTAGATCGCTGGTGATGTTTGGATCACAAGCTACTGATCTAGAACACGGCTGGTGAATTGAATGACATGGATTTTACACACCCAACAACATTTTAGTTTCTGGAACATTTGAGTATTCCAATGCCAGCTCAGAAACTGGCTCTAGACTTGATTGCAGAAGTCATGCATTGAATAAGGGCCGTGCAAAATCAAAATGTTTCCTTTGTAAACTTTTCGTAATTCTTGCGAATGCACGATTGCTACCTGTAGGTCGCAGAGTATTTTTGCATTTGGGTTCTCAAAATAAAATCCGGACTTTTGCTTCCCTTTTAAATTGTCGTGAAAAAATAAAGATCACCAACATCCATACAGCTTCAAATCTGAAAGGAAAGTGGCCTTGAAGTCTAATTGAGAGAAGATTGTTCAACCACTTTCAGCGCCAACTTGCACTGAGAAATAATAATGTCAGTTTGCAGGGAAAACTGCGCAATGAGGAAACTATATATTTTTTAAACTCAGTGAACTATATGAAGGCCGAAAAATCAGGCGCCATGTTAGCCATTTCTCATGTAATAAAAACTATGCAGACAACATTAACTGTTTGTTATCCTGCCTCCTAGAGGATGTCTGGAAGAAAGTGGTGGGAAATACTGAACTATATGAATGATAGAGTTTACTCAGAGGGTTACCATAGAGTGACGACTAGAATCTCATAGCCCATAAACGTTACGTCTTTAGCACTAGGCTGGAGCAGGAAGAGTTTTGCTTGTTATCGTGCCGAGTTGGAGGTCGTGCTGCACATCATCAGAATGGCCTGTTTTCCGCTGGCAAGATCCTGCGTCCAGCTCCGGCCCCTCAGACGTCTTCGCTTCAACAGCCACGCCATAAGCCTTGGCCGACAACGGCAGTCCCACTAGGAAGTTATGACAAACATAAGAGTCCCCCAGAGGGGTCGCTCATACGCATCAATTGCAAGCAGCAATATTAGAAAGCAAATGACTTAAGGGAAACCCAATGCCGAATGGGCAAACAGCAACTGAAAAGCCGTCTCACATAGATGCTTACCGACGCCTGAAATCAAGTACAGAAGCAGCTCTTTGCTCACTGCCCATCGCTATCTCTAACCACACGATCGGCCACATGACCTACATTACCACGAAAGCCTCTCCGGTGCACGCCGGTGTGTTAAAAATACTACCTAACATCCGCCACATCACGAAACGTGAGACTCTGCAAATTGTTATTTAACACAGGTTTATCCCCCTAGTTATTGAGAAAAATCAGACAGACAGACATGCGTTTTCACAGGAATACAAAAGTAAAAAATATTGTCACGTAAGAAAAAGCATTAAAAAATCTGAATTCCTTCAGAATATCAAACATTACCGACTTGCTTTTTGTCTTTCTCGCCTGGGATGATGTTGACCCTCAATGGTTCTTCAGATATTATTTAAGGCATTGAGTCACGTAACAGGAAATGAAGTCACAGACTGGAACGTCTGCTGTCCCTTGTGGTCGCCGCAAGCCGTACGCGAAGGTGTGCACATCTCCTGTCCCCCTTCTGTCGAAAAAGCCACAACAATAGATCTCGCCAAGGCGAGCAACACATGTGCTGCGTAGCTAGGCGAGACCTAAAAAGGCACTAAGTTGCAGCTTTTGATTCCAGATCTGTTTCCCAAGCCAGAGGGATAATGAACTCTTTTGATTATACATCATTTTCTCTTTATAGAAGTATGTATAAGAGTTTAAATTTGTCACAGATGCTTGTGTTAACATACAAGACTTAGTGATTTACATGCGTGGCATGCAATGATTTAAAACTAGCATATCAAAAGCAACACAGAGCCATTAGTACAGCTCTTTGGGCTACTAAAGCTGCTCAGCAATACGGTACTGGGGCTGCAGAGGATACTCAATAAGTAAGACTCTGGGGTTACGGAGGCTGCTAAGGAGGGAGACTCTGGGAACAAAGATGTTGGTGTGAGGGAGACGGATATCGAAAATGGGTCCTCTTGTAATGAATGAGATTGAAGTAACTGCTCTTCCTGTAAACTGATTCTCCAGGCAGACAAATGTTTGTTGGGATGTGACTTTCTCCTCACAGGAAAAGGTTGAGAGACAAATTTTAGGGGTACAAGCCAGCTGCTGAATTACTGGAAAAAGTTTTTTTTTTCTTATCTTTTGATTTCTTCTTTGGTAGACAAACTCTTCTATGTCATACACCCTTGACATAGAAGGATGTATTCACAAACGGCATTTTGTAGTACTCCAATAGTACTATTAATATACTACAAAATGCTGTTCACCAACTTACATGCAGACGTTTCACCTGTGCTGCTATCTTTGCCTGTGTGGCGAATCTCCACCATGACTACAGGGGCTCCGCACACGTAAGGGTACATTCTAATAATAAATATCGGAGTGACAGCGGGGAGTGGCTGGAAAATAGGGAACATTTATCACATTAAGGTACAATGTATTCTGTTTTTACTGATTTTTATAGCTACAGCTAGAAACCATGTATTTTTCTATGTTTTTTAAAGTGGATAAAACGGAAATTTGGTAGTTTTTTGAGTGATTCTAAATGCGGAGTCAAGACTGTCAAGCGAATGGCTGTACGCCAGGTCTGACAGGTAAGATGGTTAAAAAAAAGAAAGGAAATTAGGTAAGGATGCTAAACCAGCAGTACACATGCATAAGATTGATACTAAAATATGCATGTTTTCAAATAACTGCATGGATTTATCTGTGGGTGTTTGAGTGCAGATTTATTTGTTAAATAAATGAATAAATAATAGTTTCAGCTTCATTCTTTCACAAAACCCATAATAAATATGAATAAATCCAGATAAAATTAACAAATAATATGGATAAATACAGAAGGAAATGAAATACAAATACCCTAAAACCGGGAGACCTACTGATGATTAAAGGGGAGTTGACTCAAGAGGAGTAAGGAAGGGTTCACTGAGGGTTAGGAATGCACATGTACACACACATAAAAGGAGTGAGCCCAATGCTATTAACAAATTGCACTTCTAAAGTTACTCCAGACAAAAAGGGATCCAAAACTGTACTAAATTACTCTTGCTCAGAGCTACAGTTTAATAACTGTTTTACTTTTCCCTTTTCAATACCATAGGGAGATCTCCGCCTCCGAGGTGGAGATCCCTTATGAAAATACAGGAACATCTGAAAAAGTTTATAAAACTTTAGAAAAAATTAAATCAGCACAAATATTTTTCATGGAATATCAATTCAATATATTTATTTTAAATGTAGAACAAAAAAGTTACAGCACTATTAACTTAATTCTGAATTAGATATTTATTTTAATCTATTAAATAACAAAGATTTTTCAGAAGTTTAATTTAAAAAAATCCCACCTACGGTAAAATATATTTATTATGTATTAAAATTGGTGTACAGAATTAACTAATTATATTTTAACAAAAAGTAATGTTATATACTTTAAGTTCAAAAAGTTTATGCAAACATTTTAAATTAAAAAATGTTTGATTGTTAGATACATTGTTACAAATATAGCGTTAAATAATTTTAAATAATGAAGCTTAACATAATTCCCTATGGGGTTCTGGTTTAAGTCCCTACCTCCATTATTTTCTATGGCAGAGTGTTGCATTACCAACGGTTGGTCATGTGTAGTGTTCAACTTACTACTGTTTCTTTCTGGCAATAGTAACTTACACTTGTAAATGTGGCTCCACTCCATGTTTGAAGGGGTGAAGACACGCAAGTCTGCACTTTTACGTAAATATACACCATAGAAATGGTAAACAGACAAAAGTTGTAAAGGTACTCAAAACGTACACGTGTAAATTACTCGCGATACTCACAAGAGTTAAGTTATCTTTGTAAATAGCTCTGGTAAATTAAAAATTAAAATCCAGCTTCTATGGACATCAGTTACAGGGCAAACGACAAACGTAAACGCTCCGCTCCACGGAAGAGTTGGAGACCTAGTGCACATCCCTAGAGGCAAGATAAACGCAGGATCCCAGTCCAACTCTTCAGCTAAAAGTATCCCTCACGCAACAACAGTTGTCCCTACACCTTATGGAGGAGGCGAAAGAATCTGGTTGGAGTCTCAACACCGAATATACCAGTGGGGGGATAAATAAAGTAAAATGTTACACAGACTGTCAAACCGAGCGAGCCCCAGGCGCAGTCCAAACCATCAGAGGCAGCGATGGTGTCTTCCGTACATCCCCTGCAGAAGTAGTCACAGGATTTTCACATTATTTATCCACACTATACACCGGGTGGGAGCAGCTCTCAGAGGACCTCATAGCAGAGTTCCTTCGGGATATTCCTCCCAAGAGATTAACAGACCAGATGAAAGACCAATTGGATACCCCCATTACAGTAGACGACTTAACGGCGGCACTGGCCGCGATGTGATTAGGCCGGGCCCCTGGCCCCAATGGGTTCCCCATAGAATTCCTTCGTTCTCATACATCCACATTGGACCCACACCTATTGGAAACAATGCATGAGGACCTCAAAAAGCAACTATTACACCAGGAATAGCGACAGGCCGAGATTGTCCTCTTCTTAAAAGCCCGGTCGCCCACCAGAAGATCCATCCTCATACCGTCCTATTTCCCTAATTAATTTTGAATCCAAACTACTGGGAAAAGTTCTTGCAGATCACCTGCGGACCTGCATTCAAGTTCTGATCCACCTAGATCAATCTGCCTTTATGCCACACCGAGCCACCCGCCATAATATCCGTCGAGTCCAGAATGCCATGGCATTGGCCCCAGAGCTGAGACGCCCTGCGGCCATACTTCTCGCCGATATAGACAAGGCCTTTGACTCCCTGAGCTGGGAGTACTTATTCCAGCTTTTGGAGGTGATTAATTTTGGTTCACGCTCTCTGGCATACGTGCTTCTACTATATACAGAACCTACGGCCTCAGTGCATTTTGCTGGTCATCGTTCTCCCTTCTTTTCCATTAGCCGCGGCGCACGACAGGGTTGTCCCTTGTCCCCGCTCTTATTTGACTTGGCAGTGGAACCCTTGGGTTCAGAGGGATCCGGTGCTCCGTGGCTTCGACTGGCCGAGAACACCAACAGACCGTATTGCATTATATGCAGACGATGTCTTATTCTACATGACTGATCCATGGATCTCGGGCCGCGTATCCTACAGATTCTACGAGTCTTTGGCCAGACCACAGGACTCCATACTAACCCTTCCAAATCTGTGCTATTCTCAGTATTGCGGACAACAGGGCAGAGGTACATGGGCATCCCAGCTAAAACACGTTACAGACGGTTTCCAATATCTGGGTATATGTCTCCCTATCCCAAGACCTCATGGGCTTGCAATATTATCCCGCTCCTTGCTGGCCTCCGTGACAAGACTTCCATATTGTCATCCCTACCGCTCTCGCTATCTTGGTGTTCGGCAATTTTTTAAATGGTCTCTCTTCCCAGAGCACTTTATCGACTTCAAAACTTGCTGTATCATATACCGCGGTCATTGTTCACACAAATAAACGCTATACTTAAATTCTTATGGGCCGGGGGAGCAATTAGAGTGGCGCTACAGACCTGTGTGCACCCTACACCTGACCTTTATGGCGACGTGTTGCTGCAGAATTTGGGACTGCCGACACTGTGTATTTTCGTGGACTTAGAAGTATTCAAGAACCCGGAGATTTGCCCCCGTGAGTTTTAGAGCGGATACACACAAGAAACAGTTGGAGTTGGTTGACATAGCGGGTGGCTTTGCCGCCATGAAATTTAAGTTTGTTTTCCCCCTACTTTTGTCGCCCTGTCCTGAGGAGGCCTGATTTGTTGGAAGGCTGAAACGCGACCGCGTCGACACTTTCCTTCTGGAGGAGTCTTTTTGTTTCCAATTAATTTGTGAAAGATACATCACTGGACACATGTGAAGATTGGGGTTCCATGAGGATTTCGGTTTGGAACCGTTGTGTCTGACTACCTCCTAGTGTACCACCTAGATTTAATAGGAGGACACTTTTGTAGTACTGTTCTATAGGGTGAAAGATAGGAAGTACTTAACAGAGATACATTTATTAAGTATATTCTCCCCATTCATTTTTTTCGTTTTATGTTTTTGCTGTATAAAGTGTATATGTTGTTTCATTGTGTATATTTGTTGTATATAGGTATGTACATAGGTATGCTTATTCGTTGTGTATAATGTATATATTTGTCGTGAGAGGATTTAGTATTTGTGTTTTGTGACATATATAAAAGAAATAAGAAAAGTATGCTTTGAATAAGATTGCAATAAATAGAAATGTGTAATCTTTTCCTCCTGTGGGTGTGATGATACTGGAAAATATTTGAATAATTCCACAGTGGACTTTTGCCGCAAGACCAATAGGAGAATTTATTGTCACCTATTGTGAAAATGTGTTTATATTTGTTCCTCCTTTTGCCAATTCCCCCTTCACAGACACCCTACATATTACGGCGGTATTGCTGCTGCAGACGTGTACTCGTACTATGTGGTCTCTCACCTTCTGGTCATCAAAGATTTGAGGTATAATACACCTACAGACCCGGTGTTTGCTCTAGAACACACAGCACTGGAAGGGATTCCCCTCCTTTGGTTATTATATAGCACGCAGAATCTTGACACTCTACCCCACGCCAGCAGAACAACAATTCGGCTGTCGCTGTATACAGTCCAGCAGACAACGCCCCTGTGGCATGGTACTTACTTATATGTAAATGTAAATGTACAGGAATTTATATAGCGCAAATCACCAAGCGGTTTCTAAGCGCTTGCTTAGGGAACCCGTCCTGGTATTCCCCTGTGAGATAACCCCGGCAGGGTATCCGCAAGGTGAAAGCCAGGCATCCCGCCGCGAGGGGCCGTTGTGGAGATTAAGCAAGCTATTGCCCAGAGTCGCAGAGTGTGAACCCGTGAATCGAGTAGGCACCGGAGCGAGAATTGTCGAGTCCATGGACATTTTTGGACTCAAGACCCCGCCGAGCCGGGAATTGAACCCTGGTCCCGGGCTGACCTCTGCTTCCAGGTCTGCCTCCTCTAACCAGTGAGCCACACTTCTCCACAAGTGCCAGGTGACAATATTAAACTGGTTCCGTCAGTGGGATCAGATCAACATCTCCACACTAGAGGACATCATGCGGGGCACCACTTTAAAATCCTTCCAGCAACTGCAAGAGGAGTTCTACAAGTATCTCCAACTACGCCATGCTCTTACCCTATTGCTTCCAAACTTAGATGACCTCCCAGAGTGTCACCCATTAAAGGGTTGCCTCCTTATGGGTGATTTGGGTGCACACAAAATTCGGCAGATATATCAAACCCTGACAACACACTCCACCACGACTCTTCATAAGACTAGTAAGGCATGGCAAGGTGATGTCCCAGAACTAACTGATGACGATTGGGCGGAGGCTATAGCTAGTCCCTGGGGTGCTGCGGTATCTTCTAGATACCATCTTATTCAATTTAAATATGTCCATTGCGTATATTACACACATCTTCATCTCTGGAGAATGGGAGTCATCGCATTCCCCCAGTGCCTACGCTGTGACAGGGAGGAGGGGTAATTTTTCCACACTATAAGGAGCTGCACAGCAATACAGGCCTTCTGGCGCAGAGTCTTGACCTGCCTTAAAGAGGTGCTGTCCTGGGACCTCCCACTCGACCATAGACTGTTCCTACTCCGTAGCACAGATGACATAGGAGGGGATCGCTACAAACAACACTTACTCTTCCTTGCTCTCACAACTGCCAAACGCAATATTGCCTAGTTATGGAAGGGAACTTCCCCACCGACAATAAGGAAATGGCAAAAGGAACTAGACAACTGCATGGGTGCGGAGATAGCAGTCTTAAGCGTGGGGTTGCCCTCAAAAGCATAGGGAAATCTTGTCTCGATGGGCTACATACCGGGGGCATAGACCTTCCTCATCTTCCTTCGCAAACCCCATGAAAAGCAGTTTCCATGGGATGTTAAAGGCCATACTATATAAAATAGTGTTTTCTTTCTTTGGACACGCATTTGTATCGAAACATGCTCGCCAGTGTGGGTGAGGTGGGAAAGTCCGTGCAAAGTTATGGTTTTCATTTTTGTTATATATACAACCTGTACCCAATGATATTTGAATACTTGGTAGCTTGTCATTGTCCTTTCTCAAAATGGTTTATGTTGGGCAATAGTCCAAGTGGTATTATAAAAACTCAATAAAATAGGTTTAAAAAAAAATAAATCCAGCTTCTAAACTGTATGAAAGTTATGTTTCCATTTAATTTTTGTACTCCTTTTTCAGGGTGGTAATCTCAGTTTAAATACTATTTTTTAGTATTCAATTGCTGGCTTCTTGGTGGCCTCATAAAGTAGCAGATTAAGTTTTAGGCAGGACTATCTGTCTCATTTTATTACAAGAATTCCAAATTGGCTATGCTGTCTTTTGCTCCCATACCACACCTTTAACAAATATCCACTAGAATGACTTCACTTGCTTCCACCCCAACCAGCAAACACACAGTAACAAAACTTGATGAAGGACACCCAAACTAAACCGTCAGCTACTGAAACCTCTGTGGGCGTACCCCTCCCTACTAATAAAGACCCTTTTCAGCTCACACTAACTGTCTACTCCTCCAGCCCCAATGTCACGGACCATCCCCATAGCGTAAGGCACTCTCCTTTTCACTCCGGACTTGTTGCTTATCCTCCTACTATCAGGGCTGAAAGCCTCGTTGACACACTTACCCAGCTCCTGAATCGAATGGAACATAAACTCCAATCCCTAGCTAATGGTATCTTGCATCTAAAACAGGACCTCTCAAACCAGGCCAAGTTATCCCGCTCTCACCCTACTGGTAGTTATGAATTGTCTCTTTACACAGGTTCTCCAACTGCCATTTAACGCACCCTCTACCCTTCTACTCCCTTGTGTCTTCTGTCCCATAGACCCCACCAAGCTCTCAACACCATATCCGCTCAGGAAGCTGATGCTATCAGCAAATCTTATCTCAAAAAGAACCAGAATATGGTTCACAAGCCTCCCTCCACAATCCCAGTAACAGTGGCCACAAATAGAATCCCTAGAGTTATCTGCTCACCCACACCTCTTGCTCAATACACCACCATTCAAACACTACATTCCACTAATGATAATCCCTGCCCTCTAACATACATGCTCTTCAACTGTACATCAGCAGTTCAACACGCTACCGATATTGCCGAAACTATACTCAGTTAAGAAATTAATATTGCTTTCCTCATCCAATCCTGGCTGAATCATCACTCAACCCCTATTCTTTTTTTTTATATTTCTTTTTATTACGAAATAAAAATATTAGCGAGGGGGGTGGTGAGGAGCGTATGGTACAAATGACATATAGATTCACGGGCCAAGATCATGGGGAAAGAGGAGTATCAGGTTCAACAATAGCAGGCGATGTACAAGTATCCCCTCTATATTGGTTCCAGGGCCCCCAAACACTGTTCCATTTTTAGGGCGACCCCTAGCCAGGTAGACAGTTTTTTCACGGAACATACACCAATCCATACTTTCTTTCCATCCGGCCAACGTAGGCGGCCTTGCAGACCCCCACAGTTGTGCAATATTCCGCTTTGCAATCATGATCCCAAGAGTGACCCATCAAATTTGTGCAGCCTTCAGGTCTGTAGGCTCCCAAATATTTAATAAACATCTCCTAGCTTCTGGCAGGAGCTGCACACCTGTTACTTCATGCATAACGGCATGAACCCTCTTCCAGTAATCAACCATATATCGACATTCCCACAGTATATGGAAAAGCGTTCCCACCTGACTACATCCACGTTTGCACAAGCCATCGTCCGAGAACCCCATTATAATCAGACGAGGACCGGTCACAAACCCTATGTAAAAATTTTAATTGGACAAGTCTCAATCTCGCTGGAATCGCGACTTCCTTAGGGGAAGAGACCGCAGATTGCCAGTCTTCATCATCTATTTCAATACCCTCCTGTGTCCACTTGTTCCGTAGTTCCACTAATAGATCAGTTCTGCAATTTATAAATTTTTTGTAAATGAGTGAGATGGTCCTTTCTGGTAGATGCCCATCTAGTATTCGGTCTTCTAATGGGGATGACTGTGGTATAATTTCCCCCTCGGGGGCTATCGATTTCAGAGCATGCCGCACCTGTTCATAACAAAAATATTCTTTGTCATTCAACTCATATTCAGTCTGTAGTTCCACAAACGACTTAATTTTTCCCTTCACCCAAACATCTCCCACAGTAGAAATCCCTATCAAGTATCATCTGTCGAAACCCTTCGTGTTCCACAACCGGCCTAATCTATCCGAACCAAATAAAGGGGTGGCCATCGTCAAACGGTCCTTCCATCCCAATGAACAGGTAACATCATGCCATATACGAACTGCCACTTTAGTCGGGCCGTTAAACTTTTCTCCACAGACCTAGCATACAGCGCTCTATTGTAATTACCACCAGGGAGCAGCCATCTATCCATTGCATATCCCGGATCTGCCGTGGACCCATAGGTTCCGTGGTTTAAAGCTCCCAACTGAGACGCCCAATAGTATCGTTTAATATCGTGGAGAGCAATTCCCCCGTCGTACCACGGGAGCGTCAGCTTGGCAAGCGCTATTCGTGGTTCAACCCCTATTCTTGATCTGCTCACACCACCTGGATACACCATCATTAGACATGACAGACCAAAAAGAAGGGGTGGTGGATTAGCCATCATTCACAAAGAAGGAATGCATCTTTCCATCTTAAAAAACGCAGAATACTCAACTTTTTAATGTATTGGAGTTGAACTTACAGCTCAAGACTTCTCTCCTATCAAACTACATACCATCTACCACCCTCTTGGTGATAGTGCCCTTGAAAGAAGAGTTACCTGACCGAGTAACATGGTTCTCCCTAAATGACATGAAGGTCGTGTTCTTGGGCGACTTCAAGATTCACTGGAACAACCCAGAAGACACCACAGTCCAGAACCTTACTAACCTTCTTGAAATAAACAACCTTAAACAACTCTGCAATCAACCACCCCATTTTAAAGGCTCCACTCTAGATGCAACTATCACCAAAAATGAGCTTGTCTCACTTAGATCCATCTCACCCATTGCCTGGTCCAACCACCATTCCCCTCCCTCCCTTGAGATCAAGGATGCAAACCCTCGTTCTCCTACTTCAAAAGGGACCTGAAACCCCTTCTCCTCAACAATTACTTTAATACGCACACCAACTTAACTGTATTCTAATAGCTCACTCTCTCTGACTAGACCCTTTGCGACAGGCGGTTAATTGATTGTTTCAACTGTCTAATATATCATTTACCCCTTAACTCATGTTGTTTCAATTGTCCGCTTACCGTAACCACTCTAATTGCCTAACGAGTCTCTCATTCTCTATTTATGCATGTACTTGAATCTAAGGGTCTTGCCTTATATGTACAGCTATTTTATGCGATACCCAAGGGTCCAGCAAGAGCTATACAAAACTTATAAATAAATACACTGCATATACTATGTGTGAGCATCCTTACAGCAGGCCTTCGAGCCCTACGGCAGGGTGCATTATATTATATGTGAGGACATATCTGCATGAGCAGATACGCTCCTGTGGTGTCTGGTTCCATTGCCAAGACACTGCAAGAGGTCAGAAAGCCATATTGAGCAGATGTACTGGTCATTACGCATTATCCAGCTACATAATGGCTTCACGGAAAATAATGGTGTTTGGCATTAAACAACTTGTCTTAATAAATCTGTACAGATGCTAGTACTTTATTTATGATGACATCACCCAGAGGGCTCCTTAGAGGTACCCCCAGAAAAAGTACTAGTGTCCTAGTGTGCTGACTGACTAGTATCTTCCAGCTTGCCACCACAGACTAATTTGTGACTCCCAGCAGGTGAGAGCCCGCACTCTTAGAGGTCAGAAACAATGCCTGCTCCGGCAGAAGGTGATCACACCTCCTTCAGAAGAATGGCTGGTGAATTAGCATGTCAAGGACAGAGGCAACATTTCCCTCCAGACCTGGGGAACGCCACCCCTTGCGGCCCCTTTGGCAGCAGAGCAGGCAGGAAATTAGATAGTCAGTATGCTTGTTGTACTTTCAGACTAGGCACACATTTTATTTACATTTTACACCCCTAAGGTGGGCCACCTGAAGTGGACAACCAAGAAAGTGTTTCTCCATCTTGGATTTAGAGAACCTAGGAACTCTGGGTCAGGATTATGCACTCTCCACAGGAAGTGGTCATATAGGGGGTGTGGTCCCCACAGGTGTAAGTAGCCAATTGGCTACTGGCCTACACTCCCCTAAATGCATATAAATTCAGTATTTAGGGATCCCCCTGACACCTAGAATTTAGAGTAATCTACCTGGGAACAGAAGGACTAAGAAGAGCAGACGTCGCAAGATATGTGCCCCAGCTCCAGAATTCGCACCAAATCCTTCCTGGCTGCTGCTGAAGTACCGACAACTGCAAAGACCCGACTCGCCCAAAAGTTGTTCACCCTCCTAAAGTCTTGGAGGTCTGCCCAGCGCTTCAACAACCAAGCAGCCTCCCCCTTGGGTGGAGGAGCCACTACCCTGCAGCTGCAGGCACGACCGTACTTGTCCATTGCTCGGTCTTGCTGATCACCAGAAGCACCTAGAGAGAGTCTCAACAGGAGGAGGTCATAGTAGATCTAAGAGGTCAGCCCCGTCTCTCCATTGAGTTTTAAGACACTAGACCCTCCAGGAGTCTCACAGCACCAATATCCTAAGTACCATAGCCTTTTCCACCACCAAGGCATGTTGAGTGTCCAGCTCAGACAGCACCAATGCCAAAGACGACCTACCGACGAGAGACTTCAGGATCAAAAAGGCCTACACCAAGAGTGGCCCTGCTGTTCTGTCTTCCCCTCTCCAGGTCACTCAAGTAAAGTGAAAGCCCCCAACGCAAGCAACCTGCGGGACAAAACACTTTTGAACGCGAGCCCCACAGCCTGAGTTCAAGTAACCAACGGTGCCCCCTTGCTCTCAAGAGCCGAACCCGCTTTGGACTTTACTGGATTTGTCCCCACTTGCAGCCTTTCATTTACAGGTACTGTCCATAGACTTTAACACATAGTGCTCGAGGCTGCCAACACGACCAGCCACTCTGCACTCAGACTCACCAGGGCAGGTAAAACCAAACAGCTGGTGGTTTCTTGGACATTAGCCTCTAAACACCTTAAATCCCAAAAGGCATCTTCAAGAAATATTTGCAAGTATATGTATGCACTGTATGTTTCTGACATAGGTTAACATTACCACGTTCAAGGCTCATGCCTCAAAAAACGTTATTTGAGCATTTTATTGTAAAAATCCTTTCTTCGAAAGTGCTTACTTGATGTAAAAAAATATATAGAAATCTGTAATTTTTTTCTTTCGACTCAGATTTCTTTTGGAGTGTGTGTCTCATTTATTGACTCTGTGTGTACAACAAATGCTCAACACTCCCCTCTGTTAAGCCTAAGCTGCTCGACCACACTACCACAAATAGAGTAGTTAGGATTTTTAAGTAGCCCCTGAAAATCAATAGGGGTCATCTGGACTTTTTGCATGGTGTACCTCTACATTGGTACAATACTTAAAAAGCCAGCTTCCTACATTGACGGTACAGCTGTGGGATACAATACTTTGCATTTGCTGATACCACTCTGTCAATAGGTGATTCCACTAAGAAATCCACAATTGACTTCAGACAATTGACTTCAGGCAAAATTAATGTTTTCAATTTTTTGATTAGATCCAAATTTTCTATTTTGAACTATTAGCACCTTGTGTTAAGTCCCCATGTCCACTGCATTAGAACTTTTAAAAGTGTACCAGTTACGCCTTAATAGTCTGTTTAGATTTTTTTGTTGATTTTCCAAAAAGGTCCTAACAGTACTAAAAATGTCTGACACAAATGAGATAGTGAAGGAACTCAACGTGACTTCTTATCTGCATCACAGTATGAAGCAGTTAAGGAACATTTGTACAGCCAGCAAAATAGACACTGGCTCAAACCCTACAAAAACAAAGCTCCAGGACCTCCTTGTGGTCTGAGTTTGCCACCCATTTAACAAAAGATCTTGACACCCCTATAGATGAGGAGGTGGACAGTGATCATGAGTCTGGAACCAGTACCCCAGGAGGCAGTCCCCCTAACCCAGGGTTCTCCAACCGGTCAATCACGAGCTACCAGTAGCTCACCGGCACCCTGCGAGTAGCTCACAGCCTAAACATCCATTTTAGTGCAGTTTGATGCCCTACATTAACCTCATCGCTGCTTGAGAGTTTCTCCTGATGTGCTGGACAACAATAAAAACGGGTGTGGTCATGACGAGCTCAGCTCGTCATGAGCACCTGAGAGGTATATGCCATGAGGAGCTGAGCTCGTCATGAGCATGGAAGGGGTTAATAGTAAATGTGGCCGGTCGTTATTGTTTTGGTTATTTTAGGCCTCCTGCAGTGCTTGCCTGCCCTCACCAAAATAGGCTGCATACAATTGGCTGAATTAAACTTGGCTGGAATGGGCAGCAGGGTGACGTCAGTGCCAAAAGCCCGGCAAGAGGAGTATTAGGCTGGCCACTGGGGGCTGATCGGCCTACCTTCTGCTGCCCTACACTACACTTAGAAAATGCACAATCTCTGTGGCCAGAGGAGCAGCCTTGCCACCGGAACCTTGTAAGGCCCAGGAATTCGGTTGGGTTTGTTGTAGTTACATATCCTGCAGCGCAAGTGGTGCAGTGCTCGGCACCTTGGGCCAAAGAGCACAAACAGTTTATGGCTTGGGAACGGCAGCACAAGGGCCCGACGCTGGTTTGTGGTCAACATGCAAGAGGTACTTTATTTTCAATATATATATATATATATATATATATATATACACATGTGAAACACTATGTTATTGTTGAACTAGGTGACACATGTACAATGAAGAGGTATATAATGTATTTAAAAGTTAAACATTTTACTAAATGAAAACAGCATTTCTCAGGGATTTTAATTTTTTTAAATAAATAAAAAACCTTTTGCACTTCATTTTACGTTCCTTTACAGCCCAAAGAAACGTAAAATGAAGTTCCTGGCTCCGGTTTTTCAAAGCATTATCTTATAGCTTTACAATAAAAATGAGAAAGGCAACACAAGCACTCAGGGCGAATCTTGCAATCCAAAGGGACTTCGCTTGTAATCAAAGTATACGTCATTCCGTCCTTAGGTTACGAAGTTCTGGATATCTGCTGGGAAGCCCGATGGTGGATACAGATATATTTTTTTGTTGTTATTTAATTTAGGAGTTTTTCTCTTTAATGACCCCCATACGTTTCCTTAAAGTAAACCAGGCAGTCTAGCTGTATATAACTAAAAACCCAGACTAGGATCTTTTTAGGGGGCTGGAAAAATGAACTCCAGTACAATGTGGGATGAAGTCCAGGTGGAGAAGTGGCAACTCTGTGCTACAAGGTGCACTGGCCCGGGAGGTGGACTGCTTTTTAGGTCTCGCACCTGCGAACCGGATCGCGAAAGCGATCCGTCGCTGCGAGACTTATTGCAGTCATGTCAGCTTTCAAGGATTCAAGGAGAACAGACAGGAGACAAGAGATGTGAACGTGCAGATCTTCGACTTGGATTAGGTCGCACGCGTCAACTGTGAACAGCATGTCAGTTTCAGTTTTACACGCGACCCTCTACAGTTTGTGCCTCATGCACTTCTCGCATACACACACAGCCACAGCTTTTCGCACAAGCACGCACGCAGACACACACACGAGCACACACACAGAGACACACGAGCGCACATCAGGGCTCGAAAAATGTACTCGCCCACTCGCATTTTCGAGTTGATTTCCTCCAGGGCGAGCCAGTTTTCAGGCCTACTTGACCGGCCTGGCGAGTGAGCTCTGCTGCTGTTCTAATCCGAGTTTAGTGCAGTGCCAGTACGAGGCTCTGGGGGGCAGCAAGGGGAAATAATTGAGAATGTGTCTAAAACTGTGTGAAAGCAAAGGTGTTCATTGGCTGATTGCAACGCGGCTCGAAATACTGAGGCTTAGATGCAATCAACCTATCAGATGGCAGCTAAGTTATGCTGTCCTTTATCGATATAAAAGTATAGACATGTTTACAGGCTTCTAATTGGCTGATTGACAAGCCACGGCGGGATATACAGTTTGAGAAACTCGTTGCCAGCCCCTGTCTGGGTGTTTTCATCGCAGAAAAATATTTATGTTGGCAGCGAACTGGCTGGGCACAGTAGAAATAAGAATACTAGCGTGGTGTACAGCAGCCTGGTAAATAACATCTACTATCTCAGGGAAGCTGGTGGCATGCTTGACTTCTAGCCCACGCCGATAGATTTCCTGCCTCACATCACCAAAACAACGTGCGCAGCTACTGTCGTCCTCTGAGACACTGTTCAGCTGCAGGTATGTGCAAACTTTCACATAATATTAAGGAACAAAAATGTCCTCCCGTCACCCTTGACGTACCTGGGCTGCGTGTGTTGGGGGGTGAGGTGTGCTGCCAGAGAGGGAGGGTGTCAAGAGACAAGTGGACAGGACTGCCAATGAGTATGGTATATATTTTACCCACTAACTTTCAAGAGGCAGTTTTCAGCGTCGCCTGTCTTTACTTCAGCAAATCTCCTAGGGCATGTCATGGGTATTTTCACCGCAGTGCATGCACAATTGTGTCTGCAGTGGGGCATAGCTACTACTGGAGCAGCAGGTGGGGACCCAGAACTCTGAGGGCCGATTGAACCACCCAATACTGTGTTTTACGCCACCCTCAACACCTGTCTGCGGATGCTTTTTCCTTGCTTGAACCAAGGTCACGGCATCCTTGCTAGGTACTGCTTGCATACATTTCTTAATGATGTAATGCCATAAAATACATTCCAGAAATCGCTATTGTTTAAAAAAACATTAGTTACAGATGTCATATACTTACAGTAGTTATGACCAAGTAACACTGCCTGTGTATGGTAATTTATCACACTAATTTTGAGGCTGTATAGTTCATTTTGTGAGGCGTGGACCCGCAATTTCTGTTTATTTTTCATTTATTTGTTTGAAGATGCAAATTTGATTTGACGATAAATGTTAAAGGGCAAATAGGGCATATGCTGATGGAGAAACACAGGGCTTTCTGCTGAACATTTCTGTAATCACGATGTCATCATTGGCGCTCCTTTCCCTGCTTTGCATCAGCATGCTGCACTCTTCTGTTTATTTTACATTCTCTTTTATAATTCTCGCCAGTTCCTTAAGACTAGCTCTGGACTGTTCATCAAAATACCCAGGATACCGTCCCGGGTGAGCTCACTCTTCACAGAGCCATTGGCAAACGGACCCACACTAAGATGATGTGGGAGTGGGAGTTGACTTCCAAGAACATTTCTGAAAACAAATTGCGACTTAAAATTGCATTTTACAGGATTTTCCTAAATATTCTGGCTGAGAAACATAGCTTTTTCAAACAGTTCTTAATGGGAGTTAATTCAATAATTTAACGTCTCGGCCCACTAACTACGAGCTACATTTTTTCACAGCAGTAATTTTTACATGTGTTTATATTAAATGTTTATGCGTTATATAAAATACTCCAGGCACAGTGGGCAAATATTTTTGCCGCAAGAAACACTACACCATTCTTATAGAATAAACTCAATTTTAAAAGTGGTCATTAAAATTCCTATTGTTGGAGAAGAAACCCCTGTAGATACTGTGCTGCAACATACTGCCAAATCACTGTACCTGTGTCAGATAAAAACACAACTATTAGCTAGCAAATGCAAGAACACCAGAACTGGCACTCTTATATGTTAGGGTGATGAATCATATGTCAGGATAGCTTCTATAGCTGGATGATGTTCATAACTTCTAATGTGAATAAAATCGCATGAGGGTGGTGTTCAAGCCTTCAGGGTTGCTGCTGCTAGTAGTATGCTACTATCCTTCTCAAGCCAAATAATTAACTAACTTGTCCACCATGTCCAGTAACATATTATCCTACAGACTCCTTGGCACGGCATGCCTAGGGCATTGGTGTTCTCTGACTGTGCACCAGGGTTTTGCTCAGGCCATAGTGTTGAGACACACTAGTCTCATATGGACTTCAATAGCCACAGAGGATGCTACTTCATTGACAATGCTGCAACATATCTACTCATATTACTCATTGGCTACTTGATTGGCCAAAGTATATGTAACTCCTGCTCTGGTATTTACTTTGTTTTCTTAGTAATGCTATATTATGTATACATAAAACCAGTGTGTGGGTCGAGTGTATTGCTGTTAGGTCGAGTAGATAATTCTAGTACAAAAGAAGAGGATAGTAGTGTTTCCCGAGGGAAATGTCCGCACTATTCTATGGGCCACAAGTACGTATCTAGAAGTAGTACACGAAATATTCTAAGATAAAGCAGAAAAAACGTATTGGTTTTTTGGGTGCTAAAGAAAATCTATGCACCTACTATCCAAAGGTGCTTGAGGCAAACACAAAGGTGAGCCCGGGTCAGGATAAATAGAGAGATTCTAATTACAGCACTCCAAGTTGTTATAGTTCATCAGAGCTTTAATGTATAGCCCTCAACACTCAAGTTTTTATACACAGAAGTGTTTAAACAAGCACACTCAGTTGCAATTATGAAAAAACAATTTCTTTGTTCTGTAGAAAGGGATCACCAATTGTAATGCCAATATAGTTAGAAGTCCAAGTCTGTGTTCTTCAAAGTTTCTTTATTCAAAGTTTCATAAAAGATTAATCCAGCATTTCGTTCGCCAACACGTGTTTCGTCTCTTGCTGAGACTTTATCAAGGCATATATCATGTGTGGAGCTGGTGGATTCAGAGATGGACGTTGCGGGGTGCACTGCTAAAAGTTTCAAGGATGAATCACCGTGGTAATTGGAGCGGTGTAGATACAAATTTGTCTCCAGCTGGTAATGAATGGGCAAGATGGAGGACAGTACCATATGCAGATAATTGGCGTGGTGGCCAAAGTAACCCCACTTATGTTGGACAACTATTTCAAGGGCGACATGGAGTAAAACCTTGAGGTGCAGCGCGTAGTAAGGAGCGCGAAGTATGGGCGCAGATTACTTCAAACAACCATAGTATGTTGTGATTTGAAATAGAGGAGTACTCGTATCGTAATGTAACGGTCCGTTTGGTTGAGTAGATAATTCTACTCACTAGACCTGCAGGTCTAGTAATATTTTTAAGATTTTTCGAGCCCTGCACATACACGCACGCAGACACACACGCACACGCACACATACAGAGACACACCCCCCGCCCGCCTGCCTGCCGTCGCCGCCACCCCCACCCGCCCAGGGGTGAGATGTCCCCCCCCTCTTTCCTCACACTCACCGGAGAGGTCGGCGCGGGCCCCGCCGAGCAGCAGGAGGCAGGCGGTGAGCAGCAGCGGCGGCTCCATGGCGCTCGGTCCGTCCGTCTGTCTGACGAACTGCCGGCGCGTGCCCCCTCTCGGCCTCCTAAACAGCTGCTAAAGCGAAAGAACAAGGACCAGTGCGTCCCTCCTACGCACTGAGCGAGCACGCGCGTGCCTGCCCGCCGCGGAAAGAGTACGGACAAGGACCCGGGTCTAATATCAGCTGCGCACGACCCGAGCCAGAGGACAGCGGGCAGACCAGGGCCATGGAAGTAGAAGGTACAAGGTACAAGGGCCGCGGGCCCGCCTGCGCTCTTTTGAATCTGGGGTTGGTTGCCTGGTTAGTTGTGCGACTGGTTCTGTGAGCTTTTGTTCAGCAATGACGCTCACGCTCTCAGCGCTTCTGGCTTTCTGTTAAGAAATTCAGCCGCCATGTCCTATATCACACAGTTTGCGAGCAACGGGTAGAAACGAGTGCCCAGAACGATAGGTCGGGAACTAGAAGTCTGACCAGGCTTCCCTTCTCGCGCGGCCCCTCCCACACCTGCAAAATGGCGCTGACTCCCCAGCCCACAGCAACCGCGCTCTGACTGGAGCATGTGCTGCTCCAGAGGAAACAACGCGGCACGCAGCTGCTTACTGCGGCGTCCATCATGCTCAGCACTGCAACACTGACAGCATCAGTGGATAGTCTTGCGGGGACTGGCAAACAATGGAATTCACACAGAACACGGTTCCCGCGCCTCTGAAAGGAACGGAGGTTTACTTGATGGAATGTCTGACGGATCATAACTTGTGTCACCGGAGCAGTTTGGTGCTCTGAGGTTCATGTTAGGAGAACACAGCACAGCCAGTGTGTCACATGCCCTAGTGCAAGGAACGAATGGCATCTGACTGTTGTTTCAATTATAAACTATAGCAATAATCACGGCTCCCTGGGCCCCACAGGCATCTAGAACCCGGTGCCACTGCACCTGTTGCATCAATGAAACCTACGTCCCTGGTCCGGTGCCTATATCAGGAGTTACAGCGCAAGTCAGGTATTCTCCTGCCTGCAGAGCACCGACTTATCCCATAGGTACGAGGGGGTGATTAAAAGATAAAGCGGGTACTGTGGACTGTGGCTTCAGTCTATGCAGCGCTGCGCCTTCGGACTCTATTGTCAGGGCTGGCAACGTGCTCTTCATTAACTGCAGCTTCTTAGGGACAGCTAATGTGAAGCTGTGGCCAAGGGAAATACTATGGGGCAGATTTACAAGGCCCTTGTGCCACTTTTGCGTCACTTTTCCCATGTTAAAAATGATGCAAAAATGGCTCAACATGCTTGTAAATCTGCCCCTATGTGTTTAAAAAAACGACGATGGACTCAGGGCTTTCAGTGGGACAGGCCTCACTGGTGCTGAGCACCGGCAGTTTTTTTTTTTAAAAGGGGGCCTCGTAACGGCTCTCTATTGGGCTGTGTCCCATTTTTTCCCCACACTGCAGTGACAACAGGCACATAAATGTGCCCGCGCTCTCACTGCCCACTTCTCACTAGTACACAAGTTACGGCATGATGTCTTGCCAGTTGAGCGCTGCAGGGGGAAGGGAAATCCTTTAAAGAGAGTCATTTTCTCTCTGGAATTCCCTTCGGTTTTTGAATCTCAGGAGCAGCAACATTGTCGTGGTATCACCAGGGCTTTAAGAGGAAGCTTTTTCAATATTATATACAAGCCATAGTTGCTGCTTATTTATCTTATGCAACTAACAACCTGTGACAAAGCCAATAGTCCTGACTTGTTGTATTTGTGATGTTACTTGTTGTATCATATATCTGGATGCAATGACAGAAACAGCAAAATTCAAGACCAGCGGCACACTATGCTAAACACAGATTTTTTAGCTTACATGTTTTTAAGCCACGCCCTTACTTACATTGACCACGCCCCTTCGAGAGACCCCCCCAATATTTCCATCTCACTTAAAGCCCTGGATGGATGTAAACCTCAGTCTTCATGCATGACAGTGCTTGACTGAAGGGCCAGTTTGCATGCAGTTTCGTGAAGGGCAGAAGAGGCAGTGTGAATGCCTTGAAATGTATGGCAGAGCAGGTAATTGCATCTTGATGTTTCTGAATTAGCAGAAGAGAACACATTTCAAACTTTTGTGGAACTGTCCAAAGTGTTAAATGCAGTGCAGTTCAAAAGGTAACAAGTTGCATAATAGGCGACTGTTAGAAATGGGGGTTTCTAGTTGGCAGAGGTTTGCACCATGTCCAAGTAGGGACCCTTATTTTAGTCAGGGTAAGGGGATTACATCGCTAATATAACCCCTTCTCACCCCCTGGTAGCTTAGCACAAGCAGTCAGGCTTATCTCAGAGGAAATGTGTAAAGCATTTGTGCATACCCAGACAGTAACACAGTAAAAACACTATAAAAGGAGTCCACACCAGTTTAGAACAAGCATTTGCAATGCAATAGGTCTCGCATTATTAAAGTTTGAGCTTTTGGCATTGCTAAATAATGCAACACCAATAGCTCAAACTTTAATAATGCGAGACCTATTGCATTGAAAATGCTTGTTGAAGAGCTCTGCAATTCAGATGTCACAGTTATAACGCTGTGGCATAAAGCGCACACAATCTGGCAAAGTGTTACAAAGTGCGCAACTGGAGTGGCAGAGTTACAACACTGTGGCATTGTGTGAAATACTCAGATGGTGGCGTTTACAACATGCACCTTGTCTGCTGTTTGCCTGGAGACAGTTCAAGGCAGGTCTGCACTAAGCTTTCTCTCTAGCCCTCCAATGGATCTGCTGCTGACCTCTGCTGACCTCGGACTGCCAAGCTTCATAGATTCTCCTATTGGGAACCGCTTTAAACACCCCAGACTCACCAAGATCACACCGTACAAGTTTTTCAAAAGCAGAGCTCCAGAAGCTTTTGAGGATTTCACTTCATTGTGACAAAATGTCGGCATGACCCCTGCTTTTTATATCGCCTGTAGCTTATGCCAACGTGAACGGTAGCAAGTGCATTTGGTCCACTCAACAAACAGACTGCATTGGGTGCTGGAATGACAGGTGTAATAGTTACAGGGCAGAACACATGTTATGGAGCTTGTAAGGATGACCGGCAAAGTAGGCCCTTGCTGGAATTCAAACCTGTAGCTCTCCGGGCAGGACCTCAAACAACTGAGGCATCCTACCAGCCTAGGGCACTCTACATTACACAGCTATTTTTGATACATGATCATTTGAAACCTGGGGTGGGTGTTGTACACTTAACAAGTCAATGAAAAGGTTGGAAACCCCTGCCCTAACCTAACCTAACTAGAAGGTGATAAGGTACTCCTCACATCTACCCTAAAACTGTACCTCGAAGTTCTTCCCCTACTGGGGTAGGCCAGGAAACTCAGACAGGGAGAAGAACTAAAAGAGGAGGAAGTATTTCTTGAGAGACTAGCCAGAAGAGAATCCCTTGAAGCCAAAGTCCTGGCTATAGTAAGAAAGAGGGCGGAGATGGGTCTAAAACCCATGAATAGCGGCAGCAACAAAATAAATAAGGAGAGGTGGGAAACTTATGATCCCAAAATCCCCAAAGGGATGGTACGCAAATATGTTGGGGGTGATGATATCACAAAGAGGTTTACAGCCTTTGAGAGGGCTTATAAGATGAGAAATCTAAACCAGAGACACTGGGGCACTCTACTGTGGGAGTTGTTCATAGGATTAAGTTCAGGGAGACTCACAAAACCTTGAGTCAGCCCTGGGTACATTTTGTGGACTTCAGTCAAAACACTAGGTGGTTGGTTGAAAGGCAGTAATGTGCAACACTATAAAGGACTCTATCATTTAAAAATGAAAGAGCATTTGTTGAACTTCTGAAAAATTGCATCAGTACATAGTGGCCTTAGTCTCTCCTCGGGAGTTGTGGGGGAAGGTTGACCACTGAGTCAAAACAAGGGTATGTAGAAAGACCCAAGGTGGTCTAGGGCATTTGCCACAACCAAGCTTGTTGACTGTCCAGCCCGAACACCACCGATACCAGAGACAAATGGGCGACAAAGGACTTTAGGAAGAATGAAGGCTTTGCCAAGAGGGGCCCTGCTGTTCTGTATTCTTCACCTCTACAGGTCACTCAAGTAAAGTGAGAGCCTCCAAAGCAAGCGACCCTCTGCACCTGAGCCCCACAGCCCGGGTTCAAGTAAACCGAATGTGCCCGCTTGACCCAGAGACATAAGAACCAAGCCCCCTTTTGGGCTCTGTCAAACTTGGCCCCAAATCCCCAATTGCAGCCTCTCTTTTACAGATACTCTTCCTTAGACTTTAACACTTAGCACTTGAGGTTACCTATGAAAAGTAGCCCCTCTGCACCCGGACTCACCAGGGCAAGTAAAACCAAACAGCTGGTGGTTTCTTGGACCTTGGCCCCTAAGCACATTAAGGCCCAAAAGGCACCCTCAAGAAACGTTTGCAAGTATACGTATGCAGTGTATGTACACGTTTGCAAGTATATGTATGCAGTGTATGTTTCTCCCATAGGATAACATTACGGCTTACGAGGCTCATGCCTCAAACCCATTATTTGAGCATTTTACTGTAAAAATCCTATTTCCAAAAGTACTCATTTGATTCGGATGATCTTGATGTCTGAAAATATATTAAAATCTGTATTTTTCTGGTAAATGCGGAGGTTTCAGGATTATTGATGCTATGTACTACATTTTTTCCTATTCTCTTTTCTCTTTCCTTCCTTTTCCTTCTCCTCTCACCCTCTCTCGTTTATCTCTCACCACGATGTGGGCCACTCATAAAGGGTTCACCTACTGCTTGCACCACAAACTACTGGGGTAATGTGCAAATACAGCCTGCCTTTGAGGGGGATGCGACTCTCACAGCTATGGCCACATACACTAAGATGTCGGGGCGACTCCCTACCACATTGAACCCAACCCATGCCCATGGCTACAGATAAGAGTTTAGCAGCCTCTCTGCATATAGTCTCGCTAAACGTTAAGGGGCTTAATCACCCAGTCAAGCGCAAAACAATTTTGGATTATCTGGCTAAAACTAAAGGGGATATAATCCTCATGCAGGAAACCAAATTATCTCAGACTGATGCTGATAATCTACAACAACACTGGATCTCACTTACACTCTGTCACCCTGCAACTCAAAAGAAAAGAGGGGTGATCACCCTGATTGCTAAAAAATCAAACTTCGCTCTGGTATCTCATTCGGTAGATTTAGAGGGTAAACTAAGCCTCGCACACCTACAAAGAGACGGAGACCACATTTATGTGGCAAACATTTATGGCCCTAATACAGACCTCCCTGAATTCTGGGAATATGTTTCAAAAGAAATCTTCCGCAAGATGAGCTCCTGGTGGTTGGTGGGGATCTTAATCTACCATTGGATCCCTTGCTAGATAGGCAATCCAAGAGTGTGTACCACTCCCCTCGCTCTCATGAGGCACTGAAACGACTGTGTGCTAAATTCCACCTACATGACTCGTGGCGCCTCCAACACCCGGATGGTCGTGATTATTCTTTCTACTCCCCTCCTCACAATTCTTATTCCAGAATACATTACTTATTAATATCAGACTCATATACACACCTTATTGACGAAACTGATATTGCCCCCATACTGGTGTCTGACCATGCATGTATTCATATGAAACTGGCAGGCTCACATTCGCTTATTACCCCGAGACGTTGGCGCTTTAACGAAGAGATATTATCGATACCAGAGAACAAGAAAATCATAGAACGATCCATACGAGAATATTTTCAGATAAATTCGCAGCCAGAAACTGATCCCGCATTAATTTGGGACGCATTTAAGGCTACACTAAGGGGTACGTTGATAGGTATCAGGGCTCGTATGAACAAAGAATTAAACTCTGAACTAGACTCTTTGGAAAAAACAATCAAGCAGCTATAGACAACACTCCCTCGACTTGAATAATAATGCAACCATTGACCGCTTGACTAACTTGAAATATAAATGCCACGCTGTACTTAGTAAACGTGCAGGAGTATGGATTAATACATTTAAGGCCTTAAGACTTTGTGAGGGCAACAAAGCAGGGAAGCTCCTGGCTTCATATCTTAAACACAAAAGGAAGCAATTCCATATAACATCTATTAAAGACCAGTCCAATACCACCCACACCAAACAGGAAGACATTCTCTGCACATTCCAATCCTTCTATGAGGACCTTTATAAGAACAACCCATTCAACATGAAAGAATGCAATGAATATCTAAACTCGATCCAACTCCCACGTTTATCCGAGACTGACAAAGCCAAATTGGGGGCCCCTTTGACACTGGCAGAAATTTCTTCCGCCATAAAAACACTAAAGAATAATAAAGCTCCAGGCCCTGATGGCTTCACTGCCACTTTCTATAAGACCTTTGATGAACAACTCAACCCAGGACTCCTCAAACTGTTCCACTCCTTCTCACTATCAAACAGAATCACCTCCACGATGAGTGTGGCAACAATAATAGTGATACCTAAAGATGGGAAGGACCCCTTGTTTCCTAAGAATTACAGACCGATATCCCTCATAAATTTGGACTGCAAGATTTACGCGAAGGCTCTAGCTTACAGATTAAACGCCGTCTTACCGTCCTTAATCAATAACTCACAGGTGGGGTTCCTCAAACACCGTCTATCTAATGACAACACGAGACTCCTGTGTCATGTGCTGGAGAAATCGAAAATCTCAAATACCCTCGTAGTAGCGATCACCCTGGACGCGGAAAAGGCGTTTGATAGGGTGTCGTGGCCCTTTCTGCGCCAATGCATGCACATATTTAACATGGGAGAAGCATTTTTTGATATGGTGATGGCATTATATGCCTCCCCTTCGGCTAGAATTGCCATTAACAGTTCGGTTTCAGAACCATTCCCCCTGGAACAAGGAACTAGACAGGGTTGTCCCTTATCTCCCGCTTTATTCCTTCTAGCATTGGAACCTCTCCTCCGCGACATACTACAAAATATCGACATTAGTGGCATTACCTTCGGTGATAAGAATGTAAAAATTGCTGCTTACCAGACGATATACTGATAGTTACTGAGAGACCTGATACATCTATAGCCGCACTGATGGACTCTATAGAATCCTACTCTAAACATTCAGGCTACAAACTGAACCGTGATAAATCGGAAGTCAAACCTCTCAACATTTTCACTAATAAGGAATCATTAGGCACATCTGGTTTGGGCTGGCAAAAAAACTACATCAAGTATTTAGGAATAGAATTTGGCAATTCCATTATCGAGACCTTACAACACAAGGAAACCCTGACTCTTAGCAAAATAAAAACTCTCCTGGACGGCTGGTCACCCCGCTTAATCACTTGGTGGGGCAGGCTCGAGACGATCAGGATGATGATCACACCGCTAGTAAATTACCTAATCACCATTCTCCCCTTGATGCTGTCCCAAGAGTTTCATAATAAATTGGATAAAACTATTAACAATTTCATCTGGAAAGGAAAAAAAACGCGTATCAGTCTTCAGAAACTGAGATTAGATAAATCCATTGGTGGAGTCAACCTTCCAGACTTTAAGAGATATCAAATAGCCTTTTTGGCGAAATAAGGATCTTATTGGCTGTCTACCCCAGTGGACTACTCACCGGTGTGGCTAGACATGGAAAAAGCTCTCCTTGAGGGCATCCCTCCCATCTCGGTCCTATCAATGAAGGCGAATCAGATCCCCTGTTCGAAAATCCATGTTTACCAACACCAAAATAGCTTTACTCAGAGTAGATAAACTGCTGGACACGTCGATAAGAGGATCTAGATGGGAAGAAATTTGGAGAAACCCCACAATCACATATAAAAGTAAACCACTATTCAATCCAGTCTGGATTAAGAAGGGGATTTTTTCCCCCCACCAACATTACGATAACGGCTACCCTTTACCCTTTACAAGTATCCAGTCAAACTTTGGAATCGACAAGTCCGACTTCTACATATTCCTTAATGTAAAAGCAGCATCACAAAAGCGGGTTTAGAATCCAAACATTCCTCTCTTCCTTAAATAAAGTAGGTCACCAAGTCTCTAGGCTATACAAATCACTGAGTCCGCAGTCCTCCAAATTGAATGTCAATACAACGCAGTTCTGGTCATCATTCGCCTCATTCTCCATCTCTGAGCTGGAGTGGTCCATGACGTGGAGATCCTGCATGAGCCGTAAAATAAGCCCTACATTATCACAAGCCAAGTTCTGGCTCATGCATAGAGTCTTCTGGACACCAGCTCGACTATACGCACACAAACTCTGCCCTGACGCATTCTGTTGGAACTGCAAGCGTGCGGAAGGGGATCTAGACCATCTCATCCTCCAATGCGACTGCGTCACAGTCTTTTGGGATAGGGTATTTGACTTCATCCTCAAAGTATTTAACATCTCGCCTACCAAAGAACTTCCTATCTTATTTTCGGCTTTGCGAAGGAAACCCAAATCCTGAAGTGGACAGGGCCCTTCTAGACCTTCTCCTCACGGCGGCTGTGAAGGTCGTCCTAAACAATTGGAAAGATACCAAAAAGGCAAGTTATGCTTGCTGGTTAAACTGGGTGATTAACCTCCGAGCGGCAGATAACATCACTCTATAAAACACCCCAGAGCGACCATTGCAAAGGAAACTTTGGAACTCACTAGATATCTACTTTAATACCCATAAACCTCCGTGAACCGTTCCACTCTACACACTTTTCCATAGCTTCCAGATGCCCGATATGTCTTGAACAGCACGTCACCCCCCGACCTGAACGGTTCTACAGCATCGTGGTGCACTACCTTGCCTCCTCTTCATCTTGTACAACCTTTGCTTTCTCTCTTCTGCTCTCCTCTTCTTCCCCCTATCTGGTTCTATCCTCTCTTCCCCCTCCTCTCGATCCCTATCCTCTCAGAAGGCTTCAGGGATAAATGTAGTATTGTCCTCATGACCCACCCGTATGTTGTAACACCATCGTGGCACCTTACTAATCGTGGATCCTTCCTAATGCCTTTCTTGTCAACTTCTTTGAATATTGTATTGCATTGTACTCTTTGACGTATAGTCACATGCACTGATACTTTGTTCAGAGCGACTCCTGATATGTTTGCTATACAACCCTGAAATTTCCAATAAAAACTTTTGAAATTAAAAAAAAAATCTGTATTTTTCTAAATTGGTCTCGGCACTCTTTTTGAGCGTGTCTCTCATTTATTAACTGTGTGTGTGCGCAACAAATGCTCAACACTCCCCTCTGATAAGCCTAAACTGCTCAACCACACTACCACAAATAGAGTATTATTATTAAAGTAAGTCCCAGTAAGCCAATAAGGGTTGTCTGGAATGTTGGCATGATGTAACCCTACATTGGTACTACATAAAAAGCCAGCTTCCTACACTATATTTTCTGGGTAAACTTTTACTTACTGTTGACGCAAATGGTGCACTGTGCTGGATGCCTTCGGTGCTGCAGCTCCCACTTTCGAGTCTTCGCCTAGGACCAGAGGCTACCCCTCAAGGTTCGTCTGCACTACCCAAGTTCAGTAATATTTGGATATGAATATTGATATTTCTCCGGTCTCCTGGTCATTTACAGCCTGCTCCCACTTTAGTGAGGTGGATAGCTTGGGATTTCGATGCAAGGGGTCTCAGTGGGTAGGTCTGGGCCGCACAAGATCCACACCTGGTGGCTGGTACTTGTTTTTTGTGTCATTACCCAATGACTCCTTGATGTTGCCCATGGATACTGATAAAGCATTTGAAGCTAAGGTTGTTAAAAACTGAGATACTACCTATAGTATATGGAATACCCATCATCTGTCCATCAACAAACCAAAAGAGCTAGTTTCACTTTCAAACCCTTATCACACCAAGTAAATCTAGGGGCGATTATGGATCCTCCCTTAAGCTTAAAGTGAGCATACTGCAAGTATATCATTTTTATATGATAAAATACCCTTCTTGAATCAGGACTTATTTGTTTTTCTCTTGAAGGGCAAAATCCATTAAAAACTTGATACTCTGCCGTCTAGATTTGATATACCTTGGAGCTTCGATCTATGCAATTCGGAAGCTACAGAAATCTAGAATGTAGCGGACAGACAACTCCTTAACTATAATATTAAAACTCCCACTTCAACAGTCATCTAGTCTCTCCTCTGGAGGACTGTGGCCAAAAACACCACATTCAAAGCAATGTACAATATGCTTGGCGCATTATTCTATACACAGCTCTGGAGCTCTCTCCCTTTAGTAGAAGCACCTTCTCTATCACCACGCCAGAGCTCTACCATTCAGGTTGACTCCAGTCTAGCCTTGACCGTCCATTCCTTCAAAAACAAACTCACACTGGTGGAAATTATGCAGAATTAAAGGGTGCTGAGTAACAAAATGCAAAATGAAGCCTCTGCTATCCCTCACAGGTATGCTCCACTATACAAATGCCACAACGCAATACATGCTAATCACACTAAACGGGTTGCAATGCATCCGAAAAATACCATTTAAATAAATCATACTAAAAATGCATCAATGCGACCTTAAACAGTTTAGAATGTGCCACTGAGTTAGAGCTGCGAGAATAACAAGCAGCTTTTAATCTGACAATGTAACCTAGGCGTTGGGGGCGCCAAGGCAGAATCACTCACCTTTAAATCAGGAATGTTAAACTTTGCATTAGTAGAGAGATTGTTGCTTTTTGTGGTTGCAGCATGTAATTTCTCCCACGTTTGTTGACACGTTTTCTCTCCAGGAGCAGAAATCAGCCAAAATTCTGTTGTGTTTGCCATTGTGAAGTACTCCTATGATTAAACAAATTCTGCAAACAAAAAACAAGCAACACAGCATTAGGATGAGCTTCATGGGGTCTAAGTATTGCCATTATACGTGTACTACAAGCACACCAATGATTTTGCGTTTACATTGGTTGAGCATCAACTGGTCTGTAGGTAGCACGCACTCGTGCCTTACTGCAAGAGAAAGAGACTCCACTATGGGTGACTAGAACACAACTCCTATGAGGCGAGGTTCCAACAGTCTGCATTTGTAATTCTCTTAACCGATAGCTTTGAGTGTAGATATTCAAGGAACAGTATAAAAGCGACTAATTACAGAATAAACACAATTATGCAATACCATTTCCCGTCACTTGACACAGGCGGAAGTAGAAGAGCAGCTGGAAGAAACAGGAAGACAGCCACGATACTACTCAAAAAAGAGAACAATAATTCAAAAAACAAGTTTTAGAGGGAAGGTCGCCTTCTGAGATGGAAATAGATGTGTAACCCAGGGACAAGCAAAAGATGAAACAACACTGTTCGCTCAGCACAAGTGAGCTAGTGGAGTGGTGTGGCTCACTGGTTAGAGGCGGCAGACCCAGGAGCAGAAGTCGGCCCGGGACCAGGGTTCAATTCCCGACGCGGCAGGGTCGTGGACTTGGGTCAGCGGACTCGATAATTCTCGCTTCGGTGCTTACTCTAATCAGGGGTTCCACTCGGCAACTCTGGGCATTAGCTTGCCTAATCTCCACAACGGCCCCATCAATTCTGGGGATGGCTGGCTCCACACCTTGGGGACTCCCAGCAGGGACCATCCCACAGGGAAAGCCAGGACGGGTTCCCCAGAGTTATACAGCGCCAGGAAACCCCTGACGGGTAGCAGTGCGCTTTACAAGCTCAAATACATTTACATTTAAACGCTCCTTGCTGAAGCAGCTGCAGCACACAGGAAACCAATACCCTCAGGGTGTGATAATGGACATAAGATTCACGAAGCATCATCCCATTTGTATGTAGCAGGGTGGCAGGAAAACTGCTCACCTTCCACCTGCAAACATTAGCTCGGTGACCTGCCCAGGACTAGTGTACACAAACCACAGAACTAGTACCACCTGGCAACTTTCAAGAAGGAAACCTTCATTTATTTATACTTGAAATAATGGACTTGCTTGGAGATTTAGAAAGACGGTGCTGATCTGTCGCCCTAAAGCAATTTTGCGTTAAAAAAGTTCAACAGTTCTGCTTGTAGTTTGTGAACGTGCAATTACTCAAACAAAACATGGGACGCAAGACCTGCCATACTGGACATGCAGCGTGGGCCCTAGAGCCAAGGGAACAAGACTTGAAACCTACACCCAGGGATAGTTATGATTTAGTGCAGCTGATTTTTTTTTTTAGCAATTACATTTAGGAAAGTGTGCTGTAAAATCAATCGTATGACCCCATATTAGGAGAAAAAGGAGCAGAAGAAACACAAAAAAGAACACTAAGTACGGAACAAGATTAAATGTAACATTTGTACTTGCATGTATCTCCTGGTACCGCGTTTTCAATAATTTTACACCACTGTACAGCGTGCACACTTTATGGACTTGCTGGGGTTTGAACTTGTGGCCTACAAGACACACCAGGATGGCAGAAACACGTATTTAATTCACCAAGCTCTTCTGCTGGCTGGGAAAAAAACGGACTGAAATGTCACTACATTAATTTTAGTAAGGGGTGGGGTTGTACTGCTCAAAGCTAGATGGGTGAACGTGGTTTTGGATGCCAGGCGGACCAGATGAAAAGTATGGGCAGGCTTGAATGCAGCAGAAAAGGCATGTATGTGAGGATGCACCGATATCCTTCGGGATCAAGTTCGCACTATTTAAAACGTTATAAATAAACAGCTGCCCCCTTCAAACACACCCAAGAGTAACATTATTCATTCACTGCTGGAAGCGAAGGGAGATGCCACCGTGGTCATGTTTCTTCCACACCTACATCATGTGTTTACTGTATGGAAGGACAACTGGACAGCTATCCAGCTCTGCCTTTGAGGCCGGTGCGGCTGAACATAAGATTAAACGTTGCACCAACAAGCAGTATTTGTGTCACACACCAGAGCCAAGACAGATACAAGGTCGGTCAGATGCACCTCCCTCTGGAGCAGCGAGTTATGCTTTTTATTTATTTATTTAAACTTATAAGGCGCACAGCTACCCGCAGTGGGTTTCCCGGCCCCAAGGGATAGACTGAAGAAGAAAGAACTGCCGGGCATCAGTAAGTGGAGCTACCAAGAAACTGTTCAATATTATTGCTGGAAAAGCCAAGTTTTTAAACCCTTGCGAAACCGAAGAAGACCGGTTTCCAACTTCAGCCTCACAGGCAAAGCATTCCAAGATTTGGTGCCTAAATGGGAGAAAGAGCGACCGCCCATCTTCACCAGCCTGAATCTAGGAACAACATAATCTCCTTTTCCTGCGGATCTCAGGCTGCGACTAGGTATGTAAGCATGAATGAGATTATGAAGATACCTAGGGGCAGAGCCCTGCTTTATCTTGAAGATATAACATAGGGCCTTGAATTTAATTCTGTTCTTAATTTTTAGCCAATGTAGATCACGGAGGGCTAGGGAGGCAGATGTTTTCAGAGGAACATTGCGTAGCAGCCGTGCGGCCGCATTTTGAACAACCTGAAGTTTATTCAAAGTTGTCAAATCGGCACCAAGATACAGGACGTTCCCGTAGTCCAGGCGAGATGTTATCAAAGCCTGGACCACCGTCCTTTGTGTGGAGACAGGAAGCATCCACAAGATTTTTTGGAGCCATTTTAGTGTGGCAAAGCAAATGGAAGCCACCTTAACGGCCTGTTGTCGCATTGTGAGCTTTTCATCGATTAAGAAAACGAGATTGCGAACCTGGGTCACGGGCTTCGGGGTAGGACCCATACTCTCGGGCCAATGTTGGGGGCCCCAGCGGTCTTTGTCTTTGCCCAGGATCACAATCTCGGTCTTATCGCCATTTAATTTAAGGAAATTTACCTGCATCCATTTTGCCACTTGGGACAGACCCTGTTTAAGAGCCGAAGTATTATTGCCTTAGACAGGGAGAAGATTATTTGTGTATCATCGGCGTACGAAAACAAGGTTAAGCCAGCTTCCTCCACAATAGTGGCCAGGGGTCTAACATAGATGTTAAAAAGTAATGGGCTAAAAATAGACCCCTGGGGAACGCCGTACGCCGATGCACAAATTTTGGAGGATGCCTTGGCCGAAAAAACCTGTAAGGTGCGCTCACTCAGAAAGGAGGCTATCCAAGTCAGGGCTGAACGCCCAACTCCCAAGGATTGGAGGGATGTGAGGAGAATGGAATGAGACTGTACCGAACGCTGCGCTTAAATCCAGCAGGATAAGCGCCGATGTCTCCCCGCGATCGATACCGTGCCGTAAGTTCTCAGTAACCAATAGGAGAGTAGTTACAGTGGAGTGGTGAGCTCTGAATCCGGATTGTGATGGATGCAGAAAGCCCAAACTCTCAACCAGATGAGATAGTTGAGAGTTTATGTGCCTTTCCGAGATTTTCGAAAAAATAGGCAACAACGAAATGGGCCTATAATTAGATAAGTTAGAAGCATCAGCTCCGGCCTTTTTCAGCAAGGGGACCACCATCGCGTGCTTCCACTTCCGTGAAACACATGATTCTATCAGTGAGGTATTAAGAAGTTTCATCACTACGCGACGGGAGTTTAGGTCAAGCTGTTTTAAGATTTTTGCCGGAAGAGGATCACAGGGAGAGCCGGATTTGATGCTCTTAAGACAGCTGGCGAAGGAGGCATCATCAAAGAGCGACCACTCAGAGAGTTTAGGTATCGTGGAAGGTTGGCAGTCATGAGCTGGCACAAGAGTAGAGAATGAATCTGCGCTCAAAGGTCGAAGACCTAATGAGTCGTAGATCCGTTCTACTTTGGTGATGAAAAACTCAGCGATTGAGTTGCACTGTACCTCATTCAAAACTGGGGGGGGCAGGGATGGAATCTGCTCCTGTTAGTTTTTTCACCACAGAAAATAATGTGCGCGGGCAATTCTGGGCATGTGTGATGGTATTGGCGATGTGATTAGCTCTTACGATCTTACATTGTTTGTGATAATCTCGAAGAGCTACCTTATATGCCATCTTACTGGAGGGAGAGTAAGAATGACTCTATTGTCTCTCAAGTACCTTGCATTTGGATTTCGTGGTTTTTAAGTTCTCCGAAAACCATGCTGCAGGATGACGATGCGGCAAGACGTGTAAGGGTGCTTACGTGCCCCCGGTATACTCTGTTATATGTAGTCATCAAATGAGCATTTGCATTTTGTCATTATGCTAAATATAACCCCAGCAGGTGGCCAGCTCTGAAAAGAGGTGTAATAGATGAGCCTTTACAACAACAAATGGAACTAGTCTCTAGAGCAGCAAGAAGAAAGACAGCCAGAGAGCAGGAACAATGTAAGGCATAGGGGAGCAGGGGTGCTATCTTGGGATGAAATAAGAACGAAGGAGGGGGGGGACTGGCATGCAAAACGACAGACAGGGGTGGGGGCAATCAACAACTCTAACGGCAAGAGGAGGGTGGGAGAGGTACGGAGTTAGACAGCAGAGGAGGGTGCAATGGAGCAAGCAACACAATGACAGCAGAAGAGGGGTGGGAAAGAGACCGCAAACACTTGTGTGGAGTGTAAAATCTCAAATAAAAAATGCACTCTAGAAGCATGCGGCCTGTTGATGGATACGGACTGTGGACAGGTGTGAAAAAGTGCCATCTTTCTTGCCTTGGTATGCCCCCACTTTTTTTTCTGAACTGCTGATGTCCTTTGACTGAGTGTGCCCTGGGTTCCTGCCATCCAGGTACCCAGGGCCTGTGTTCCTTCTCTACAAAGAAAAGTTATGCTGAAACAAAACACCCAATTGGCATCTCTGGCCATCTGTCAGCCCCTAGTAAATGGTACCCAGGGCAGGGTGACCAGAGAAGACCTCTGAGGGCTGCAGCACTTATTGTGCCACCCTCAGGGACCCTGTACCCTGGCATCCACACACTAGCTTTGCAGGCTGAGTGCCTAAGTACAGAACTAAAGCAAGAGTCGACATGGCACACATCCCTGTGTGCCATGCTGACAGAACCCACTGCCCTGGCATACTTCAGTCACCCCTCTAGCTGGGTGCCCTATGCCAGAGGTGAGGGCACCGGGGCATGAGCCCTGTGTCTCTACAGTACCCAGGACCATTCCTGGGCACTAAGTGCAGTGATGCCATTTAAGAATATATGGTGCGGGAGGTCGTCATTACGAACTCCACAGCACCATAAGTTCTACACTGAAGACTGACAAGTTTGGTACCAAACTTCTCAGCACATTAAACCCGCACTGATGCCAGTGTGGGATTTAATGTAAAATGCACGAGAGGGCATCTTAGAGATGCCTTCCAAAACCCGAACCTACAATCCACATCTGGGCTGAGTGGCTGCAGAGGCTGCCACACAGCAGACATGTTGCTGGACCCCTGGGTGGAGAGCCCCCTGCTCTCCGGGGCCTGCAACAATGCACGTCCTAGGCGAGGTGATATGACTCCTGCCCCAGGATGGACAGGGGGAAGCTTCAAAGGCATACCGCCTCTGAGAGCTTCTTCAGACCATTTGCTGTACCCAGCAACCAGCACCCCACCAGGCCTGCCCCCACCCTGGCGGGAAGACTGGCGGGAAAAACTACGTCAGGAAGGGGGGTGTGCCAACCTGTGCCAACTCCACCCCTCATGTGGAGGAGACGAGTTGAAGCACGACCCCGGACTCCGGCCATCTTGTAGATGGGGAGTCCTGCCCAATCCCAGCTAGGCTCCTGCCCCCCCTCCTGCCCCCCCTCCCACGGAAGAGGAGCAGGCTAGGGGGTGTACTCACCCCAGGACAGGGACCCATTGGTCCCTGCCCTTGCCCTACCGGTAACGCCCCTAAATTCAGTATTTAGGGGCTCCCTGAACCTTCCTTCCTCAGATCCCGATATCAAAAAGAAGAAAGAAGATCAAGAAGAAGAAGACCCGCCGTGCAGCTGCTAACAACAGGACAACAACAACTGACTTGGCCCCAGCCCTACCGGCCTGTTGATCCTGGAACCTGCTCCTGGCTAAACCCGGCGACCTCCGCGGACAGCAACCTTGGGACACCCAGAGGACCCGCCTGCCTTGACCCTCTCAACGATTGGGACTCCCATCAGCAGAGGCTCTGCTGCAACAACCCACCTGGTGCCCACCAGGAAGCTCCGGACCAGCCCACTCTGCGCCAGCCGAGCCCGGTCCGGGCCAACCCGAACCAAGACCACAAGGATGTCCCCCCGGCGACTGGGACCCGAAGTCCAGTGCCCAAAGACCCTCCTCGACGAACCAGCCGACGCCTGCAGACTCAAACAGGGGCCACCCCGACCGCGACCAGCCGAGGGTAAGCTTTTCCGACACCCAAAGACACCCCTGCACCCGGCGCCCTACAGCCCACTGTGCCTCCCTTGGGGGTACCTACCTGTGCTCCAACATCCCAACTTACCTCTCGAAGTGCTAGTTGCCCCTGGAGAGTCACCGTCCCCGAGCCTTCAGCCTTTTTGCCTTTTTCAAGATCCTCATTGGATAACATTGAGCGCCCGACGGCTCAAAAGCACCCTGCACCCAGCCGCCCGAGTGCCGTTGGCTGTGACATCTTTGCCCTAACCTACTTCCCCCCTTGCCCAAGTAACCAGGAGCCCAGTTCCCAGAGCCGCGTGGCCTGCTAGCCAGCAGCCACCAACCGAAGGCCCCCTTTCCCTCATTGGATAACATTGGGCCTACCTACCTCTGCACCCGGACGCCCCTGCGCCGCTGGGACTGAACTAACTGTACTCACCTGACCCTGGGGGACCCCGGAGTCTATGCCCAGAAACCTAACTTTACCAACCAAGTACTCACCTGGAAACCGGTAATTCACTTACCTGCCATTGGATAACATTGACCCATTTTTGACTCGAAAATTTTCTGTGTGAAGTTTGGAAAACTGAAAATATTCCTATAAAATCAGCCAAAGTCCGAATTCGAAAGTACTCACCTGTTATCAGGAGAGAAGCCAGTACTGTACCTTTCAGCCCAGTACTGAACCGCAAAAGTAATCCCTAGCGGGGTTAATAGTAACCTGTATTTTCTCCATAGGAACCCATGGTCTGCTTTTCAATGAAATTTCTTTTGTCTACTTTTGAAAACTGCAAATATTCTTTAAAAATCGTACGACATACTGAAACGCAATTACCTACCTGTTTTGAGTTAAGCTCCCAGTGCTGGCCCTAGGAGACTAGTGCTGGGCTGCAAAAGTAACGCGATCGTACTTTACCTGTAACCTGAATTACCTCCCATTGAATAACATTGTGAGAATCACCTCGAAAAGTTTCTAAGTGTCAACTTTTAAAACAGCTTTATATTCAGGAAAAATCATCACTGTAACTAAAACGTTTTTGCTAATCTGGTTTCAGCTTGGACCCAAGACTGAATCCAAGATCTAGTCCTGGAACTGCCAAAGTAATCCATAAAGTAATCAACTGTACTTTCCTATGAAAACCCATTGAGCTCAATGATAGTGTATTTCAGAACTGTATTGCTATTAGCTAACCTGTGATTATTGTGGGTACAAACTTATTGCTCCTCTGCAAAGTATTTACCTGAGAGTACTCTTATCTCGAAAAGTATATTTTTATAACTGTTGGTTCTAGAGATAAAACAACTATATCTAAGGATATAATAACAATTGGCCTGGAGTTCAGTTCTTGAGTGTGTGGAACCTTTTGCTGACTGAGTGTGTACAACAAATGCTTTACACAGTCCTCTGGTACTGCCTTACTGCTTGACCAAGCTACCACTTTGGAGAGTAAGGTCAGTTCTGACTTTAACCTCTGGTAAACCTTTGGGGCTTGTGGACTCTATACACACTGTACTGCCTTATTGTCCAGTATATATAGAGCCGCCTTCTCACAACAGGAAACTGTACTTGGTCCATGCTCGACGGAATGGGCCGACAGAGGAAGAGAACGTGAAACCAGAGGCGAGGACCAACAAGAGTTGAGTGATCTTGAAGCAAACTAAATGGTAAGTTCAGGAAGGTTTCTACGCCCTTTTTGAGGTTCGTTTTTTTATTTTATTTTATTAAGGACAGCAGACCACAAAGGCGGTGGCCAGGCAAGACCTAATGACCCTCTAACCCTTGGAGTTTTCTCTCAAGGTGTGGGGTTCGTTTTACAGTTTTCACTGTCTCTTACCAGAGAGAGTGAAAACTGGCCATTTGTCCACCCACTGCAAATAGGGTGCCCACAAACGGCCAAACCTCTGTTGGGCCGTCGGAGGTGTCATACATACTGATGGTAAACCCATCTTTAAAAGAGGCGGGCGGACCTTTAGTTTGGCAGAGAGGGCACTTGGTCACCACTACAACGGAGAAGCTTTGCTGCCAACCTATAAACCGGGCCACTATTTAGCAAAGTTCTGAACCAAAGCCATACAAAAATATTTAATAAATTGCAAAAAGTCATTTATGTAGAAAGCAAAAGAGTTTGCAATAATAGTAATATGAAGAAGCTAATCGGATGCTTAGTAAGGTAACAAGGTAGGAGGAGCTTTAATTAATAAAATCTCATCCAACAGGTCACTGGCAGTAACTGACATCAGGAAGATCCTCTTGCATCAACATTACATTTCCAAGTGGAATATGGTACTTCAAACTCCCACATCAGAACAATCCACGACAAGCATCTTCCTTTTATACAATGAGAAATATCCATGTAAAAATAATCAAACAAGAGTAGACATCCTACAACCGAGGGCAATTCAAAATAAAACAATTATGTGCATATAATTACAAACATTTGGATATAAAATAGCACATTACACCTCAAAGAGTCATTTACACAAAATCCTGAAGACATACAGGTTTCAGAATTGCTCTTCTGTATCCTTCCCCTGCCTGGAAATTTGAACCTACGGGTATGCCGCCAAACAAAGAAGTACTTCTGTTTTTGCATTCTGGTCTCATGGACTAACAACCCTCCTTTCTTCTCTGGTACCTTGACTCACGACTCAAGTTCTGAATTCTACTGTCACTGTTTTTTAAGGGATTCTTAAAAACTTCTTCACTTTCATGGGATGGGAAAACTTTGATTCGGGTGCACTCACTACCCATAGGCATTCTTATTTTCACACAATCACACAACCCCAGGAGTAGCTTTGCTTAAAAGCATGCAAATATACCTCAGCTTTCTTTTGTTCTGATACGCCAACTATTTGTGTTTCCACATGATACACTCAACCACCCCATTGACGAGGACATTCCCCCAAAAGAAACCGGTGTACTCAGTTTCCTCCCTTTAAAACAATTTGAGAGGTGCACGTCCAGTAGTGGAATGAGGGCGCATACTGCAAGCATATGAAATTCTCCTCTCCTCGCCCTTCCAGGGTAAACAATTCGCTCTTCCAATCCTGAATGACATCCTTTAAATGTCATTAAAGCGCTCAACAATTCCATTTGTTTCTTAGTGGTCGAGTGCATATTTGTTTTATGGTCTATCCCACACAAGTTCAAAAACACTTCCACTTCTCTGGAACAAAGGGGCACCCTGTTATCAGTCAACACTGAATTGGAATAACCTGATCTCTGAAATATTTCCTCAAGAAATCTTAACACAACTTTTGAGCTAGTATTATATACGCTTTTAACATCTGGCCACTTCGACAAAATGTCCTTCAGAACAAAAGAGTAGGGCATAGCGTATTCTCCTTGCAAAGGCTCCATCAGATCTAACGTATTGTCATCTTGGGGAAAGTCTAGGACCTATCTTTCATGCATGGGAAGGTTCCTAGTACTCAGAATATTATCACTATTACAGCATTCAATACAATCTCACCCACTCCTTCAACCAGGAGGTCTAAAACTGGCCACCAAAAATCTTTCTGCATGGATTCCTTTGGGTTGAACAATTTCCAAATGTCCTGTATGCTCCATTTTCACAATCCTATATCTCAGAGCAAGGCGCTTTCAATCTTGGCTATAAGGGATAACAAACTACGTTTCTCACTTAGCTCCTCCCTCACACTACAAAAAGAACAAAAAAAATACTGGCTTATTTTTCTTTCCTTCACTTCACCCACTTTTCAATCTTGATATAACTTCCTTCAAAAGTCCACTGCTTTTCATCCATTTCCTCCACTCACCATCGGTAATCACCTCATCCACGATCACACACACATTTACATACATTTCCTCGTCCTGCTTATAGAAATCTCCTTCTCCCATGTCTAACTGTATCAAAAGTGAGAAACACTCTGCAGGACTGTTGTTGGTACCTGGTATTTACTCAGCACCAAAGTTGAATTCCTGCAGGACTGTTGTTGGTACCTGGTATTTACTCAGCACCAAAGTTGAATTCCTGCATATCAGTGACCCAATTACTAATCCTGGATAATACGAGTCTAATCCCAGATCACGAAAATTTCACACAAAAGTATGTGATCAGATCTCACAGTGAATTTACTTCCCCAGAGAAAATTCCTAAAATTCTTTAACTCACAGTGCACGGTTAAGGCTTCTTTTTCAATTACAGAGGAATTGGATTTAGGTTTCTTTAAGGATCTGGAAGCAAAAGCAATTTGTACCTCATCTCCATTAGCCTTCTGCAGCAAAACAACACCAACTCCCTTGGCACTGAGATCCGTCACCACTACAGTATGCCTGCCAGACAGCACCCTTCTTCAACAAGCTCCTCATATGACAAGTTTTTCTAGCTAGATCGGCACAAAATGACTATAGTGATCAATCATACATGGTAAGACAACAGCCCATCTTTGTTTACAGAGGGTTTACTCACAGGTAACTACATCTTTTCTTGGGACTGACACTCAGCAGAGATTAAATGAGCTATATAACATAACTCACTTTGACCAAACTTGCAATTCCCAGGTCTTAATGTGAGCCCTCTTTCCTGAAATCAGAGCATAACTTGCCTCTGTCTTTCATTATGCTCAATCTGAGGATCGCCGTATACCAGCACATTAGCTTTGTAACATTGTTCACCACTGACATTCTTGAATAGCTTCCTCACTCGAAGACGGAACAAGCCAGAATGGTATAGGTAATAACCTGTATCCGCCCATACCAGTGATAAAATATGTGAGTTTCTGCGATTCCTCATGCAAACGTACCAGATGGTAACCAGAGATAAGATGGGGGAAGTAAATATTTTGGCACCACCTAGCATTGACAACAATTCAGACATATCCAGGATTGGATGACAATCCACTACTCCTTCCTTATTTAAAGCCGGAAGGTCAATGTATAGAAGAACCTCACCACTCACTGAACTCATTAGGAGAAATAACGTCATGGTCTACCACGTTCTCCTATGCATCCTTCACTTGATTCTGTACCCCAATAGATAACCTCCTCATCTTAGATGCCACAAATATATATATATTTTTACATTTTATCTTGTGCACACCCTAGTTCTCCTCCTAAAGCTTTAAGGAAATCTTTCACAGCATCTGGACATTCTTTGGTCTCTTCATGCTCTTGCACCAGTGGTATCATTTTTTTGGACCAAGGTATACACCGCTAACGTCTTGCTGGTGCCACCCAAGGATATGGTCACCGTTTATTTTATAACAAAATATTTTATTGGGTTTTTGAAATAAAGAAAACAAAAAAGAGCAACAAAACATTGCAGATACATCAGCGCAATAGCTGGTTATAGTATATAACTTTACCTAAGATGAAGTTGAATAGACACGAGTACAAGTGAACTTAAAGACTTGCTATTTGCCCTCTTGCTACTATCTGTTAAACAAATTTGGTGGTTCCTACACTTATGGTTCTATTGACTGCAAAGTGGGTGTTAATTTGAGATCACGCCTGTATAGTACCCTTCCCCGCTAATCCATATTTGTTATGTTTTTTTAGGAAAAATACTGGCCTCGTAAATCGAAAGTTCCAGTATACACAATTGGTCTATGCGCTTTTCCAAACACTTAAGCTTGGAGGGGATTGACTTTTTCACTTTTGGCAAGGTCACGTTTTCCCAAGTTTAATGCTATATCTCAAGAACAGCTCTATGTTGTGATGTCCTGGTCATCAAGTATATTCAATAAAGCAATTTTTGGGTTACATTCTATTGGTCGTCCATTACTATCTGCGAGTATTGAAGAACTCTCTGATGTTTCATTATGCTTCCTCAAGGACCAGCAAAGTAATTGCACCTGATTGGTAAAGTCAGTGAATATCATGATCTCCTCAGATTGATAGATCACAGATTCCTTTGACTGAACTTCAGAAAGGATAGTGTCGCTACCCATGTAGAAAGGATACAAATGTTTATTGGAGCCCCTGGGGGGGTGTAGATTTGCGAGGGACCAATGAGACCTTTCCACTGTAAAGCATTGGGACAGCAGGCTTTCAGGAATCCACTTCTTCAGCCATTGTTTAAAAAATGTTTTAAATCAAGTCCTCAACGTATGGGTTTTCTGGAAAGACAATAAAGTGGATGGGATTGCTCTGTGCCCGATTCTCTCCATTCTCCACTCTAGATTTCAAAGATCTTGTCACTTTGGTCAGTTTGACCACCTTCTGATTTGTGTCTTTCAGTGATTGTTTGAGTGTGTTAAGGCGGTTATCGATCACGTTTATTGTCTTTACCGCCTGGCACACATCCTGGTGGAGAAAATATACGTCAGACTGCACTTCTCCAATTTTGGCTTCCAATGAGTCTTTGAATGACCGTTCTGCCTGTAGAATTAGGTACGTGGAGCTAGAACTTTCAAGCAGGTCATCTGGCAGGGAAGATGCCCCTCTACTCAGGTCCTCATTGGGCCGTCGGCTGAGGCTTGGTTCTTGCATATTTATCCAGTGTGTCTTGATGTTAGGTCTGCAAGGGATTATCTTTTACCATGCTGAGACACCAAGAAGAAGTGCGGAGGAAAGTTTGCCTGTCTAGCCTCGGCCCATTGGAGAAGCTAAGGCAGGTGGAATTAAAGGAGGTCGTGGGGCCCACCAGCCCCATAACCAATACAAAATATGTAAAGAGCCCAGAAAGGGATGTGCAACCCACGCAAGCTCTCAAGGAACCAGACTGCAAGTCGATCAGGTATGAGATGGTGTGTAGCAGTTCAGATGATGATGGCCACCTGGTCGGTTACCAGACAGCCATGTGCAGGGAAGGGAGGTTTTGGGGAGGAGAGGAGATGGGGAAGGATAGGAGGCATCTCCACCAGCCCTAACACACCTGCTTCATCAGTGATGTGAGCGGCAGTGGGATCAGTATTAGGCTGATCCGAGGTCCTTAAGTCACAGAACAGGGGAAATCGTGCCTCGTCCTCCTACATTGCAAGTCCAAGAGTTGTTGGATCCAGGTGACCCAAATATGTTCACCTGCCGTTGTATCGCCGAGGAGGGTGGTAAGAAGCAGTGGACAGAGGAATCTACTTCAGCCACAAAGGCCAGTAGATGTTCATCACCAGGTGTTCATGGAGTCACCGGAGGAGCGATCCCAATCCACTCTATTAGATGGGTAACTGTAATATTAACATTGTGCGGGGTGATCCCCGTTAGGATCTTTGCCCAGTCAGCAACTTTTTCACCCAGCTGCATCACTGCCGGAGAGGACCTGCCTGCTTGATCGCAACAGGCAGTGGTGAGAGAAGTAGCCGATTTAGGATGTTGTAGGATTACGTTTGGGCTGGCCCAGAGGTTCAACAATGAGCCCATGCCATCTTGGCCTGCTTATCTTATCACTCAACAATTTCTCCTGAACTACATTGGCCTATGTCCAATGAGGTTCCATCTGCTTCATCACATAACTGCCAAATTATCTCATTACAAACCTCTTTTACCTTGGAGGATTTCTTAGTCTAACTTGACGACCTGTGACATACCATATAATGGTGTCACCTTCCACATGTATTGCAAAATAGCCTTTTTGCTAGCAATATATAACCAGCCATATGTCCTTGAGGCCCCCATCTTGGATACATTCCTCTAAATCTCATCTCTCCTTTAGTGCATTTAACCTTTTCATTTCTTACCCCACTTACCATTCTTATCAATAGCGTAAAGAAGCCAACATGATGCTAAGCTAGATAAAAAGGTTGGGGCTGTAATTCACAATACCTCATCCACCAGGTAACAATCAGTAACTATCATCAGGCGAATACTGTCAACATTCCATTCCTAACAAGAATATGGTACTGGGACTCCCAACCCCTACAATCTGAGATGCCTCAAGTACTTATTACATAAGATCCAAGCACTGCTTAGTAGAAAGTCTTACAGGATACAGATGCGGTGTATGTATTTTCTGTATCCATGAACGAAATGTTAAAAGACCATTTCGGCCTTCAAACTTTGCCTAAATTACATCCTGACTTTCCCCTCTCCCCTAACTCCGCTATTTTCGAATCCTGCTTTTGCACCAGGGATGAGCTGTAAAGCGGCGACACATTGGGTGGCAGAAGGTTGTAAGCGCATAGGCCACTTATACGACAATAAGCGCCTCATTCCCTTCAAGGAACTGCAGAAGGATTACAATCTATCTGACTCGGACATTTACTTACACTCCCAGATGATCCCTTGGATCACGGCCTCCGAGACGCGCCCCCTAGCTCTACGACCCATGAAACTATTTGAGAAGTGGTTACTAACTAAGAAAGATGATAAGAGCCTTATCTCTGATCTCTACTCCTTACTTAACGGCACAACCTCGAGGGCGCGCACGGCTGGCCAGACGCGTTGGGAGGTTGAGCTGGGGCGCGCATTATCGAACAAGGAATGGGAAGACATTTTCTACCGTGCGCACCAAACAACATACTCCTCTAGTCACACCGAGACAGCTTATAAAATTGCTACTTACAGGTAATATACCCCTGAACGGCTTGCTAAGTGGCAGTCTCAATACATGGGTCTCTGCTGGCGTGGGTGTGGGAATCCCGGCTCACTGGTTCACCTACTTTGGCATTGCCCCGAACTGACCCAATACTGGGAACGCATCTTGGATGGCACTGACTCAGCTTTCAACACTTCCATACCTCGGCTTCCCGTGTATACGCTCCTAGGCCTTCCCAATGCTCTTACTTTCCCCCTGTGCTCACTTAAGGGACGGCAGATTACATTAGCATTGAACGCTGCACACAGAGTGCTCTTAGCACAGTGGAAAACCGATAAAGTTGCTGACCACACACATTGGCTCCATCAACTGTGGAATTTGTTCGCGATGGAAAGGCTCTCCATGGTAGCGGTGGGGAAGGATAAGGACTATCCTAAACTTTGGGCGCCTTTCCTAAGTATCCTCTCTGCGGAATTTCGTGAGTTGACATGCCCACAAGATCTCCGTCTCTTGAGGTTGGTGCCTGACACTGCTGCACTCACTACATAAGACATGGTCCTGCCCGTTGGTGTCACTTCTTACTGTGCGGGGGCCCTCCTTCAGCACTATAACTCAGGGGCTGTTGTGCGTGCAACTCCTTATATCAACGCTCACCGAGGGGAAGGGGTGGAGGGGGGATGGGGATTTTTGTTGGGTTTCCTTGGTTTTTGTCATTCTTCTGTTTACTGTTTTAATATGGAGCATATCTCAGAGCCTATGGACCATAGTGGGCCTCTCTCCCAGGGGATAGACTCTCTCTATCCAGCTTGTGCGCATACTTACCCTTGACTCGAGTCATAGTTCACGTCCCTCTCCCTTTTCAGACGCGGCCGGCCCGACTGGGTTGTAGGCGGCATGCGGTGTTAAATAGGCTATATCTGCATAGCTGTTGGTTTAGTGGCACAATTCTGTTATATCTACTCTGTTATATCTATTGCGCACCACGCCGGCCCACAGGGTTGTAGGAACTTAGCGGTTGTATCACTGCTGTTGTGCCTCAATAAAAACAGATTTAATACTAAATAACATCCTGGAGATTGTGCTCCTACAAATACACAGGTCTATACACACATGCTTTTCTCTCTCAGCCCCTAGTTGCAACCTGTCCCAGGTTTCCTTTTTTAGGCCGAGCCTAGTGCAGCATGCATGCGCTGCTCTAGGAAAACGACCTTTTGGAATTGCTCTGGACGGACAGCTTACGGTTTCGAACAGCGGTGCGGCGCGCAGTGTGCCATCTGTTGTGTCAGATTTCACACGAGTGCGCGCGCACCACGCTGGTTATCATGAGCTGAGAAAATTGCATTTTAAGAGATCTGAATGAAAGTTGTGCGTTTTTATTTTCTACAAACCAGCACTCGATTGCATTGGTCAGGTGGAAAATTCTTGTACGGAGCAGCTAAATTCAATGTTTATATATGTTAAATGTCTATGTTTGTTGTATAACATTGAAAATGATTCTCTTTTATTAGTATATTATGCATTTTACTGTTATGTTCTAATGTTATGTTCTAATGAACTAAGTAAGCTTGAAAAAAGCAGATGCACTGAGACAAGGGATACAAACTAAAATAATATTGAAAGTGCTTGTTTACATCTTTAATAAGAGCGTGTGTGATGTACAGCGCTTGGAAGCAGCAGGCATCTAACCGCTACATAACTTCAAAAATATTTCTAGTATTTTATGTGCATTTGAACCATTAGTAAAGCGTCCATGAGTTGCACCAAAGATTGGCACCTCTATTTAAGGCGGAAGCTGCTGACCATTTAGGCAAAAGTTAGCATCCCTCATTTTTTATACTTTATCTTAAAATATTTATTGTTCCTTGTAGGAGAGTGGGGTCTGCAATCCTATGGTCACCCCAGATTGTTCCTTTTTGCTTCACTGGTTTACGACTTTCCCTGGCTGTGGGCCTGCTAATCAGACCCACAGCCTAGCTGTTCTCTCTCTAAATTGACAACCATGTACTTTAGGTGCATTTACCAATTGGTACTGGGCCACCTTATCAGTCCCTGTACTCAGGGCATAGGTGTACCCAGGGCCTACCAGGGGCTGAAGCATGTATTATGCCACCCCTGGCTGGCCATCCTAATCTGACACAACTGGCTGCATGACAGCTGGGGCAAGGTGGTGTAAACACCCTTTGCTATAGATATAGTATACATATATCTAACCCTAAAATGGACACATATATTCCTATCAGTCACTCCTATGGAAGGCCTTATCAATCCTGAAGGCAGAGTGCTTGGAATTATGTGAGATGGTGCTCTGGCATGAGCTGAGCCCGTTTGCAGCTTGCGGAACCAAGTCCAAATAGCTGTTCCATGATAACGCTATACCATATACTCTTTAAGTGCATTATCAACCTCGCGGTTGAATGCTAACTCTGGTATAACATGATCAAAACATGTCGAGTATGGTGTCATACGATTTGGAATACTACTCCCTCGCCAATTCTGGCGACGGGGGTAGCATTCCACCCTTCTAGAGGGACACGACATGTATGCAACTGTGAACCCCGGTTAAAGTTAACTCGAGCCTCAGCATCACAAAATGGATGCTGCCACCACAGACACAAGTCTGACCTCCTGCTGCTGGGAGTCCTTCCAGCGAGGATGGCCTGGACAAAGGGTTTCCTGCCTTGGGAGGTGCTAGCACCACCCCAGACAGGATTTTGTGTATTGAGGTAGGGAGGCCTGAAAGGAATGAGACATGCCTGGGGCACACAAGGTGCCCTGTGCATACACCGGTTCAAACCAGTTGCTGGGGCATCCCTGCCCCAGCTCTGGCGGGAAACCGGACAAAGGATAGGGGGTGTAACCACCCCCCTTCCTGGTCCCACCCAGGGGAGGGACCTAGTCAGTAGTGCAGCCCCCTTTAGGAGAATAAAGGTAGGAGCTGGTCCCATTCCAAATTAGATTATCCTGAACTATTCATCAAGAAGAAACTCTGGCCTTCGACGTTCTGCTCCACAGAAGACTGAAGAATCTCCCTTGTGGACAAGGAGTGTCCACCCTGCAACTACAGGCACCATCAAGTGTCCAGCGGCTTCACTTTGTCGTCTTCCCTCGAGGATCCAGACTTCAGAGCCCGACGAGACCCGGATTCCCAGACCTCTCCGACCTCTACCTACATCTGCAGCAAAGCTGAGACCCGTGGGTGCGACGAGATACGTGGGACCGGCCATCTTGAACTAACCTGCACTTCGCTTCCAGCACGACTCCCGAGGTAAACTCGACCAAGTGCTTTGGGGACTGAGAAGCCCCAGCCCCGAGCAGCCCCTGCACCGAAGATCAGCCCTCCAGCATCCACGAGATCTGCGTGGGGCCCTTCTGCTTTGTTGCTGCTCGACGCGTTGTCTGGTCACTTGCCGGCTGGCTAGTGGGCTCCTAGACGACGAACCTTTGAATCTTCACTGCTGGTCTGGTTGCTCCAGACTGGCCCTTGCTCCCTTCCAAAAGAGGGGCACCCCGGACTCTCCTAGTCCGCACCAGACGCTTTCTTCACTCACCGCGTGGGTTGCCTTTGCCAAGGCCTGTTGAGTCCAATCCCGGATCTGACACCGCCGACAGCGAGAGCCTGCGTGGGACAGCTCGTGCCTCCATCCTGGTCATCGAAGACACCTCCTGGTCCACGTGGCTGCAGAGTCAAGCGTCCACTCTTCACCTGATCGCGACGACGACATCTGGTTCCTTCCTGGTTCCACTCCAGTCACTGGCTAGTGACTGTGAACATTGTCCCCTCTGCTTTCAGGTCTCCTTCTCCAACAATCCTCGCTTGGATTGCACCAGACATCTTCCTCCTGGTCGCCTGCAGCATCTTTTCTTTCAGGCTCCATTGACTTCAACGCGAGAACCCGACGCACTTTGACACCTATGCACCCGCGGCCCGTGGGTGAGGTAACAGGAGCATTTCGGTGCTCAAGGGTAGTTTAACTGTCCTAGTGTCCAGTTCCACAGTCGTTTTAGTCCTACCTAGTCAGGATTGTCCGTACTCCCCTTTAACTTGAACTGTACTGTCCATAGACGTTGTTACGCATCTCGCGTGTGAGTTCACACTCTGCACACGCGTTCCGTGGGCCTCCTATTACTTACCTGAAGTTAGTGTAGCGTGGTCCCATCGATCCTACAGCCTCTGGACAGCTCCATTCCTTTTATCGACTCTCACATTCCACTTACTTAGTATATGGTTTGTCGTGCCCCTAGGGCACCATTGTAATTTTGTGCAACTTGTAGTATTTTTCGTAAGAGATTGTAATGTGCTTAGGCCTCTGACCTCATAAAGAGTTCAGAGGTGTTGTTATTAATAAATATACTGTTTATTTTCATAACAACCTGTGTGGTGTCCTTTCACTTGGTATTCAAGGGGTTATATTGTGGTAAAACAGCTGGCTTCACATGCCAAAAGAGTTTAGCCTAAGACTGCTTTGTCCATGCTACCATTAGGATAGCTGGTCTATAAGGTTGACTTACAACCAATCACCATAAGGGTTGTTTGGACTGATACAAGGTGATCACTAGAACTAGTGAGCATCATATATCAGGCCAACTTCTCACATTCCTTCTGATGCAAGTCACTGGGCAAACGCAACATCCTCTTTCTGCTGCCGGGTAGCCCCGAGTGCTCACATACTGGACTGTGCGGGGATGCTGTTGGTTTTCCCCCAGTCTCTTTCGCCTATTCACGGTCTTCCCTCCCCCTCCACATTTGCCTTCTCTGCCTTTTCCCTCCCCCACCCACCACCCAAGAAAACGTGGTAAACAAAAGGCACCATTTTCACAGCAATTGGGCCTAAATGCAATTATTAGGCAGGAGGTTGTGGGTCAGAGGGGATGGGGAGGTGAGAAGGGAGTAAGGAAGGCATGGAAGAGGTGATGGGAGGAGAGGGGAAACCGGTTACCGCATGCAAAAAAGATCACAACGCGAGGCGTTCTCTTCTGGTAGTGTATACTTTATTTACACAGTAGCAGTAATCTAAGCGCTTACATTGGCATTTCTGACTATGATAACACATGAGGCTTTTTAATCCTGATTACAATGAGCGCTACCCAATGGCTTATACTATATAAAATCAAAGGGCAGGCAGAGGCCACATCAAATCTTGTTTTGATGGGTTTTAGTCTAATAATGCCTTATGGACTCTATGAAATTAGAAGACAGTGCAATATGTGAACAAGTGGCTGTTTTTTTTTCTCAAGGACAGTGATTGCATGGCGTTTTATTGCATTTTATATATAAAGGAGGGGTCTGTGTTTATTGTGTTTTTTTAAAGCTTGGCCTGGTTTTTCCCTCACCTGAGCGCCAACGAGGTTAGCATGGACCAAGGCAGGTCGTACGGTTTCCGGTTTTATTTGGGAGAGATGGGATTCATAACGTTGGGCTGGTATAGCCCCTTCCTTCTTGTCGGATAAGGCAACAGCCTCCAACACCCCTTAATCATGTGCACTATTTCCTCCAGCTGCATAACTAAATACTTATAAGGTCCCAAAGGCGAGACCTATTGGCTATGCCAATGCTTGTTTTTCTTCTTGTGCCTTCTGACATCCCTTCACCTGATTCATTACTCACAACTTACTCTCTTCCCTGGACCTGTGCTCCTTCACTAAGTTTCCAGCTGTTTTTATCCTGCGAGCTCAGTGCTCGTCATTCTCATAACTGTTGTTTCTGCTGAAAGTGTGACCCTGTGTGGTCTTGCTGCTCTTCATTAAGGCTTGCTCCTGGTTTCTATGGACTTTGAGCATTCTTAATAATTTTTTTAACCCATCATCTGTACTGCTACTTTAGTGTCTTGGTTCCTCTTTCTTGTTGTTAAAGCCCCTCAGTCCTGATTGTATTTCAATGTTACTGGTTCAGGCTGCACACTTCCAGTCCTGTCCTGGTTTGTTTCCCCATTCTAAGTCTACTCGTATTTCAATGTTGCTTGATCTGCATACTTCAGTCCTGTTCTTGTTTTATACAATCTGATTTACCTGCGCACTGTTTCTGTATTCATTTCTTCTTGCACTCTTCCCTGTATCATCACTTGTGTTTATGTTGCTATTTTAGTTACCATTGCCAGGGAAGCATTCAGGGGCTCAAGCTGGTGGCACGATAGGGTCTCAGCCCGGGACTCCATTTACCAGAATTCAGCCCGCGGGGGAGGGGGGGGCGGTGGCGGAGGGGCATGAGTATAGTGCTACTCCACGACCCGCCGCAGGACACATGCAAGGCGGGGCCTGGGCCAAGAGCAGGACCATCAGTTTCTGTTGGAGGCTAGGATGGTCCATTTTTTAAGTGCAGGAAGCCATGGGGAAAAGGAAGGCTTTGCCACTCTCTTGTAAGAATTAATCCACAACTAATTCTATTGCAAATGTTCCAACTAGTGGCATAGGGGCTATTGAACATGAACTTGATGCAGTTACAGAACACAAACAATGTCGCCGGAGTCAACGTAGAAAAGCATGGGGTCAACAGTGTCACAGACAGTGCCGTTCTGGATTTGCTCAACGTTTTGCCCACATACGAGCAGCACACTGGAAGATCAAACAGTAGCGTGAAAAGGGTCAATCTATGTATAAATCATGCACCCTTGTTGATTGTACAAGAAGATAATCAGGGCTCTAAGATGAGCATACATCTATCGTGCCGATCACCCCTGCCAAGAAAAACAGACATTAAAGCCTTGATGAGTGGTGGGGCGAATAAAGTTATAAGTTGGCAATCGCTGCTGCCCATTCGAAACTTTAAGATCTCTGCCAACGAAGCCGCAACCAAAAAGGATGTTCATTCTATTTGCTCTACGTTAGAGAACTTGGAGACATGGCTAGAATCCTTTATAGAAATTGTTTCAAGACGATTGGGGGCAACTTAAAGTTTAATTTCAGGTCAACAACTTAACGCGGGGTATATATCCAGCCAGCATAAAAAGGGTGCAATAACGGCAACATTGGAAGATTGGCCCCCTTGCCGAAGGGATGCAAATATGGAAGTCAAAACAAAGAGGAAGGTTCTGCTCCTAGTATGGGTATTCCTGCTTGTGCACCACGTAGCAAATCTGCACCAGGTAGAATCTCTGATAACTGCCCCTAACATGGCAAAAATCAAAGTGTACTGGAACTTCCTCCAGCAGCGACATCCTACATCGTTGTTTTTAAGTGCATCCACCCTTGGGCCTGGAAACAGTGGACAAGCATGATCAATTCCTTAAAGATAACTCATTGGTTCAAAAGTCAATTAAGCGATAGAAGGACATTAAAATCTTTCAAAGAGTAGCATGGATTGGTAATAGTCCAAAACCTGAAAGTGATTGCATCATTGTTAATTTCAGACGTTATCAAAAGAAGTGTTCTTTTTAGACTTAACAGCAAAACAAGCATTTACAATGCAATGGTCTCGGCATTATTAAAGGTAGAGCTATTGGCATTGCTTATGACTTTTTTTTTATCATAAATAAATAGCATTGTCATTTACAATGCCAATAGCTTAATCGCTCGCATATGCATGACCTATTGCATTTATACACACAGTCATCCACACAAAAAGCTATCTACACAGGAGGAAAAAGTAAGATGGGCAGAAAGAAAGAGAAGAATAGAAGGGGAAAGGAAGAGTGAAAGAAGGAAGGAAACTTCGAAACAAAGAAGGAAGAAATGGTGAAGGGTGGAAGGATGGATGGACTTTAGAAAGAACCAATTGGAGTAATGGATGGAGCAATGAGTAGCAGAGTGAATTGAGGATTGGTGGAAGCATAGGTGATGGGCTAGTGACTGGATCAATGGCTAAAAAGATAAATGGATGCATGCATATACCGACGAGGACAGAGGGAGGGAGACAGAGGGAGGGAGACAGAGGGAAGGAAGTGACAGTGGTGAGAGGGAAGGAAGTGACAGCGGTGAGAGGGAAGGAAGTGACAGCGGTGAGAGGGAAGGGAGTGACAGTGGTGAGAGGGAAGGGAGTGACAGTGGTGAGAGGGAAGGGAGTGACAGTGGTGAGAGGGAAGGGAGTGAGTGGTGAGAGGGAAGGGAGTGACAAGTGAGAGGGAAGGGAGTGACAAGTGAGAGGGAAGGAAGTGACAGCGGTGAGAGGGAAGGAAGCGACAGCGGTGAGAGGGAAGGAAGCAACAGCGTTGAGAGGGAAGGGAGTGACAGTGGTGAGAGGGAAGGAAGTGACAAGTGAGAGGGAAGGAAGTGACAAGTGAGAGGGAAGGAAGTGACAGCGGTGAGAGGGAAGGAAGCAACTGTGGTGAGGGGGAAGGGAGTGACAGTGGTGAGAGGGAAGGGAGTGACAGCTCCCTTGATCAATGGCTAAAAAGATAAATGGATGCATGCATATACCGACGAGTGGATGGACAATGAAGGAAGCATGCAAATGTGGATGAATAAAGGGTGAAAGTGAGAACCGATGTGTGGATGGATAAGTGAAAGGAAGGACGACGAAAGGGTATAGGAATCTGTTCTAGGGAGTATGGGCAGTGTCCCTTGGTTCTATTTAAGATAGGACCGGAGGCGTCTGTGGTACCAGCGGTGGGCACCAGAGCTGACACTAAGGTTTCAGTGGCCAGCTCGGCATTACTGGCCGCAGGGGGCAGAACCAAAGTGACTGTGGTAAGTATCGCAAGATGCCAGTCAAATGCAGGCTCGCGTGACCTTTGACCTGCGGCAGGATGCTCACGGTCGGTCTATTTCTAACGTCTCAGCTGCTCAGCCTCTGGAGCTGACCCGGGGGTTGATCCTGGAGGGGACCCGAGCTCCTTGGATGCCAGAGATACCGACGTGCACGTGCCACGGGTTTGGGGGTGGGGGCACGTCTCGCACCCTCGTGCTGGTGTCACACCTCCTTGACTCGGCAGTGTCAGGGCCCTGAGGGCGAGCCTGCTTTGCTTCTCTGCGGCTGCTGAGCGATCACACTGCTGAGGGGGGCAGCTAACACCAAGAGCGCCCGCATCACAAGAGCCCCTGGGAGAAGGTGGAACTCTGCGAGGTGTGGCGCAGCGGCCAGGGTGCCTGACTCCGCACCACGAGTTTCACGGTTCGATCCCCAATGACTCTTGGCAAAAGTTCGCTTAATCTTCCCATGACCCCCAAATGCAGGTAATTCATTTCATTTCGCTAGGGTCATTTCTGTGTTTGCACAATATGTAAACGTGTGTGCATTTTTAGGGTGGAACTTGGGAAACGACTCAAAGCTCCCAGCATGTGGGCGTTCCCCAACTTTTGATGCCCCTCCCAGGAACGCCACAAACACTCCAGCGCCTGTAACTATCTCCCAGCGGAATAATTGACATGCGAGGAAATCCTATTTTTATGCTAAAATCACAACCTTGCTTATTTTGTTTGCTGAGTGAATTAGGAATGGGATTTTGACCTCACTTGCATGCATAAGGTGAACGCAGATGGAAGCATCTTTATAAATGAGGTGTGTCTATGGCAGTGCTGCAGTACAGGAGGTGTTGACATTTGTGCCATGCTAGGGTAACGCGGGCTATGTACATGTGGAATGTTAACTCCGCTCACGTGGCACCAAAAAGTGCAAACTTCCTACAGCCAAACGTGGAATGAGAGAATGGCAAAGTGTCTTTGGGTGGGCATGGGTCAGTGGATGTGTCTCGGACAGCGGGAGAGGAGACACGGACAGCGGGAGGGGGGGGGCCGGGAGAGGAGACACGGACAGCGGGAGGGGGGGGGCGGGAGAGGAGACACGGACAGCGGGAGGGAGGGGGGGCGGGAGAGGAGACACGGACAGCGGGAGGGAGGGGGGGCGGGAGAGGAGACACGGACAGCGGGAGAGGAGACACGGACAGAAGGCAACAAGCACTCACCTGGACTTCTTCCAGCGGCGGTCGTCCTGAAATGGCTGCCACTCGCTCCCAGCGCCTACATTTGGCTGCAGATACCAAAAGCACATCATGCTGCAGATGGAGCGGACTTCAAACAGGGGTGCAGGATCACTACAAACTGGGGCAGAGGCAGAGGCAGAGGCTTGATGCTCACCGTCACTGCGGTGAAACAAAATGGCGGCCTCAAGCTTCTGATTTTTTCGGAATTGGGGGCGTGGTTTTGTGGTTCTGAGTGACAGACAACGTCACTGTCTAAAGAACGCAAAAAATCACGCCCCCAAATCCGAAAAAGACGGAGCTTCTTTGGAGGGACGACTCTCTCCTCCAATGGCTGGCCTCTGTTTAGGAAGCCAGCCAATGGAGGAGAGACGAAAACAGAGGCAGGATAAAGCAGCCTACTAAGTAACAATAATTCTCGGATTTCCGGTCTGCCGACCGGATATTACCGAGACTTAAAAAGGTGTTACACGCAGAGTTGAAGTTATCCCTTGAGGGTCAGGAAAGGGGGTGGATTTGGATATTTTTTTTAAATTTTTTTTTTTTTAATAGGACAAGGCCCACCTTGTCTGCTTCAAGCAGGGATTTTTGGACAGGGGAGCACTTCTAATTTAGCATTTCATATACGAAGGGGGCAGGCTACACTTCTAGGGCCACTGAGGATTTATTAGGAGCTTTGGTTTGATTTGACGTTTTGAATCAGAGCTTTAAACAGTATCTCCCTACTAGAAATCTTCGCTCAGCAAACGCAACATTATTAGTACTACCTAGTTTTAAACAAGTACGATGGGGTGGAAAAAGCATTGTACTTGATGCATCCAAAACTTGGAATATACTGTCCCTCTGCATGAAAACAGCATCTAGTCTTTTCGCCTTTAGAAAAGCTGGGAAGACTAGGCTATTCAGATCCTGGTAACTTTCTCGCAGTCCTCTGATACTTGCAGCTAGAACTGACCATGCTTAGACACCTTTGGGTAGTAATGCGCTCTACAAATCCAGCTAACATAACATAACCTTTTGTCTCCATGGTAATATTGGAACAATGCATGGTATCAACTGTTTTGGGCAAAACGGCATAACTAACTGCAGCATCATCCATCTTAGTCAATGGGGCAAAAGGAAACTTGGAATTTGGCAAGCTATCGCTCCAAAATGTTCAACTCACAATGGCCAGATAGTATAGGAAGCTAGAACATTATCTCATTACAAGAGACCTGGGCAATTGATCAGTGTTATATCTACGGTTAGACATCATAATTTACACCAGCTGACCCAAGGCATGGGGGATGAGGCAAATATAATTAGCCTCTTAAGGCAATTACACAAGGAGATATCGGCCAGCATGAGGTATGGTTCTACAAGGACAATGCAGCGCTCACTGCCAGAATGCAACTTGGGTTTCAGAAACTTCTTGATAAATTTGGAAGCTTTATGAAAGATTTGGAGCCAACAATGAACCATGCTAAATCTATGGGCCCAGGTGTAATAGGATAAAGCTGTCCTTCGTTAACCATTCAAAATTCACGCCTTATCTGAATTTTCCATACCTTTGGGTGCTCTTTGATAAAAACTGTACCTGGAATCCATTAGGTGTTACTACGGCTGCTAATTTTGTTGGGATCATGGAGGTACTTTATAAGTCTACAAAGGAACTTGGTTCTAAATCTCTTAAAGAACTACTGGCAGTGCATAAAGCTTAACATTTAGCAATAGCAACTTATGGCTCTAGAATTTGGGGGGGGGGGGGTTAAGGTCACCCGCTATACAGAAAGTTGTAAATGGGTGCCTTACAGGGGCGGCTCTCCATTAGGGCGGAGGAGCGTCGCCCCACTCCTTTCTCGCAGTGCAAGAAGCAGAAACATAAAATGGTATTTTAAATAAAGTAGAAGGCAGGGTATGCTTGGTTGGTGGTGGGCGGGCGGGAGGGTATGCTTGGTTGGGGGGGGGGGGGGTCGGCAGGTCCGGGAAGAGTGGTTCTGACTGTAGGGCTGACCAAACCAGTCATGCATACTCTGCATTTTCTCTATGTAGGCAGCATGTAGCCCATATAGAGAAAATGGCCTCCATACAGGCGCCCGGCTGGGCGCTGTCCGCACCAATCACAACGCTGCCATTGCAGAACTGTGATTGGCTTAGGGGAGGTGAGGGAGGATGCATGCTTCCTGTTCTCCTGAAGCAATGCGGGACCCGGCCAGGAGCGGAGGCGGCACGGGACCCGGTGAGGTTTGTTTTTTTATTTCATTTTAAATCCCCCGCCCTCCCCCAGCGCAAGTCATGCGAACCGTGACTGGTGCCATCAAAGACCGTTGGTGGTCATTCAAAGTGTTGCTACCCATATTTATCATGTGGAACTGTGCCTTTGCTATGTCAGTCATCTTATTAAAGGTCAACTTCTTTTGGGGCTGTCCTTTTGGGCTAAACGAAATTGACTTTAATCACAAGGTGCTTAGGTGTTGCATAAACTTGGATAACATGGCGAAGATCCCTTGACTGGAGTATACAGTATGGGTAGACCGGATTTGCATACCACCCCAGAAGCTCTTTTCCCGTCAATTAAATAAACCTTGAAGCATTGCTTCTGGGTTTGGAGCAGACACGCCAGAGATTACATGAAGAAAGCTAAAAGTGCGGATTTACAACATAGCCTCCAAAAATCAGGACCAGGCATGGATATGTACCTCATCTCATTACACTTTATGGATGCCTTTCCGGTGCCCGTTAGCTATGCAACGAGCTCAAAAGTGTGCCCCTGTGATGGTTTCTCTGTATAATCTACTTTGCGTTTTACGTTGTTTTATACATATTATATAGATCTAAGTAAACATACTCATTACCTCTCCTAAGGGAGACCAAGTCAGCTATTTTGTATTTACAATTGCTGACTTCTTTGACAGATTGTTTGACAGAAATGAATTTTATCCATGTGCAATTAGACATAGGAAAAACCTGGAGTCCACATGAATCAACCCTTAAGCTGATCTTGATGTATGTTAAATATTATTCATTCATGATGATTTTAACTTGTTTTTAAACTGAGACTGGTCTTTGGATTTGACATTTTCTCTTATACTGAAGAGGTTTGCTTATTTAACTTTGTGTAATGTGTTTATTTATTGCTTGCTATTTTATTTTTTAAGCATATGTCTTTTATGGCCAATACTGGCCGAATAAAGCTTTTTGACTGACTGTAACTACTATTACCAGAGGGTACCAGTGAGTTCCAAAGCGTGGTGCCTCTTACCACCTACCCAGCGCTCTCCTTCAAAAAAAGTTGGTGTCTTCCAAGACTAAGATTAACTGTTCCTTCTTTATCTTTTCTGTTACAGACAGACCATTTCTGATAGAGACCAACCATTTTCCACAGAGTATACACATAGTTTATGGTAGATGGTCTATCGCTGTTCTGCTTTGTACTTTCCTAATGCCTTAGAGGTTTTGACCAGAAACGGATCCAACCCTGGCTCGGCCATACAGCCCTTGCTTCAGCACCAGGATTACCCTCGAAGTGTCTTATTGGTACCAGATGCAGGACTCCGCACAGCGTCACTGTAAGTCGCAAGCTGCCCGCGGTCCATAGCCAGCAGCCCGTAGCCTATGCCACTAGCCACTGACGGGAACAGAGCCAACAAGGGGCAGGGACACTTGGGCCAAGGAAGCAGGTCGGAGTGCTGAAGCACGGGCACAGCATTGGCTTGCTGGTGTCCTTTCACGCTGTGATCCGGACCCTGAGGCAGGGGTTCTCCCTGTAACGGCGCATGAAAGTTGGTGGCATTGGCATAACCTGGAAGCTGCTTAGCAGCTAGAGTTGCTTAATCCCTTACACCTGGCCAACAACCCCAGCAGTCCAGTGTAACCTACTGCAGAAGAAGGGGAAAAAGGTACTAAGGAACCGGACATTTCAAGGGCTGAGGTCAGGAGGTGCCAGAGGAGCAGTGGGGAGAGGGCAGGGCTGCTGCGACTGGCATGCAGGTGTGCTTGTGCCCTTCCCCCAGGCATTAAATCTGCAGTGACTCGTGCTGGGCACCCATCACACTGCCGAGCGGCCTACGGAGGAAGGCATTTACAACAAGGGGTGGTGATGGACAGAGTCTCTGAATTAAGCAGAAAACTCTCACCCAGTCAAGAGATCAGGGCTAGATCCAACACCGTTTTTTAGCTCATTGAACCATCCCAGTTTCAGAACCTGGCTGTATGCAAATTAGTCTGTCCCTGGCCCAGTGCATCATGGGAACAGGGCAGACCAGACTACAAAAGCCAATTCTTACACTGGGAAGGAAACAAGCTTCCGGGGACCGGTTTCTGGCATTTCAGCCGTCTTCGGCCCGGCTTGCTTGAATCCTGATGGTGCAATGAGCAAGGGACTCACATCTGAGTATACCCTTCCACGCTTAGGGTGGACAAAAATATTTACAACAAGGGGTGGTGATGGACAGAGTCTCTGAATTAAGCAGAAAACTCTCACCCAGTCAAGAGATCAGGGCTAGATCCAACACCGTTTTTTAGCTCATTGCACCATCCCAGTTTCAGAACCTGGCTGTATGCAAATTAGTCTGTCCCTGGCCCAGTGCATCATGGGAACAGGGCAGACCAGACTACAAAAGCCAATTCTTACACTGGGAAGGAAACAAGCTTCCGGGGACCGGTTTCTGGCATTTCAGCCGTCTTCGGCCCAGCTTGCTTGAATCCTGATGGTGCAATGAGCAAGGGACTCACATCTGAGTATACCCTTTTGTAGTTTGGTTTGCCCTGTTCCCATCATGCACTGGGACAGGAACAGACTAATTTGCATACAGCCAGGTTCTGAAACTGGGATGGTGCAATGAGCTAAAAAACGGTGTTGGATCTAGCCCTGATCTCTTGACTGGGTGAGAGTATTCTGCTTAATTCAGAGACTCTGTCCCTCACCACCCCTTGTTGTAAATAATTTTGTCCACCCTAAGCGTGGAAGGGTATACTCAGACATGAGTCCCTTGCTCATTGCACCATCAGGATTCAAGCAAGCCGGGCCGAAGACGGCAGTAATGCCAGAAACCGGTCCCCGGAAGCTTGTTTCCTTCCCAGTGTAAGAATTGGCTTTTGTAGTTTGGTTTGCCCTGTTCCCATCATGCACTGGGACAGGAACAGACTAATTTGCATACAGCCAGGTTCTGAAACTGGGATGGTGCAATGAGCTAAAAAACGGTGTTGGATCTAGCCCTGATCTCTTGACTGGGTGAGAGTATTCTGCTTAATTCAGAGACTCTGTCCCTCACCACCCCTTGTTCTACGGAGGAAGGCAGCACCAGTGCAGATGTCCTTCTGTGACTCCTACTGACCTTAGGACCCAGTCTTCGGTCTGAACTATTTCCTCCAGCTGCCCAACCTTCAGGTTCATTGCACTGCATCATACGGCGCATGACACAGCGCTCAAGTGGCTTGACTGCTACAGAGTCTACCTTATTTCCCCCAGAACCTACGAAGCCAAAGGAAAGAGTTACCTCCGCCCTACTGTTGGTCCCGTGTGTAAAACAGACTTGGGCACACTGGCGAAAAAAGCAAGTAAACTCCCTGAAGGCTGTGGAAGGCCACTGCCTCTCAGGAGCCACGATCCCAGCACAAAGGGAACAAGAAGGAAAGCACTAGGCTGCAGGCACTGTCCGACGCACTAGAGAGGCCAGGTTTAAGCTGGTGCAGCCGGTGTGCTCGCCCCTCCGCCCCAGACTACACCAATTATAACCGCAATACCTGGTGCTGAACAAGTTGTTTGCACACTGCAGCTGTAACTGAAACTGCAACCTCCAGGACGCCCAGCTACAAGAGACAACTATTTGAAACTTTCCTGCCGCACTCAAGGAGTCAGAGGAGTCTGCCGAGCGGGGGCGCATTGGATTGTCAGCCGGGCTACTCCAACTGAACCAACCCTCAGGACTAACCCCTTGGTGGACCCAAACCCCACAAAGCTCTGCGGCCCCACAATAGGTTTTCAAAAGGTCTGAAAGTTGCAAAGGCTTCACCTTTACGGTCAAGTTGTGAAAGGGCACCACGACCCGGGACAAGAAAGAAAAAGCTCCAAACATGGTAATCAACAAAAAGCGTCAAGGCCAAACCAGCTTGCAAAAACCAGTTGTTAATCTCACCAGTGGCCCGCATGTTTGAAAGCTATAAAAAGGCCACAAAAACTGGATGTTTCAAAGGACACAGTTGGTGTCATTTTCTCCACCCCAGGTGATGTGAATTTCCTCCCAACTCTTATCTTACCAACTAAAAGTAACAGCCTTCTTCAGAAGCCAAATCAAAATCCTGAGCCCAGTACCTGGCGCTTGGACTAAGGAGTAAAGGTCAAGCAGGAAGAGAACAAAGAGTCTGGTTAGGGTTGATAAGTGACTTGGAGCTACTCTCACTGAGGTTGTCATGCCCATGATCTTCCCTTGGTCAATCGCCATTACAAACACTCCCCAGATTGTTATTAATAAATGGTGCCCCATTTCCAATCGAGGTTAAAGTCAAAATCAACCAAGGGCAACACAGCCTAGACCTACATCCTGTACTGCGAGCCCCACTCGACCACAAAGCAACTGGACTTCTGTAGCTTCAACAGCCATGCCCTGGCTTTGTGTCAGGTTCACCTCAGCACATCCATCATACAAAGCAACTAAAAGAAGGGTGAACTACGCCCCCAGAATTTAACCCCAATAAGGATAGATCAGGGGTCCAACGATGCACACCACCACGAAGAGGGGTGTAATTACAGCAGAAGTACCCCATCTACAAGTAACACTCTACTCTCAACGCCCCAATCCATACGGTTCAAAACGGATGCAGAGGCTCAAACAGAATAATCTGCACAACACAAGAATCATGGGAAAATGTTGCTGAACCTCCCCCTCCATACCCACCAAAAAACACAAGATCTGCAGAAATAACAGGACCCGGTCTGTTTGAGACATTTTATTGAGAACGTCACAGCTGACTCTTGATGCCCTAGCTTACCAGTCAAACAAAATGGATGCTCAAGTGCTTAACCTCATGGCTGAATCAGTTTCAGGAATTGACCAGAAGCTGGCTGATTTAAATTGAGAATCCGAGCACAAAATTACGCAGCCACAACCAACATAGACTGTACTTGCGCACCGGTGGTCAGTAAGCTTGCAACAATCCCAGAGGCTCTGACCACTTTAATAGAAGACCTAATAATGAAACTCAACATCCTGTGTCACAATAATGACCCACAACCGTTAGTGCAATAGGCCTGGGCAAGTAACAGTCACTGCGATCCCACTATAATGAACATTGGTCCACTGGGGAATGATGAATCCACCCAATGCTTAATTCTAACAGAGGTGGTAGGTACTCCTGCTAAAGCTGTGGTTACACAATGGGGGGGGGGTGCCTCAACAAATCTTAACCCCCTCTCCAAGTTCCATCAGAGTCAGTAATGTCAAAGAAATTGAGAAAAAAAACAGCCTAAGGCAAGAAACAAAAAAAGAGCAAGCCTAATAATTGTCCCAAGTATAAGTGCACCTAAGCCAGCTGAAAACATAACTACACTCAAAGAAGAGCAAATACAAACTGACCACAAGGATTCATTCAGGAAATGTAAATCCCTACCCTTATACGACAAAAAACTAGGAAGACAAGCCAGAGGCAGCACCGCTGTCGAAGCTGGTACGGACGACAACCTAGCTCGGTTGACTTTAAGTCACAGAGAATGTAGAGAATCCAGAGGTGAAGACACAGAGTTCATAGAAGCAAGATCAAGGATGCAGGAGTGCTTTATGTTGGTGTCCTGAAGACATCCTGCCTGTGTGGGACTGAGGAAGCACTCCGAGAAAACAGTGGCAGAGGAAGGCCTTACACACAAAAGTGAGCAGAATACCTGGTCTGGCCAAGTAACGACAGGGCAACATGCAGGAACTACAGTGGGTAGAACCCAACAATCCGGTTGGCAATCTAGGGTGCAAGAAGCAACTTGTATTTGAGGAAAGAGTGACTGTCACTTCTGGCAGCGAACTTAGCATCAGGTACCTAAGCCATTTTCACTGAATCCCTTTATATGAAAAATGAGTAGTGCTAGATGCGACTAACACAGGAAGAGATGTTTGCATCAAAGAAAGAAATTGGGTCAGACGGAGGGCTTTCTCTTCCTTGGAAGAAATTATACATAAAACAAGCATTTACAATGCAATAGGTCTCGCCTTCGAAAAAGTGAGAGCTATTGGCATTGTAAATGACAAACTTTTTATTTACGGGTTGGTTTTTAAAACAGATAAATAAATGGCACTGTCATGTACAATGCCAATAGCTTAATCTCTCGCAAATGCGAGACCTATTGCATTTGCGCGCACACACACACAGAGCCACACAAAGACACACAGAGCCATGCAAACACACACACAGAGCCACACACACAGAGCCACACACACATAGCCACACACACATAGCCACACAGCATAGTTCCAAGAGCCAATGTAGTTAAAAAATTACTTGTGAAGAAGCATCCGGGGCACCGTGGAGGCACTGACAGCTCATTTGCTTCATTTTCATTTTGGTAGAATGAAAAAATAGGGGCGCACAATCCAAAGAAAAGTGCGGCCTTGCCTGCTGCTGCTCCTGCGCATGAGTGCACTTCCCACTGAAGGTATCTTAGGCAGTAGACGTCTATCCCCTAACTTCACCTCTAACTGGGGAGCCGCGGGTCAATGAGGCGAACTGAACCACGCGGTCATCTTTGTGTCACGTCCAGGCAGCGGCCATATTTGGTGTAAAAATTATCCAACATCGCTTACAGATGAGAACTTGTAGAGCGCAATTTACCGAACTATTTACTATTTTGAAACCATACGTAGAGATTAGCACGTGCTGCACCCGTCTTTGAACGCTGACATTTCGAAATGGAAGCGAGCCAGCTCAGCGGGTACTGCTTACATTTGGTGAATTCTGGGAGTTGTAGTTCCAGCGGTACTAATTGGCGTGAGGAGTGGTTTATACCTTTGGGGAACAATCTATGGGTGCAGGCAGACACACAGAACTAATCTTGGAGTTGGGGACAGCATCAGCAAAAGCAGGAATGCTTGTTTAGCAAGCAGGAAATACTATGTGCATGCTCGAGTGGAACGGACTCCAGAATAAGATGTAAAATAATAAGATGGCAAGATGGCCGACACCGCTGTGCCTGGCCTGACTTACATGTGTGGTAAAAATGTTATCTTCTTTATGGGGCGAAACAGATGGCCCCATAAAGAAGATAGGAAAGCTTTTACCACACACGTTAGTCAAGAAAGCCAGTCTGAAAAGGATGGGGCTAAAAGAGAAAGAAGTACGTCACTAGGACCTCTTTTCCAATGGGTGTCCACCGTTTAGCATGAACGATGACGCGAGCCAATGGAAAAGAGGGGAGAGGCTTAACCTAGGTAGTGAACCTTACTCAACCTCATTAAATCTCGCCAGCGAGACTGCACCGCTAGCCGAGACCTAAAAAGAAGGGTCAGTCACCAGTGATTCCTAAATCCCCTATTAAGGCTGTGGTGTTAGCAGTTTTCGGAAGACCTGAAAAATCAATTTTCAGGCCAGTAATGGATTTCAACAGGCTGAATTTTTAAAAAGTCAATGCGCTTGAAAACAGGATGGGCAACCTTTAAAGTACATTGGAGAGTGCCAAACGGGAAGCATCTAAATTTGATATTGTGGATTAGAAAATGCTGGCATTGGTGAAAATAGATAATACCCTGGTGTATAAGAGGAGAAATCAATCATCAAAATCAGATACAAATTCTGGAGCTTCAGGGAGGAGGATCGAGCACCCTACACTGAATGTTAGGCTATATGCCAGAGCGGAACAAAGAATTACCTTTCTATAAAAACAAATGCCATAGGATAGAAATGAGCAAAAAGTACATGTGGTGAGAGGGAAGACCATAGTCCAACAAACATATCCTGTACTTTGGAGGTCAGACACAAGCTATAGCTTCTCATAGAAGAGAAGTCAAATTGACAAAGCCATTATGAAGAGCACAAAATTCTTTTGTTTCTGGAATTATTCCCAAAGACTGAGTACAAGCTTTCACAACCAATGAAAAAAAAGTTCCTAGTCCAGGGGCATTGAGAAGGAATGGATTTTTGAGACTCTTTGTTGAGAAGTATAGCCAGATACAGAATTCTTGAAGAAAATTGCATTTATTGAAGAGCACAACACGAGTGTGGTTCCCTCCCAGATGGCCAGCAAACAACTGCCTTCAACTGGATCACCACCACCCAACCACCTCATTTATAATCTTACAGAACAAGCACAGTTCTTTATAGCACATCTCATTCCCTTTCCATAATTAATGAATAAATAATTAAGAGGAAAGAAAAAAATTTAAATAAAAGAGTTCCAGTAAACAATCACTTAAAAAAATAAAATGGCGACTTATTAAACAAAGAGGTTAGGAAAATGTGATTTTGTTTTTAAACACATAATACATCGACGGTCTCTGACATCTTCGAGTTGAATTCCCTTCTGTTTTTCTGAATTCGCTTCTGCATTCATCCAACCTATGAAATCCAAGCACACACTGTTCCATGGTTTTACTAGTTTAACAATTTGACCTACATAAAACTGTATTCTCACTTTAAGCCTTTTGTCTACTCCTTTACACATAACAAAATTCTTTACCCAATAAGTAACTTGGTCATCTAAACCCACCACCAAAACTGCGTTTTCAATAGTCTCTTATTTAAACTTTGTCTCAAATGACCCTGAATCAATTAAATAAGTTTAGACCTTAGCCCTGAAAGTGTTAGTAACCTTCGACCTCTCATGAGTGCATTTTTCCCACAGAGTTATCTTGTTCATAATCTAGATGCAAGACCGTACAGAAGATGAAACGCAACTTTCTTTCCTACTTCCTAAACTCAGGAGTTACACAATCTTTTTTAAAGTAGTATTAACTCCTATTTGCTGCATACACTCCAACAGTTATTTCCTCTTCGCCACTCACATCATCATCTTGAATAGAAGATACAGCTCCTTCACTCCCCTTAGCCATAACAGCTGGTCCATCCACAATTCACCAGATAACCTTGATAAATAATCTGCTTGTACATTTCTCTACCCTTGAATATGTTCCGTTCCATATAAGTATTCTTGCAGCTTAGCCTCAAGTCTAGCAAGCCGTGCGTGAGCCTTTACCAGCTCCACCAACAGCGACACTTTAACCAAGTTTGAAAGTACTCAGCACCGTATGCAGCGGCCAGATCTTTCTGCTTGATCACATAATACTCCGTTTCTGATTCTGTGGGGGTTCTGGAAGCAAACAATACAGTTTTTTTCATTTTCCCATGCTTTTGAGAGAGAATAGCCCCTATGTCAGTGGCTCTCCCATCTACCATAAGAATAGAATTAAACCGGGTGTCAAGAGGTACTAAAATTCCAGCATTACAAATCTCTGCAAAACAACTTTGTCAATATCTAATATTTTCCATTTTATCATAAACTCTCTCCATAAATGTGGAATATTTGTCAATTAGACCCATAAATGATCTAAGTTAACCCTTATTAGAAGACCCATAAATGATCTAAGTTAACCCTTATTAGAAGGAGTAGGAGGTAGATTAATGAATTGTGCCAAATCCATTTTCAGCTTCACCCCTTTACCAGAATTAGTGTAGCCTAAATAATCAACTTCTTCCAAAAATGTCCACTTATTCTTCCTTAAAGTATGCCCTACTTCAGCAATTTTGTTTAACACTCTTCTTAGAACCAAGCTTGGTTGGTCAATCGCTTCTCCAAATACAAAAATATAATCCTGAAAATACACTATATTCTGTATTCCTTTAAATATTTCACCCATCATGCACTGAAAAACACCTGTTGCTAAGGACATGTCAAATGGCACACAACTAAACGATATGTCCATTCCATTGTAATGAAGACATCTGATGATTTGCACTCTTCAAAATTAAGTTCTTCAAAATATTTCCAACCTTTTAGCAACACCACCAATTCATTAATATGAGGTATAGAGAAAGTGTCCACCACAATATTCTGATTTAACGACCTGAGATCAACACAAAATCTCACAAAGTTATCAGATTTCTTTGTATAACTACCGGGAAAATCCAACTTGATTCTTTTACTAGTCAATGACCCCCTTCCATAAGCATTTCTTACAACATTTTCTTAACTTCACTGCAGATCACAATAGGCACTCCCCTCAACTTATGCTGAGCAGACATCACTAAAAATAATTGTATGCACAAAACCTTAAACACACTTTCACCGGGGGGTGGAGGCAGCGGGTCAACTTTCAGCCATATACACCTTCCCTTCAATCTGACGTTTCTCAAACACAATTTTGGCCGGAATAAGTTTCACCCTGAAATCTACCTGGGCGAATATCTTTAGGTTCCAAAAGTACATTCAGGCTCTTTTTCTTCAAACATTTCTCCCGGTATAATAGCGTACCTTGACCCTGAATCCACCATAAGTTGAATCTCACTATTGTTAATTGTGAAAGGTGTTTTTGGTCTATTTTCTTCTTTTCCCCTCAATGTCGCCCCTTAAACTCTAAACTATGTCCATTGCAGTATCAACATGTGATTCCTTCTTCACCACAGCAATCTTACACATATTACCAATCTTACACATTCTTCATAATGTCTGAAACCACCACATTTCCTGCACAACTTGTTAAAGGCGAAACAAGACTGAGTCAGAAACATGATAAGTACTCCCACACGGTTGACAAATGCTGAAAGCTTGTTTAACGATGACAGTATTTTTTGAAGAACGATTTGCTGATTTTAACACTGTTCCTCCTGTATTACTGGCTGAATCTGTGTAATCAATCGCAGACACATCACTACAGGTGTGTCTGTCTTGCTTTTCCATTTCTCGCATGCACAAATCAGACTGTTCCAACACTTTCGCAATAAGAGTGGAATCTTTAAGAGATGGATTCTTAGCAGTCCATACCCACTTCTACATTTTTTGACTCTAACATTGAACGACAAGTTAATCCCATATTAATTCATCTGTCATAGCACCAAATTGGCATTTTGTAGAAAGTTCTCGGACTCCGGCAACAAATTCACCAACTGTTTATAGCACAACATGACAATTTAACTTCCTTAGCAAATCTAATTTCTAATCTCCTCTTGGCCTCCTTCAACTGTTCTTGCATTGGTTGATCATCAGATTTACAAGCGATTGATGGGTACATAAACATATATTGGCCTTTTTTTCCTAGGGTAGTCAACAACAGTGCCGCCTTCCTTGTAGAATGAACATTTTGTCCATCCAGGGCTTCAATATAATTATCAAATATACATATACAATCTGCTCAGCCAATATGAACCTGACTGATCAAGACAAAACGGTGGAGTAATAACAGCTGTCTTTACCAATTCCAAAGTATTTAATGGAATTAGAGCAACAACGAAAAACAAACACAGATATAGAGTCAAATGAAGGTGTGAACATCACTGTATAATCCTGTACTCTACTTTACAACTTGCCCCTCCAGTATGATCGACGTGGTGAGCACATAACAGTACACCCAAACTTTTATACAATTAAAAGGTGTGCACATCTTTTGCCGTATTGCTATTGACGCAGTGTACTCACACTAAGATTCACATTAAAGTGTGCGTATCACTCTAAACACACACAAACCAATTAAAGATGGCCCCATACACTGAAACTTTGCGTTGTGTGCATTGCGCTGCATCACAGCGCACACCACAGGAGCATAAGAGAGTCTGAACGCTGAACTTAACCATGCCACCAATCTCACGCCTAACAACTCTCCAGGCATGTGACGAATGTCTTGCACTGGGTCCAATTCATGCTGGATACTCTTCAAGACAAGGAAGGTAAGTCTCGCACCAACCTGCCCACAAATAGCAAGCAGGCAAATATTTGGTAAAATGATCTCCCCAGATGGCGATCGTAGCACAACTAAGTACTTCAAATCTCCCAAATATCGCCTTGGAGAATACTAGAAATGAAGGTCTCTGCCACGCACAGCAGGACCCCTAAATGGCGTCAACATTTGTGAAGTCTTTCAACCATCTTAGTGTGTTGAGCCGCTCCCTGGCAAAATCGTCGCCAAATTTGTGGAGAAGTGCAGCCAGATACTTAATTCTTGATGAAAACTGAATTTATTGAAGAGCACAACACAGGCGTGGTTCCCTCCCAGCTGGCCAGGTAAAAACTGACACTAACTGGAACATCACCATCCAACCACCTCATTTGGAACCTTACAAAGGTTCTAGTCTTACCAAACAAGTACTGTTCTTTATAAACACTCTGAAAATGTGGATGAACATTTTCACACTGTGAATACCATGACTGACAACAGGCATGACGAGCTGTGGTAGGTTCATAGCTGCAAACCTTTAAATATCTTCAATATCTATAAAATGTGCTAGACCCCACAACAAGCTCTTACATATACTCTAACAGCATGCCAATGTTCTGCCGGTCTGTAGGTGACCATTTGAGATGGGAACATTGACTTGCTGTTCCCTTTACACTCCGTCCTTTAAAGTCTTGTCCTCTGCAACAATGAGTGGAAAGTGGGAATAACATTGCATTCAGTGATTATGTTCTGTGTGACACGTTACTGTGTATCACTAGGTCTAAATAATGAGGTTTGCAGTAGTTTGCTCAACTGAAGAGTTTGAGTTCTGCAAGAAAAGACAGTTATAGGACATTCCATTGATTGTGTTCCGTACAGGCTCACTGTTGCTGGCTAGCTGAAAAAGAGATCATCATCCTTGTGGTTATCCGCAATTAAATTCTGATTTTTGCAACCTTTAAGACAGACAATTTTCATTTAGTCAGAAGCGCAGACAGAACTTAATATTCCGGTCTGGACACCTTGATTCATCTTCCAGACAAATGTTACTCAAAATGTAATCTTGAATTGGAGTTTGTGATTGGATCACCTAGGTCAATGCACACACACACACATTGTATTAACTACAGGGCTAATAAGGCAGATCATTGTTATATGCCACTTGAAACCGTGCAACTAACCGTTTTAGATGTCCTGATTCTAACTTAAGGTCTTTGATTCCTAGGAGTCTACTAAAGTGCTATTCCCAAGATTTCCAACCAGTCTAAACAGCCAGCATAGCAGAACGGCACGATTCATTAGCTCTCGCATACTAGACAGCGCAAGAGGTCAGTTTGCCAAAAGATCTATAATCAGTTTATAGTAGCCCTAGAGCCTGCCCATTATTTAACAGTGGCTAGCTTTTATTGTCGCTCACATTTGCTTGTTTTTCACTTGTTGGATTATGCAGGCTTTCCTTTCTATTCTTGTGTTTGTCTCTCTTCCTCTGGAGCACAGGCTCTTTACTTCTGCTCTTCCACAACTTCCTTTTTAGGCACTTACTTAACCAAAAAGTACTTAGAGTGGAAGTATTTTCTAGCTGCCTCCCTCATATACTTAGTTTCTACCCTCTGCCATGCTCCGTGTTCCTCTCCCATTCATGTGCTTCTTGGCCTCAATGTTGTACTTTCCTTTGTTTGCTTCTCTCCACACACTGATTTCTTGCCCCAGTGCATCTATCCCGGCACGTTCCCCTCTCTCGTCCATGTTGTGTATTTCGTCTACCTGTGCCCTCTGTATTGCTTCCCTCATCCACTCTCTGCCACCTCCATTAGGTAAATAAAAATAAAAACACCTGTCTCATCTTGTGGGTGCAAGCTTGCACGTACCTACAAAATGAAGGAGACGTGTCATTGTGCTTTTTTGGGTGTTCCTCTTTAACCATGCTGCACAACATCGTGGATGTTGTAGATAGAGCACGGCTAAAAACAGATGGCAAGGTCAACGGGTACCAAAGGCGAAACCTAATGGCTTTACCAATGCTTGTTTTCGCATACACTGTAGAATAATAATCATTGTATTTTTGCGAGTATCCAGCGTTGTTAGAAGGTTTCTCTCATGAATGCTCATTGAACCATTTTGCTAGCACGAATCAATCCTGCTATAGTGGAATAAAGTATTCTTTCCCATGTAGTTCTAAAGTGTTCCTGTAACCTCTCCTTCCATAAATATTCTTAGATACCAAGGACGAGAAATGGGTCTGTAATTAGCTGGGTCTCCAAGGCCTATGTCAGCTTTATATGAGGGGGTTATTATACTATGTTTTAACAGATCCGGTTTTGTGCACTTGGAACACAATGTATTCGCTTGATCCAAGCTTGTATGAATTAACCTCGCTAACAAAACGGTGTGTATATTATACAGCATGTTAGCCAGCCTCTCAAGAGCCTGCTTCTGAAGGGAGAGGGAACAAGTCATTAAATAGCTGTAACTCCCAGGCCAAGTACAATACCCACAGTCTGTCCTAACTGATAACCAACAGCACTTCACATGCTGAGTCCACAGTTGTCATGGAAAAAAGGAAAACTACAAATCCCAAAAGGTAGATCACTGGGATCAACTGATCATACTGCACGGACAGTGGTGGTTGCCTGCTGCACATTCTCCCTTCCCCAACTGAAGAGAGTCTTGGGCAGTCGTGATTCAAACGAGGGGGCTTCACGGCAAGTAAATTATTTAGACTGCTTCAAAAAAGATCATTTTTTTTAGCAAAAGTGTTTCTGTCCGGTAATCAGCTATTCAAGTACAGGAGAACCCCACTAAACCTTACAGTCAAAGACAGGTTTTTGTCGGATTATCTAATCTAATGAACTGATTATTAAAACCTCAGATTTTGAGCTTTGGCTCAATGGAATTTACTTGAATCGAAATGTCTAGACCACCACTTGTAGTCCAAATATAATAAAAACACCATCAGAAAGGCTGATGGTGGCTTATACCGTCTTGTCATTCCAGAGACTGACCAGTTGTGCAGAGAATAGATAAACCAATTACCTGAACAGCCTCAAGAATTAAACTATCAAGCACAGCCATGCCAAACTGCAGAATAGTGCTTGATGCAAAATGTCCACCAGTAGTTCCTTCTTGTTGGCATTGGCATACAACCCTCAAGAGAATCCCATCCTTTTCCCTCTATAACATCCTCCCAACTCATCCACAAGCTTAAATCGGACACGGACATTTTAATTTATCAATGGACACCACTAGCAGCCTATTACTCTGCAAAAGAGGAGCAGCAGCATAAAAAAGGGAGAAACCAAAAGCAATTCTATAAGCAATAAACTATAAAATTAGAAAGTAACAAAGCAATTGAAGTGTCTTGTTGAGATAGTTCATAACACTATGTTATCAAGAGTATGACTTATAAATATTAATACATTTACAAAAATGGTAAGAATAGCAAAGGAGAGTTGACCAGAATCAAGGAAACAGTTCACAATAAAAAATAAAAAAAAGGAAACGTGAAGAAGAGTAAGAGTACCTAGAGGTAAAAGTTAATATCTCTTAGAGAAGAGGGTCACTACTCCTGAAACTCATTAAAATGATGCAATGAAAGCTGAAAGAAGTTTAACAATTCGTTTATTACACTATGCCCAGTGGCTTTCAAAACGCTCATTAAGTACGTAAACCTGGGGCACTAGAGTGCCACAAACCATTTTGGCAGTTCTAATGTGAGATTTGTGGCTCTTCCACTCTAACTCATCAAAACCCTTCAGTTACCCTGTTGCCTAAACCTAACCAATACCTCCCAGATCCTCGCAACACGAGTCAATCAATCAATCAATCAATCAATCATAACATTTGTATAGCGCGCTACTCACCCGGAAGGGTCTTTGGGGAGGGGTCCGCTACTGCTCGAATAGCCAGGTCTTGAGTTGTTTCCTGAAGGCGAGATGGTCCTGTGTCCGCCGGAGGTGGATGGGGAGGGAGTTCCATGTCTTGGCTGCCAGGTAGGAGAAGGATCTTCCTCCGGCGGTGGCCCTTCAGATGCGTGGTACGGCGGCGAGGGCGAGGCTTGTAGAACGTAGCTGACGGGTGGGCGTGTAGAAGGTCAGGCGGTCGTTGAGGTACTTGGGGCCCAGGTCGTGGAGAGACTTGTGTGCTTGGGTGAGGAGCCTGAACGTGATCCTTTTGCTGACGGGGAGCCAGTGCAGGTCCCTCAGGTGGCCGGAGATGTGGCTGCATCGGGGGATGTCCAGGATGAGTCGGGCAGAGGCGTTCTGGATGCGCTGGAGTCTTTTCTGTAGTTTGGCTGTGGTTCCCACGTAGAGGGTGTTCCCGTAGTCCAGTCGGCTGGTGACGAGGGCCTGGGTGACCGTCTTCCTGGTTTGGGTCGGGATCCATTGGAAGATCTTTCGGAGCAGGCGCAGGGTGTTGAAGCACGATGAGAACACGGCGTTGACTTGTCTGGTCATCGAGAGGGAAGAGTCCAGGATGAAGCCCAGGTTGCGTACGTGGTCTGTCGGCTTGGGGGCGGTGCCCAGGGCGGGGTGCCACCAGGAGTCGTCCCAGGCGGAGGGCGATGGTCCCAGGAGGAGGACTTCCGTCTTGTCTGAGATCAGTTTCAGGCGGCTGTTCTTCATCCATTCGGCGACATTTTTCATCCCTTCGTGCAGGCTCGTTCTGGTGGTGGCGGGGTCTCTGGTGAGGGAGAGGATCAGTTGGGTGTCGTCGGCGTAGGAGATGATGTTGAGGTTGTGCTGGCGTGCGATGGTTGCGAGAGATCTCATGTAGACGTTGAAGAGGGTGGGGCTGAGTGATGATCCTTGTGGTACTCCGCAGATGACTTTGGTGGCCTCGGATCGGAACAGGGGGAGGCCGACTCTCTGTGTTCTTCCGGCGAGGAACGAGATGATCCACTCCAGAGCCTTCTCTTGGATCCCGATGTTGCTGAGGCGTTGGACTAGAGTGCGGTGGCAGACGGTGTCGAACGCTGCAGAGAGGTCCAGGAGGATGATGGCTGCTGTTTCCCCGTTGTCGAGCAGGGCTCGGATGTCATCGGTGGCTGCGATGAGGGCGGTCTCGGTGCTGTGGTTGGCTCGGAAACCGGACTGCGAGGGGTCGAGGGATCCGTTCGTCTCGAGGAAGGCTGCAAGCTGTCTGTTGACGGTCTTCTCGATGACTTTGGCAGGAAAAGGGAGGGGCGGAAGTTCTTGAGGTCGTGGGGTCCGCTGTTGGTTTCTTCAGTAGGGCGTTGAGCTCGGCATGCTTCCAGCTCTCCGGGAAGGTGGCGGTGTTGAAGGAGGTGTTGATGACGTCCCGGAGTTGGGGTGCGATGATGGAGTCGGCCTTGTTGAAGATGTGGTGGGGGCAGGGGTCGGTTGGAGATCCGGAGTGGACGGTGTTCATCGTGCGGGCTGTGTCTTCGGTGGTCACCATGGTCCAGGTGCGGAGGGTGGCGGTGGGGTGCGTTGGTTCGACGGTTGGGTGCGTGGGTGGTGCGTCAAAGCTGTTGTGGATGTCGGCGATCTTGCGGTGGAAGAACAGGGCGAGAAAGTCGCAGAGATCCTGTGAAGGAGTGATGTGGTTGTTGCCGGTGCTGGGGTTGGAGAACTCCTTGACGATGCTGAAGAGCTCCTTGCTGTCGTGGGCGTTGTTGTCCAGTCGTTCTTTCAGTGATTTCTTCTTGGTGGTGCAGATGAGCTGGTGGTGCTTGCGGGTGGCGTCTTTGAGGGCGGTCATGTTGTCTGTGGTCTGGTCGAGGAGCCAGGCTTTCTCGAGGGTGCGGCAGTTCTTCTTGGAGTCCTTGAGTTCTTCGGTGAACCAGGAGGCCTTTTTGCTTCTGGGTCTGCTAGGAGGGTTCTTCAGTGGTGCGAGGTCGTCGGCGCAGGCGGTCAGCCACTGCGTGAAGTTGCGGGCTGCTTCGTTGGGGTCCGTTGTGCTGGCGGGTGGGTTCTGGCTGAGGCAGATGGTGAGCTGGTCGGTGATGATCTTGCTCCAGCTCCTGTGAGGAACCTGTTGCGGGTGGCGGTGGGTCGTGGTTCTTCTGAAGCTGAAGTGGACGCAGCTGTGGTCGGTCCAGTGAAGTCCGGTGGAGTGGCTGAAGGTGATGTGCTTGCTGGATGAGAAGACGGGGTCGAGCGTGTGGCCTGCGTAGTGAGTGGGGGTGTTGACCAGTTGCTTGTGTCCGAGGTTGGCGAGGTTGTCCAGCAGGGCGGCGGTGTTGCGGTCCTTGTTCTCCAGGTGGAAGTTGAGGTCACCTAGGAGGATGTAGTCAGCGGAGCGGAGGGCGTGCGGGCTGATGAAGTCCGTGATGTCGTCGCTGAATTGTGCACGTGGTCCGGGGGGGCCTGTAGACGAGGGTGCCTCTGAGGGTCGTCTTTGGGTCGGTGTGTATCTGGAAGTGGAGCTATTCGGCGGCGGTGAAGGTGTCGTCGTAGTCAGTTGTGATGCGGATGGTGTTCTTGTGTACGATGGCGATGCCTCCTCCAGTCTGGTTGACGCGGTCTCTCCGGATGATCTTGTATCTGTCTGGGATGGCGATGGCAATGTCGGGCGCTGAGGAGGCGTTCATCCAGGTTTCCGTGAAGAAGGCGATGTCTGGTGAGGTTGTGTCGAGCAGGTTCCAAAGTTCGATGGCGTGTCTGTGGAGGGAGCGGGTGTTGAGCAGGATGCACTTGAGGTGGCTGTTGTTGGTGCTCGGCTCAGTGGTTGCGGTGCAGGTCCGGAGGCAGGTGAACTTGCAGGCTTGACAGGTGAAGGGTCCTAGGGTGCATCTCGGGGTCGCTCGGTGGCAGGCTCTTGGTCGGTCGGGTTTGAGTGCGATGAGGGTGGCGGCGTCGTAGGTCCGTCGGGGGCCAGGGGTCCTGGCACTGGGCGCGGTCCAGGCACAGACAGGCGCAGACGGGCGCAGACGGGCTTGCCTTCGGCGCACAATTGGCGTTCCCGCTGCGCGTCAACGCTGTGCGTGCGTGGGGGCGTCATAAGAAGGGAGCCGGGAGGGAGGGTCCGCTGGGTGGCGGGAGCGTGAGAGCGAATCGGCTGTCGGGGGGGCGGGGCCGCAGGGAGGCAGAGGCGGGAAAATAGAGTGAGGGCTGGCAGCGGCTCAGCGGCGGCTGGGGCGCCTGTAGGAGATGCGGTCGGCGTGGAGAAGCGGCAAAAGCAGGTAGTAGGGGCAAGAGGAGCGTGGGGGCGACCAGGCCTGTTAAAGGCGCAGTGGTCGCTCCAGAGATGGTGGCAGGGTCCCTTTAAGAAGGGAGCCGGGAGGGAGGGTCCGCTGGGTGGCGGGAGCGAATCGGCTGTCGGGGGGGGCGGGGCCGCAGGGAGGCAGCGGCGGGAAAATCGAGTGCGGGCTGGCGGCGGCTCAGCGGCGGCTGGGGCGCCTGTAGGAGATGCGGTCGGAGTGGAGAAGCGGCAAAAAGCAGGTAGCAGGGGCAAGAGGAGCGTGGGGGCGACCAGGCCTGTTAAAGGCGCAGTGACTTTCATAATGCTGAAAACAGCACAACAGTGCAAGTGCAGCCATCAATCAACATGTGCCGCACAACATTTGGAGAGCAGGTTCGGAGGTCCAAAGATTACAATGGCATAGCTGGTTAAGCCAATGCTCTGGCAGTGATTGGGCTCTGTGTTGGTCAGCTGATCTTAGACACCTGAACTGGAGGGAACCTGAGAAGGAGACAGCAGCCCATGGACAGTGAAGAGCTTCAGTTTGTGACAGGAGAGCTAGGGGCCATTGGAGTGCCAACAACCTGATTGGCTGGATGGACCGTTCTACCCTTTGCCTGCTAACAGGCTTGGTGGAATGTCCCTTAAGAGCCAATGCAGGCTCAGGGAGAGGCCAGTGAGGGTAAAGCGAACCAAATAGCACCCGCTCGAGTGCTGCCAGGTGAATGGATTGCACTCATAAGTAAGGAGTCTCCGCAGCAGTGACCGTTCCAGTCACAGGAAGGGCAGAGTATGCCGCAGCAGGTTCCATCTACCTGGAAACATTATGCACTATACCCATATGTGACACTAAATATATATATATATATATATATATATATATATATATATATATATATATATATATATATATATATATATATATATATATATATATATAAAGGAAGATTTATTGACTTTGGGCAGGAATACCATCCAGTTGGTTAAAGAACTGTGAAGTCTCTGTGTGGCTACATTATTGGGACTACCAGTACCATCATGCCACGGTGTTAACGCCCACTGGGGCGGGGACTCTTTACAAATAAAAAGGAGTTGTTCTTACAATGGTGTTTCCTGCCTTTATGCTGCCAGTGAACAAGAGCTGCGAATAGCTCGAAACGCGTATGGCATTTGGGATGTGTGCAGGCTGCTAATCCTTTTGCCGCCTGTGAAGTGGTGTGTCTTTTCCCCCAACGTGTGTGGCATCTCTCAAGGGCAATCTTGGTGTATGTGTGTGTATATATATATATGTATATATTTATTTATTTATTTTTTACTAGCTATATTGTTTTTCAAGAGCAAAAATAGCTTACAATGATCAATATCCAACAGTTAATCGGTCATAAATGTGCACGTTATAGTGAAACATTTTCGCATAACCCAATAAAACCTAAAGCTTACACTTCCAAAATCATTTGCCATGGTTTTTTTTTAGTCATCATCCTGATCGCAGGTGTAGTGTGTGTCAAAAAGCTAAATATAATACATCATCATAGCATGATAATGTAGATGCAAATGAAAGAAGGGAAATATTGTCGAAAATACAAACATATGGAAAAGCGATGCAGACTCACTACTACATAAATTTGTTAGGCGCGATCCAACAAGCCAACCAATATACGATATAGGAACTGGCATCAGTGTTTATACTCCAGATTAGTGACATATGAGGGCACACTTATATGGCAGGCTTAACTAAATCATTCAGCAAGGAAAGGCAAGTTATGCAAAAAGAAATTGCACATTATTACAAAAGTATGGTCAGTTTTCATGGTCCGTAAATACCGCCAACCACAGGTTTTCCGAGCACTTGCTGTACAATCTAGACACATGCCGTATGCACAGCCTTCATACGTATCACACACATGATGAAGGCAAAGGATCTGGGCTCTGACTGTATGGGCTTTCACCAGTCTCCCCAAAGAGACAGTTAAAATGGTCTGTGCTCCTGACCTACGAATTAGTTGCCACTATTGCCAGTCCCTGCATACCCTAGATTGAGAGGGGTGGTGGTCCACCCACCTTCACTCAGAAAAGGAGGACGTTGTAGGTCTCCCAAATCATCAGAGCACATCTATGAAGAATAGTAGCAAAGAAAAAAGATGGAGCATGTCAAGTGGACCTGTATAATTATTTCGTTCACTGAAGGAAAAAAATACAGGTCCAGCCAGAAAAAAGCTGACCACGTGACAGCGCAGATTTTCCAAGCCACCGAGAAAGCGTTCGACCCAACATGCACTGTGGGAGAAAAAAATGGGGGGAAAGTACCACACATTGCAGTTATCACAGAGGAACCAATGTTTGAGCCATTTATAAACTAACGTTAACAAGAGATGATGATAGCATTAAAAAAAAAAACAATGTTTTAAGAATAGTAATAATAATTTTTATTTTCGATAGATCATCCGTATGACAAACAAAGATACATTACAATGGCAGCATCCATTGATAAAAAGATAGAGAAAATATTGGAAAAAAATATTCAAAAAAGACAGAGGGTTTGTGATGATGAGAGTTTTTGGACCACAGAAGAGGTGGAGGTGGTGGCTGGAACTTCCACTCAAGAAAAAAAGGGTCAAAAAAGGAGAATTTTGGATGCAAATAAAAAGGGAAGAGAACGTAAGGTTCACAAAGGAGACACTATGAAGGCGAAAAAGAGAGCAAAGAAGGCGCAGAAGATGAAACATACTACTGTGGCATGCGACAAGCTCCAGTGGGGATGTAGAACTAATATGTAGTTCTAGTCTGGAGGATTCGGACGTGGAGGAGGTTCCACTTAAAAGGAGTAAATTGGTGGAAAGAGATATTAAAATTGAAGAAAATTTGATTTTTGATCCTCAAGGTGAGGAAATGTTTGACCCTTTATTAATACAACACCCTTTGTCGCCCCAATGGGCTCCGGTGGAGCACGTGGCCAAGTATGTTCATTTTTGGATTAGAAGAGAGATACCAAAGGAAGTGAGGACACGAATAAAAAGTGAGTGTCCAAGGCCTTGTTTGGACAGTAAGGTGGCCCACACACCAGAGCTAGATCAAAAGATGCTGGCTTTGATCAACAAGTCAGGAAAAGATCCTAGAAGGGGACTAGAGAAGGGTTGAAAAGGGTGCCAAGACAGGCTATTGGATGTTTTGGGCCCTTTAATGAAAATTTTCGACATATGCGAGGAAGCGCATACTAATATTGGGATTGATGTGGCGGAGTTGCGCCAGTAGATCCAAAGGGCTATATGCCTTTTGGGGAATGCTAATACAGCATTATGTATTGAAAGGAGAAAATCAATCTTGTTTAAGATTGATCCAAAATTGGTGGATTTGGCTAGTAAGGAGCCAGGGGAACGTTGTGAAGGTTTGTTATTTGGGGACGATTTTGTTAAAGACATGTCCCGTTATGTAAATACCTTTAGTTCCCTTGAGAAGGCACAGAAAGACATCAGGAGAGTTTTTGGAGTGGCCGGGCGAATGCGGAGTCGATTCCCCGGCCGAGGGCAAGGTTTGTCGAGAGGAAATTTTGGTAGAGGTAGACCCTACAGTTCAGGATATGGATCAGGTTTTTATGGTTTGAGAGGAGGTCAAGGGAATTTTTTCCCTCAGAGACAGAGAAGCAAAGGAAGAGGCATGCGCTCTGAGCGAAGAACAAGAGGGGCCTCAGGTAAGCAACTTACAAGACCCTACTTCTATCCGAATAAAGTTGGGCGGCAGACTAGCCCTATTTGTTTCGAGATGGAGGGAGATTACATAGGATCCTTGGGTTTTACAGACATTTGTTAGTTACAGAATAGATTTTGTAGAAATTCCAGTTCAGGAGAGGGTCCCAAAAATCTTGAGGTTTTCAAAGGAAATGGAAGATATGGTGACAAAAGAGATAGAAGCTCTGGAGGAAAAAGGTGCAATAGAGGAAGCAAAGATTGTAAGAGCAGGAATTCATAAGCAATATATTTTTAGTGGAAAAAAAGGAAAAGAAAATGCGTCCTGTGATAAATTTAAAGGAATTGAACGACTGGGTCATGTGCAATCATTTCAAAATGGAGGGAATACATATGTTGAAGGATCTGTTGAGGAAAGGAGATTGGTTAACAAGGTTAGATTTGAAGGATGCATATTTAACAATACCAATGTGCAGGGAACAAAGATTATCTACAGTTCAGGTGGAAAGGGAAGTTATGGAGATTCAAAAGTCTCCCATTCAGTCTGACGTCAGCTCCTTGGTGCTTCACGAAAGTGATGCGTCCGGTGGCAGCTTGGTTAAGGTCAAGAGGGATTTGTTTAATTGTGTACCTGGACGACTTTTTGATCATGGCAGAAGAGATGGTTCTGGCGAGGGAACAAACAGATTTCGCATTCAGAGAGCAGTTGGCCTAACGGCTAGGGCGCTCGACCTCAGACCTGGGGATCTGGGTTCGAGTCTCGGTAACGACGCCAAAACCTCCTGTGATTCTGGGCAAATCACTTAATCTCCCTGTGCCTAAAATGAATGTGTGTCCGTCCTCATAACGTAACTGGTGCTATGTAAAGCGCTCTGATACCTGATTCGGTTCGGTCTAGTTCGCGCTATATAAAACTCTGCAAAAAAAAAAAAAGAGTGATATAGATTTTGGGTTTTGTAGGGAACAGAGAAAAGTCATGTGTGGTTCCCCAACAGGAGATACAATTTTTAGGTTTTCAGATTCAGACGTTGGACTGTGTATTGAAGTTGCCAATGTTGAAAGTGAAGACTATCAAGAAGGAGGTGAAGAGGGCAATGGATTCGGAATGCATCTCATTGAGACAGTTAGCTCGGTTGCTGGGTCTGTTGTCTGCGCTGATTCAGGCGATTTTTCCAGCTCATCTTCATTACAGAGCATTACAGAGATTGAAAGGGTATCACTTGAGGAAAGGAGCAAAGTATTCTCAAAGGTTATGGCTGAATCAGGATTAAAGGGAAGAATTGAATTGGTGGATGATGAATTTGGAAGCATGGAATGGCAGGCGCTATTTGGAGAGGTGCCAGAGATAGAGTCGGATGCGAGTCTTCATGGTTGTGGAGCAAGATGTGGTTTGATAATAATGCATATTTGCCTCTGTGCCTTTATTAAAATCATGATTTTCTACTCGTTACTAAATGTTGAAAATCTGCACTCTCCAGTCTTCAGGACGCCACGAGCTGATGGTGCGGGGAATGATGATAGTATGGCAGCCATATTAGGGGTTGAGGAGACCATCGCTGCGCACCTCTGTGATTCAGCTTCCCCCAGGCTGCATCGCTCAACTGACCCTCAGTGAAGAGGTGAAGTGCTCCTCCTCCATGATGCAGTGCTGGGGGACACCGGGAAGGTTTTTCCGCTTGAGGCACGTAGACTACAGCCTGGCTTGCTCCCCACTATGTAGCACGTCCGTGGGGACAGGACTAGCCGTGGGGCCCTTGGATGTTGTTTGGACTTATCTTTGATCTAACCAACCAGCCAAGATTATAATGTTATGCTATATAATATCATTATGTTATGTCTATATTCTTTGCGCCACTTCCAGCCAATACTGACAGATTATATCTGCACTCAGTTTAGATTTGCTCATCTTTTGTAAACACCATTGTGATGTTTTCGATAAGGGTGGCCACCCTGTGGAATTCCCTCCCTCTGTACTTGCGCTCGGAAGCAAGTTTTTTACGGTTTCGTAAACTCTTGAAAAATTTTTTGTTTCCTGCCTGATTTCTTGTGCTGGTATGACGTCGCTCTGCTCTGGATGAGCGCGGGGATGCCTAATGGTAACCAGGCGCTATATTAAAATTCGTAATAATAATAATAATAATAATAATAATAATAATAATGTTTTCCTTTTGTGTTTAGACTCATGTATCTGTTTTTTGTATCTTATATGTAATCCATGTCTTTATGGAACGCAACTGGTTCTATTGTAAAGCACTCTGGCACCTTCAGTAAACTACACGCTATATAAAAACGCATAAATAAATAAGAACGAGGAAGTTACAGGGATTGAGAAACACATCATGTGAGGAACCTGCAGGAGCTAGGAAATGCACGAAATGAAATGAAAAGAAATACCATCATTTGTAGCGCACAACTACCTCCGGAGAGGTGTGCCGGCGCTAGGGGCAGTCGGGAAGATTAAGCAAACTATTGCAAAGTCACATGGTGCTGGGCTAACCGGGGCTATCGCCCAGAGTCGCATGGTCCTGGGCTAATCTGCCGCCAGGGATCGAACCGTGAACCCTGTGGTCCGGAGTCAGGCATGGAACACCAGCAAGTACATAGCATCACGTGTAAAAGCAGCTGTGCCCATGTACCGTGCATTTGGTACCTGGGAGCACCACGGACTCGGCAAATGGACGTGTGGCATCAAAGCAAGGAACAGTAGGCGCTGATAATTGATGATGCAGAGAGTGGCTTCACTCGAGGACGTAGAGAAACAACGTGACAATATCAGAAGGTACTGAGAGATTCATGGCGTGGTATATGTGAAACAACAGCGGGGTGCGAGAGACACTGTAGCATTATTGAAGGTCTGTCTGGCATCACGTGAGGACGCGGCAGAGACGAGTAACGCGGTGCATCACGTGATGATGCAGAGAATGCTTGGAAATGTACAGTGTTTGGTCACGTGAGGTAAGAGCAGCAAAACACACAATCGCCAAATCATAGCTAGACTTAGCCAGCCTTTACATTTGCGCTTCAATTTAAAGGGCAGAAACACACACACAGGACACAAAATCCACAATGAACGCGGCAGACAATGCATCAATACAAAATGCAACCAGGTTCCATCCTAAAGATTCATACAGGGCAGTGCCAAGCACCGAGGCACTTTAAAATGGACAGTGACAGGGTACCAGCCCTGCACACCTGCGCTCAGCACCTCATCACGAGCACTGGAGCCAGAGCTCAGCTGTGGGCGGAGGGATCAGCTAGCCCCGCCCCTGTGGAGGGGCTGAGCTGCCTTTTGAGGTGGGGGCGCAGACTGTGCGCAGGGGGGTGTTCTGCAGGTGAACTCACCGTCCTCGTAGTGGCCCCCAGCGGCGGCGGGGCCCGGAGTGGGCTGTCAGTACAGGAGAAGGCCGATGGAAGCGGCAGCCCTGAGCCCTGCGCACACAACTGACAGTCTGCAGCGGCGGCGCAGGGTGGAGTTTGGGGCCCGAACCGCGGTTCTCGTGAGCGACTGACGTCTGGGAGGGGACATCCGGAAGTGACGTTATCTACGCTGTAGAGGCTGGATGGCTGTCGGCGGCGGACGGCTTTCAGAACCTGGGATTCGGTCACTCTAAGGTCGCAGTTGGAGAGACCTGATGCTGATCCAAATATGAAATACGTAAACTCAGCCTGAGCTGCCGGGTCTTTAAGTTTTTCGAAATATCGTAGAATTGAGTCTCCAACTGATCCTCACACTCACGCATTCCAACTCTCCATTCTCACGCGCACCAACATTCTACTTATGGCTGAGCAGCAAGACCTACAACTAGTCCACTACAGTTATCAATTTAGGCTCTGCGGTAGCATTTGAAAATATTCTTGCTGCTTAGTATGTTGAGGTCAGCCTCAGAAGGAGCACCCAGTGCGCTTCGAGCAGCCTTTTGGTCTAGGGACCCATTTTACTTCCTTGCATCGTTGGCCCTTGTGCTCTTCATACCTTCTTGGTAAATTATCTCTGCCCGGTTTTCACTTTGCCTGTGTGCAACATTTACATGTTTTCACGGTGCTCACGTGTGACAGTTCGCTCATTTATTTGTGACACACTGAGTGATGGACACTCCAAGACACTTCATGAGAATTAGAACAATGTATCGTCGTGATTTTTTTCAGGATTACTTGTTGAAATTACTATAATTGCTATTCGCTCTGTGTGTATATATATATATTGTTCTTGTTTTAAGTATCAATAAATGGTATAAAAAAACTTACAGAAATTACTACTTTTGTGCAATGAAGGGGTCTAGAACCTGCTACTGCCCCCTTTGAATAATGTAATGGCTTCAAATTGCAAAATGTGAAGTACGCATGAATATAAGGCCTGGATGTACCCAAAGTGGCTTGTAAATAAGGCCCAAGCCTACTACCAATCCCAGCTATCTTGGACTTGGCACTCATGCTTCCCCCTTATCCGCTGCTGCTACGTATTAATATCTCCATATAATAAGGAGTAATAACTATAGTAATGGTATTAATTTTATTGATCGCCGATAGATAAAAGGCAGAGTAGACCCTACCAGGATTCCAGCCTTTGACCTCCAGTTTGTGGACCACTCTGCCATAGTTGGGGTAGCTCAGTCAGTGAGTTTCAGAAGGTGTGAATTGTACATTTTTCAACTAAAAAACAGTGTGCTGAAAGGTGGAGGGATAACTACGTTTTGGGGTACACTGTTCCCATGAGGAACCGTTTCAATACTGATTTGCATTAGGTGGGCCTCTGTCTAAGTTACTGGTAAGTTAAAACCTTCTAGTCAAACAAGGACAACGAGACAAACCAACAAAGGCATAGCAGACCAGACTCTGGCCCTCCAGACCCAACTCTCAAGCCAAGAATGCATTTTTGTTTGGTGGAGGGTGTCACACTCCAAACAACTCCCAGCCACCCAAACTCTCACCAGAAGAAAATCAGGGAAGCGAGCTACTCAATCATAAATAGATGTTATGATATTATGTTACCCAACCAGTATACAATCACGCTGAATGTCATTCAAGTCTCTAGCTTTAAATCAGATCTGAAAAACACATTCCTATCAGTGGCGGTTTCTCTTTGTGGGCTTTGGGGCTCCGCCCCAGGTAATTTAGCCCCAGGCAATTTATCACGTTTGTTACGTTTTTCCTAACTTTCTTTTTCAATTGCAATTTGTAATTTAAAAAAATCACAACGAACTTCAGAAGTAAGAACACGGTGACGGGGCAAAGAACACGGGGCACTGTCTCGAAAGTCTGCTGCCCCCCACTGCCAATACCGCCGCGCTGCACCACCTGCTATGGCTTTGCCAGCTGAGAACCTCACAGCCCTGAAGGCTGTGATGTCATCAGCTCGCAAAGACATAGCCTGGATGCCCAGTCTCCACCCCCTGATGGCGTGGAGATTAAGTTAGCCCCGGGCGTGTTTAACACAAGCCCGGGATTGCTAACCTCTCCACGTCAATCAAGGAGGAGAGCTTGCTGTCGTGTCACCCCTCCCAACTCGTCACAGGGCGTGGTGAGACCCACCCTGTGACGAGTTGGGATCGTCTGCGCAGACTCTGACTTCTTCCCGCGCATGATTTCAGTAGGAGAAGAAGTAGCAGCCATTTTCTAGACAGAGTGACGGACTCTCTCTCACGCTAGCCCACGAGGTCAAGATCGGAGCGGGGAGCCTCTGAAGGAAAGCGGTCTACCGGTCGTGCCCTGCAGCAGCAGCCTAGCCATCCGTTTTGGTTGCAGGCAGGCTGCCAGGTTGCTGTCCGACAGTCCGGGCAGACCGGTCACCGGAGTAGAGAGTGAGACGTGTGAACTCGGGCAGGTAGGGCCCCACAGGCGGGAAGTTTGACGCTAATCTATCTATCTAATGAGGAGGATATTGTCACTGGGAATGAGATTGGAAATGGAATGGTTCTTGGTGTTGTGGATGATGGCAAGTAGATTATTCTCTTAAGGCTTTGGGATGCAATTGGACGTTTACTGCGCTGGCCCCGTTTCACCCTAGTCGGTTTTCTAATGGAAATTACTTTTTGAACTTATAGAAAAAGAATGGCCAATACTGGCAGCAGCTTACACAAACACAGGATTCATAGGCCATGTCTGCCTGTAGGACAGAAGCGCAGACGGGCAGCTTCGCGGAAGAAAAGGCCGCCTGTCATTTCTCATTTGCTCTCTCTGTGCTTTCATCTGTACAGCGCAGGGACTACAATCAAATCTTACATTCCCAGAGCTGGGGGTGTGAGGGAGAACTGGGGTGCGGCGGGGCGGGGTGGAACTGTTGCATCAGAATCAGAATGGAGGTACTCTAAACTCTGATGGGAGCTGAAGACGGGGGTGCTTAGTAGTAGAGTCTTGCTTTTGGGGAGCAATGCACTAACTCATATGGTGTCTGGCGGAAACAGAAGCATCTGGATATTTCTACAGCAGCTGGTATTTTCGTAATTACGGCATTGTTGGCCCCATGCCAGGCACAATTAAATCGTCTACTGGTCTTTAACAGGCCCTTGTCTGCCTCTGGTATCTGCAGAGTTCATTACTAGTTTAAGGAATGCTGCATAAGTCGTGTAGTTGCCATTTGTTCAGCTGGCAGTCTGCCATTGCCGTGGATGTCTAGGTGTCATCCATACCATTCTGGTGTTTCCATCGCAGACCGGAGTTTGATGAATCCCCCAATATGTTTAGGAAGCTTGCCCTAATTCCTCTTGTTCTGGCCTAATGGTGCTGAGTCTTTCCATACAATAACGAAATACAAAATGTCAGAATTGCTGAAAAAATACTGGATAAATTTGGGACCTACACACACGCCAAGTCGCAGAGGAGCACCATGTGTCTCAGTGTTGCCTCTCTTCACACAGTCACCCATCGAGCAGCCGATATCACTTGTTGGAAGACAAGATGAGCTGGAAAGCCCTGCTCTTAGTTGGTTTCCGGCTTGTGTGTGGAGGCCCTGTGCAACGGATGGCCATCGTGTGTTTTGCGACCTCCACAGGTCATTGGCTGCAGCCTCAGAAGCTTTTATAACAGTTTTTATTTTTCGGTGAGGGTATGAGTGCTCCTCAAGCTGTGCTCTGAATGAAGACCCATCCCCTTTGTATGGGCCTGCCCCCTCAAAGACACCTGTATGGCTAGTCAGATAGTAACTGGCTCAAGGCTCCCCTTCCCAGATCCCACTCTATGAGGACTCTCCTGTTCCTCTCACATGAAAATCATATTTTTATAGTTAGCAGGTCTAGATCAAGCCGAATTCCATATCCTGCAGCTATTTTTGAGCTGGCTCCTGGATCCCGGACAGTCTCAGCAAATTGTCTTATCACTGACCTGCAATGTCCAGTCTTTGTCCATGTGGACAAAAGAACACACAGGGCACAAGTCCTAACGAAAGAAGTGGGGGGACGCTGACGTCACAACAGGAAGTGACATCACGAAAGTTGGCTTTCACCATCAGATTCATTGCCTCCCCTCGCTCACCCCTTGGATGCAATGCATTAGAGAAGCCAGCGCGTGAGCAGCGTTCTGAATGAGAGAGAATTAAGTGGTGAAGCTTCGATTACTTGTCAGTAATCATTTTGTCAGTAATAATTAACCTGCATATTTTCCTACTCTGCACGGAGCTCCCGGTAAAATAAGTGGGGGGACGCCGTCCACCCGCGTGGTACCCCGACTCGAGCCCTGGGGACACAGCAGCAGTGCTAGCGCTCCTTCATTTAGTGCTTCCCTGTTAAGATCAGCAGCCTACCGGTGGATGCACATACTCCCCCACCGTTCCCCCTTAACTGGGTATCAACAAGTCCTTTCGCCCTTGTTTTGTCCTGGCTGGGAGCAGCTGGCGCTCATACTGAGCACAGCTGGAATCTAATGCCTGGTCCTTCAGGGCTAAAGTATGATGCGCCCTGCATTTCACTTAACAAGTAGCCAAGAGATAAACTAATCTATTTTTTTTTTTACTTTCAAGCTCACTATATATGTTAAATGTGTAGGTCTATGAATGATCAGTGAAAATGTCAGCTATATTTTTCTTTTTTTGTAAGTAGGAACACTAATAATACCTATTTAGTTAACACTTGATACATTTTGGCCCTTAGTAATATGTGTTTACTTCTACCTAACAGAACTCATTTTATCAACTCTACAGTAAGGATAGATTGAGTTAATAAATTCTGCAATATTTCACATGCATACCTTGCATGTTACAAGGAGTTGTTCTAAGCAGGCACCTTGCTCATTTAGTACTTATCAGGATTATAATTTGTGTCCTACAAGTAGCACAAGAATCTCTACAAAAACATAATTAGCCCACTAAGATCAACTTACGTAAAACACAAATCTGTGACCTACATGTTGTACTCTATGCTCAGAAGCAGGCGCATTAATCCTTTGTGTTATTTTAGGATGCTTCAAATCTGTGAGCAGAGATGGCACTGAAATCTCTCCAGGAAGTTCATTAGCGAGTTTCACGGTATGACTTATTTACCGTCATACCTTGAAACTTGCCGAACATGCATAGATCCCTGCAACAGGTCCTTACCCCAGTGTTTTCAGAGGGCATGTCCTGCAGGTGCTTTGCACCGGCAAAGAAAATACAATAAAAGAGACCAGGAGGTGCAGGAACACGGCCAGTATTAGAGAGGCCATGACTAGAGTTTCATATATATATATATATATATAGAGTAGCATATATGTGTGGCTATCCGTCCCAGTAATGCACATTTGTTGGGGGTTTATGTGTAAACTGTTTGAATCTCAGTAGGGGTACTGCAGCCTTTACTCCTAATGAGGCGGACAACATGCTTCACTCACTTAACTACAAGGCCCTCGGTAATTACAGTACAATGGCTGCAAAACCAGCTGAAGCAGCACTGTGAAAAACATCAGATATTACATATTTGTCAATGAAAAAAATAAAGATGTCAATGAAAGATAAAGGTAAAATGGATACAGATTGCAATGCTTGAAAAAATAACTTATAGGACTCCAGACATGCTTTAACTGTTCCTGAACGACACAAATGGGTGTTATGTTGTGTAGTACTGGTGATCTCTCAAGATTAATTAAGGGTTTTGTATAAAGAGTGTCACTGAAAAAGCACCTTTTGCAGATTTCAGCTGCCTTCACAGTGATTTCATTTAAATATGCAGACTAGAAGTCCTCATTACTGTACTCAGCATACGACCTTAATACCTGTATAGTGGTGACACATACGTTTAATGTGGAATCCAATGACAGCCAGGTGACTGAGTAAACATTTCTTGCACATTGCTGTAAGTGTTCAAATGATGTGAATAAAACACCATCCTGCCAGCACGATCGTGGATAAATGTCCTGTATCACGAATCCCTTCCAGCACGCATACCCTCTCACCATATTGGCATCTCCTCAGTAGGCTGGGCGCGTATGTGGGTCTTGCTCCACCTTTGTTCCCTAAGGCATGCTTGCTACTATATTTTATGAATCAATTGCTATTTCGTTTTTGTGCCTGTTTTAAGACCACTTATTGCACACTTACATGATTTTAAGAGAGTTCCCATTTTGTGATCCTGTGCTGTAAATACAAACCCTTTTTCCTCCTCTATCCTTCTGCGTGCTATCATTCCAAATCCAAATAACTGACTAACCTATCCACTACTTAAAATGTACTTGCATGTTTCATATACTAATTCAACACTAATCCTCTATGGGTCCCAATGTTTTATGTTTAGAATGTCACGAGCAAACCATGACTCTTTTAATTTAAGTGTTGTTGGAGGCATCCACTCCCACTCTTATGCATTCCTCCATTCACCTATGCAATTACATCCACACATCCTACCCCTACCCATCCCCCAGCTATGCACTCACTTAATCTTTGGCCCAACCACCCTTGAACGCACACTTATCTTGCTCAGTTATCCACATGGATCTGCGTAAAGTTGTATATCCACCCATACCTATTCATCCCTGAACCACCTTCAACCAAGCACATATCCATCCACTCTTAGCTGCGCATTGATCCATCCTCTAACACCCGGCTGTTCACCCATATGTTTGCATGTGCATCAAGCTACTTATGTGATTAACACCGATCCACCATAATATGCACATACAGTCATCCAACAGTCTCTTTAACTATGTATTCCTCTTAACAGCCATCAGCGCATCCATTGACAACCACCTGTGTTTGCATGTTGCCATTTGTGTATTGTCTCACTGCATATCTCTCTACATTTTGTCTGTATATGCTTATAGTGCAACATGAATATGTTTGCTGTTTATGTATCTAAACAACAACAAAGACATTACACACAAGCATTGGCATAGCCAATAGGTCTCACCTTTGGGACTTTATAAGTGTTTAGTTATCCAGCACAATATCCCTGGTGCAACAAAATCAACTGTTGCATGGCTAAACACTTATATGGTCCCAAAGGCGAGACCTCTTGGCTATGCCATTGCTTGTTCTTAATTATTATTATTTAGTAGAAATGTAGTGAAACGTGAGAAATATATTACATACTTGATTTTATACACTGTTAAAAGGAAAGCATTTTTAATGAGGCGCCTGAAAAACCACCACTTCGGCTGCTGCTGAATAATTCTCTAATTGCAAACACAACAGTGATGGACAGAATGTGGATCAATGTCACACATTCACCCCAGGAAACAAGCATCCGAGGACCGGCCCGGTTTCGAGGTAACACCTCTCATCAGCCCGGCTAGCTTGCTTCCAGTGGTGTGGAGTGCCTGGGACTCACGTCTGAGCATCCCAAGTACACTTAGAGCGGTTACTGCAAAAACAACAATGATGGACAGAATGTGGATCAATGTCACACATTCACCCCAGTCAAAAGATCTGGGCCCAAATCCATCGTTTTTCCACTCCACACCACCCTGGGTTAGACAATGGCGATATGCAAATCAGCGCTGACCCACTGGAGGCAAGCTAGCCGGGCTGATGAGAGGTGTTACCTTGAAACCGGGCCGGTCCTCGGATGCATATCGCCATTGTCTAACCCAGGGTGGTGTGGAGTGGAAAAACGATGGATTTGGGCCCAGATCTTTTGACTGGGGTGAATGTGTGACATTGATCCACATTCTGTCCATCATTGTTGTTTTTGCAGTAACCGCTCTAAGTGTACTGGGGATGCTCAGACGTGAGTCCCAGGCACTCCACACCACTGGAAGCAAGCTAGCCGGGCTGATGAGAGGTGTTACCTCGAAACCGGGCCGGCCCTCGGATGCTTGTTTCCGTTCTGGGAAGGACATGGCTTTTGTAGTTCGGACTGGACTGTTCCCATGGGGCAACAGGGTCAGCGCTGATTTGCATATCGCCATTGTCTAACCCAGGGTGGTGTGGAGTGGAAAAACGATGGATTTGGGCCCAGATCTTTTGACTGGGGTGAATGTGTGACATTGATCCACATTCTGTCCATCATTGTTGTTTTTGCAGTAACCGCTCTAAGTGTACTGGGGATGCTCAGACGTGAGTCCCAGGCACTCCACACCACTGGAAGCAAGCTAGCCGGGCTGATGAGAGGTGTTACCTCGAAACCGGGCCGGTCCTCGGATGCTTGTTTCCGTTCTGGGAAGGACATGGCTTTTGTAGTTCGGACTGGACTGTTCCCATGGGGCAACAGGGTCAGCGCTGATTTGCATATCGCCATTGTCTAACCCAGGGTGGTGTGGAGTGGAAAAACGATGGATTTGGCCCAGATCTTTTGACTGGGGTGAATGTGTGACATTGATCCACATTCTGTCCATCATTGTTGTTTTTGCAGTAACCGCTCTAAGTGTACTGGGGATGCTCAGACGTGAGTCCCAGGCACTCCACACCACTGGAAGCAAGCTAGCCGGGCTGATGAGAGGTGTTACCTCGAAACCGGGCCGGTCCTCGGATGCTTGTTTCCGTTCTGGGAAGGACATGGCTTTTGTAGTTCGGACTGGACTGTTCCCATGGGGCAACAGGGTCAGCGCTGATTTGCATATCGCCATTGTCTAACCCAGGGTGGTGTGGAGTGGAAAAACGATGGATTTGGGCCCAGATCTTTTGACTGGGGTGAATGTGTGACATTGATCCACATTCTGTCCATCATTGTTGTTTTTGCAGTAACCGCTCTAAGTGTACTGGGGATGCTCAGACGTGAGTCCCAGGCACTCCACACCACTGGAAGCAAGCTAGCCGGGCTGATGAGAGGTGTTACCTCGAAACCGGGCCGGTCCTCGGATGCTTGTTTCCGTTCTGGGAAGGACATGGCTTTTGTAGTTCGGACTGGACTGTTCCCATGGGGCAACAGGGTCAGCGCTGATTTGCATATCGCCATTGTCTAACCCAGGGTGGTGTGGATTGGAAAAACTATGGATTTGGGCCCAGATCTTTTGACTGGGGTGAATGTGTGACATTGATCCACATTCTGTCCATCATTATTGTTTTTGCAGTAGCTGAATAATTCTCTGACACGTTGTAAAAGCTTTCTAATAACCTGTTTTGGATCTGGTTTGTGAGGTACTGGGCACGTGTAAGCGTTAATGCATCTGACAGCCCAGGCCTCTCTTGGGGCCTTGTTGGCGCAGTCTGGGTTGTAATTAATGTGGTCGAGTATATTGCTGTAGGTTTAACTTTATCCTAGATACTGTGATTGTCAATTACAGTAGCATCCCTTCTTCCAACTAAACTACGCTCAGAAAGGCCCTCTAGTCTCCAAAATACAAGTGGCAGGGCATGTGCTGGGTGTATTAAAAGATTAGATAGATGAGTTTGACGTTATTTAAGGTGTTGTGCTTGTGCCTCATTCCAGTTCCTGTTGAAAGAGTTGGACGGTCTCTGTCTAAACGTACATAAGTTGGATTTCTGGAAGCATGCTGATGGGCATGTATGTGCGTCTCATGCCACCTTCACCAATGCCAAATTGTGCATTTTTAAAAGAAGTCGCAAATTACCACCAACTAAAAGTTGGTGGTAATTTGCGATTTTGTAACCCAAATTCACAATTCCAAAATGCTACATACATAGCATTTAAGGAATCGCAAAATTGTGATTCCTTAAATGCTAAAGAAAAATAAGGAACGCTAATTTTTGCGATTCCTTATTTTACGAATTGTTGTTGCATGCCAAAACATGCAAAAAGACAGTTTGCGAATCGCAAACGGCTTGATACATCTAGGCCATGATTGTTAACTTAGTGAAACTGTTCATTTTGTGATAGGTGTATGTTAATGGAAAGCACGATAGGGAAGAAGCTACTACTGAAAATTATTCAGACAGCTTTAAAGCAGTATTGAATGTGATGACATGGAAATTGTTGAATATACTTTAGCATGTCTGTTTACATTTCTACACCTAAATGCACGCAATTGAGATTTTGACACTAAGGCTGGTGAGGTGACTGCAGTACACTGATGTAATGAAACCTAAAAAGGCCCCATGCAAGGTGCATTAAGCATGCAAGAACCCCCGGGATATTCTGTTTTCAACAGTTTTTTCACCCGCTGAGTATATACAGGACTGTAGGTTTCAATTGTGGTGCAGGTCCACCATGTCTCAGGAGAAGTGCCACAGAGCACTACTCCGTGACTGCCTATATTATTTCATATGCTTCCACCACAGACCCCAACGTCAATGTACATGAAACCTATAAGAATGCATTTCACCCTATATTACTGAGAAATCTACACACCGCAGTCCATGTGGCGTTGGGGCATCTGGTTTTGATGCAAATGTGAAATTAACAGCTGCTTTCAAATTGTTCAAGCTGTTCAGTGGTTTCTGCTGTGTATCCAGTGGACACTATTCTCAAAGCTTACGTCCTTTTTACCTTTTCACAGGCACCAGGGAGGAAATCAGCAGATAGTTTAACAGGCAGCGGACAGTAAACCAGCAGAAAGCTTTTCAACAGGCACCAGAGAAAATCAACAGATAGCTTGACAAGCACCAGGGAGGAAATCAACAGATAGTTCGACAAGCACCAGGCAGAGGAAATCAACAGATAGTTTATCAAAGAAACTACAGGCAGCAGAGAGGAAACCAGCAGAAAGCTTTTCAACAGGTACCAGAGAAAATCAACAGATAGCTTGACAAGCACCAGGGAGGAAATCAACAGATAGTTCGACAAGCACCTGGCAGAGGAAATCAACAGATAGTTTATCAAAGAAACTACAGGCAGCAGAGAGGAAACCAGCAGAAAGCTTTTCAACAGGTACCAGAGAAAATCAACAGATAGCTTGACAAGCACCAGGGAGGAAATCAACAGATAGTTCGACAAGCACCTGGCAGAGGAAATCAACAGATAGTTTATCAAAGAAACTACAGGCAGCAGAGAGGAAACCAGCAGAAAGCTTTTCAACAGGTACCAGAGAAAATCAACAGATAGCTTGACAAGCACCAGGGAGGAAATCAACAGATAGTTTATCAAAAGAAACTACAGGCAGCAGAGAGGAAACCGGCAGAAAGGTTTTCTACAGGCACCAACAGGAAATCAAGAGATAGTTTGATAAGCACAAGGAAAGTGGGTGACCTCTGTTAGGTGATACATCTATAATCTAGTTTAGGCTTTCTTTGAACTGTTCATTTTATTGTTTGTCAAAATGAACACAGTTGACAGTTTACTCACAAAACCATTTTTGGGAATGACACACGAAGATAAACTTCGGGTGAAAGGACTTGGACCTGATAAACCTGAAATAAACATTGAACAGTCTACAAAAGACTGGGGCAAGGGTTACACACGTAGATTTACACGGAGCTGGTTTGATTAAATGGAGTGGTTAACTGCCAGCTCTTCTAAGAATGCCTTGTTCTGTTTCCCCTGCTTGCTCTTTGGGGGTGAAGTTAGCTGGACTAAAACAGGAGTTACTGACCTTAAACATCTGGCAGAAAAAATAAAGAGGCATGATTCCAGTGAAGCCCATTTGACCAATGTATTAAAGTTGTCTTTGTTTGGAAAATCAAATATTGCACTACAGTTAAATGAAGCCTACCGCAAGGGGGTAATCAAACACAATGAGGAGGTTGATAAGAACCGTTATATATTATCCAAACTGATTGAATGTGTAAAATTTTGTGGAGCTTTTGAATTGGCATTGCGCGGCCACGATGAAACTGAACATTCCCAAAATCCTGGCTTCTTCAAAGGGCTGGTTGATTTTGTGTCCAGTATAGACAGTGCAATGGAAGCGCACTTAAAAAGTGCAACTGTATTTAAAGGAACTTCCAAGACAATCCAGAATGAGTTGCTTGACTGTATGCTGGAGGTAACAAAAGAAACTATTGTACAGCAAATAAGAAGCACTGATTACATAGCTATCCAGGCCGATGATACAACTGATGTCTCTACCAAGACGCAGTCAGTACTTGTTTTCCGCTACATTGATGGCAATTCTAAGGTAGTAGAAAGATTTTGGTGCTTTTCGAATCTTAAAGATTCAACTGCAGATACAATTTCAGCATCTATTCTTAATGAACTTGAACATATTTTCCCAGAGCACAGTGGTAAAGAGAAGCTAATTGCTCAGAGCTATGATGGTGCCAGTGTCATGCGTGGTGCCTCTGGTGGGGTTAAAAAAAAGATCAGAGACATCTATCCAAATGCGCACTATGTCCATTGCTATGCCCACCAACTAAATCTAATCATGAAACAGGCTGCTTAAAAAATAACCAGACGCAGAATTTTCTTTAAAGAGTTGGGTGGTATTACTGCTTTTTTTTCCCGTTCGCCAAAACGGACTGAAGTGCTTCAACAGATAGTGGCAAAAAGAATACCGAGAGGGTCTGCAACTCGCTGGAACTTCAACATCCGAGCTGTCAATATAATTCACGAACACAGGGGTGACCTTTTAGAATGCATGAAATCTATTACAGAAGACCGTACATTTGATTCCACTTCTGTGTGTGAAGCTAAGGGCTTTACCAGGACTCTGGAAGACAGGGAGTTTCTTTTTTTTCTTTATTTGTTCCACGATATAATGCCACACGTCAATATGTTGTATGAGCAATTACAAAAACGAGACATTGATACTGTATCTGCCCAAAAAAACACTTCAGCCTTTATGATCAGCATCAACAAAGTACGAGAATCCATTGATAATTTGGACTCTGAATTGCCAGATGATTCTCGATTTACAAACCGCAAACTACAGATAAACACCTTGAATCAGGAAGGAAAGGAAGTATGCGACATTATTGTGGTGCATGCCAAGGAGCGCTTTGCATTTACAAGGCATCTAGTCAGTGCAACACTACTGGATAGTGGCCTGTTTCAAAAACATAGCAAAAAATGTCCTACTGCAGCACTTAATGAAACAGTGGAAGCATATCCAATGCTAATTAAGTCACGATTGCGCACTGAACTATCAATCCTATATGGAAGACAGGACTTTCAGCAGGCTACCGGTGGTGCCATGGCTTTATATATATTCTTATGTCAAAACAACTTGCATACTTCTTTTTGTGAGACTCTTAAATTGCTGAGAATTGTCATTACGACACCTATGACAACATCTGAGGCTGAAAGATGCTTTTCCACACTGAAAAGGATAAAAACATTTTTAAGGAACACAATGACCCAAGCTCGACTTAATGCATTGGCCATGCTATCAATGGAAAAAGAACTAATAAATCAGACTCCAGATTTTAACAAGAGAACGATTGAAAAGGTTGCTCACATTAAAGAACGGCGTGCAAACTTTCTGTACAAATAGAAACCATAGAAATGCACGTGGTGCTGTGAATCATTGGTGCTAACAAATATCGTTTTTGTTTACTTTGTATTGCAAGCAGCCATTCAAGTATACTGCAGGTCCAGGAACCTATGAAAGCAAATGCACCATGTGTTAAATTTATGTTTCAGTACCTTGCATGACTTGAGAGTAATTCAGACATATCATTATAAAGCCACATAAGCTTAGTGTTGTTTCAGGGTATTAGTTAATGCACCTCTCTCTCAACCTTTTTACAAAGTTCCCCAGCAAACATGACCCAGTTTTGTGAATATCCTACACTCTGGCAAGCTTTGCATTAACTTACAAACTATAGCCTGACACACTGATACCATGCACCTTCCATTACATACTTAAAGATGGTGCATACTGGGCTACAGTCAGTCTTGTAAGAATTACAGGATATTGTTTATTGGTTTCATCTTTATAGTCAGTCCTGATCCAGGTATTATAGTCAGTCCTGAATACAGTCTCGTTTTACAAACTTTTGCTGTAATGCAGTGCCCTTTAGGAATAACAATTTTCTTCTGGCTATTCGTTAGATGAAGCTGTAGTTTGTTTGCTCTTTTCCTAATTGCAAACTGATAAACTGTAGTGTTGCTGTGTGGTAGAGGCCTGTAGAATCCTGGACGTATTTTTTTTAACGATCTCTACCACTGACCATCATGGACTGATACTGAGTGGATTTGTTAATAATATTACTTCATTTATAATGATAGGGTTCATTTCTGAACTGAAGAGCATACTAGATTTGACACTATTGCATATCTTTAGATCTACTCATGACTCATTACCTCATACTTAATACTCAACACACCATAAAAAAATTCAAACAATTATTTTAAGGCGGCAGCACTTCATGTTCATCAACTCCATTACTTTAGCAGAATCTGATGCGAATTGCCATCTGCAGTGATGCAACATCTGTAAGGGAGCACTTATATTTGCATGCAAGGAGTCTGAATGTTGGCTCATTTCACTTTCATAAATGATATAACCATGTTTGTTTTCTTGTTGGAACATATAGAGTTATCTACTAGTTATATTTTGTTGGTGGCCTCATGGGTGTTAGATAATATAAATGTGTGAACCCATACAACTTTGAGAAAGTTATGTTTCTTCCATGCACCAATACATATTTCATGTAAATATACAAGTTTTTTAAAGTACTGGTTAACCAGACACTTTAGCAGTGATGTACAAAGTATTTAAATTTAAAGTATATAAAACATACTTCTTGTACTATTAAACCTTCTCTACACAAAGGTTTTGGTCATCTTCCTGCTCCTTATACATTTTTTTGAAAGGATTTTACCATGCTTGATTGTTTAAATGTAAATCTTTATAAAGCATTTTACATTACTGTTTGAACAATTGGCTTTGGGGTGAGGGATATTTACGTTTCGTGTTTCAACTGTAAAGCTAGCCGGCTCAAAGTTTGGTTGACAGTCTATAAGATTGAATTATTTTTTTCTTCAAATGAATATTTCTATCTGTAGCCAATTATATCATATGAAGATTTCATTCACCTCCTGTGTACTTGGCTTTGAACAAATGATTCATAAAGGAAACAGACAAGCACAGGTAGGGGAAACATTTTATGTGTTGCATGCATGTATATATTTTATCTCTGTATGCTTATGTGTTTTTTGTTTATACATGGTGCCTTTATGCATGCTATTGAGTTCCCAAAAATGAACACTAACCAATATGAGATTCAATTCTATGTGGAAAAAGTAGGCATTTTACTCTGATGGGCTACCTTGAATGCCATTTTATCTCAAGTAGCCACTTGGTCAGTAGACAGATCCAACCTATTTATGCAACATTGTTAAAATTAATTGTGGTTTATTGCAATTTAGAATGGTTTATTCATGAGGCCTTGGAACTGATGATAGTTTTAGGGGAGGCAGTGGCCTGTTTCTGTTAAGCACAATGGCTTCCGAAAGTCTTGAAAATCCACCATTTGGCTGCTAATTTTTCAAAATTTTCTCGGGGGGAGAACCCCCCCGAACCCTCCGTAGGTGGTTCGGGCTCGCTCGCTGCGCTCGCTCGCACGCCATTCTACAACAAAAATGTTCAGCCCACCACTTTCAAATCTCACCAGCCGCCACTGATTCCTATTATAAGAAGAGCGGACATGCACAGACTCGAACATGCAATGTTTATTGCATTAGAGTCTTGCTCACTCTGAAACCTCCTTGAAAACTTGTTCTGTCTGTATTTAAATAATCCAAAATCCATCTGTTTGGTTTGCTCAAGGGCCAAATTATAGATAACAGAAGATCCCATGTCATGGCTGACACCAGTTCTGACATTCTTTTCCACACAGTGCTTTACATTGTGAGAGAAATATTTTTAGGTCTTGCATTGACAGCGCATGCACTGTCTCTTCGAGGCATTTTGGGGGTTTGGAGGCTGCCAATTACGTACAATTTATTGGCATCATTGTCAGTCTCAATTGCTTGCATCTTGTTGGTCAGCCCTGTGATTGCCACTTCCTCTTCCTGTGTGTGACCCTCCCCTGGAGCATGGCCCATTACTTGTGTCCTTCTACTGCTCGCGCTTTTGGGAGCACCCTTTTCTTTTTGTTGACGCACTCTACAGAGTGCATCTTTTGTAGCTGGCTGTGCCCGGTATTTCTCGCCTGTCCGTCTGCTCCTTCCTACCCTCCGTTTGTCATGCAAGCAGGCTTTCACTTTATTCACCTTAGAACAGCGGTCTTCAATCTGTGGGGCGTGACCCCCAGGGGGGTCGTGGAGTCCTGGGAAGGGGGTCGCAGATTCTGCAGAGTGCAGTTCCTGGCATTGGGCTGATCAAGGGTGCTCACGGTGGAGGCCTCATTCACACCGAGGTGTGAAAAACATCAACGCCTCATTAACAAGTGAAAGGTCTTTTAAAGACCTGTCAAGTACTCGGGTGTGGCTGTGTGTGTGTCCCTGAAGCTGTTTCAGCTGGGCTCACAAACACGAGCTGGGGGGAGCTTCGGGGGAGGGGGGAGGCTGGGGGAGCAGGCTGTAGTGTAGCCCTTTGAGTTCAATGGATGTTGCGCGCCTGAAGCTGTGGGTCCTGTGACACGTCCCCCGCCCCAGTAGGGAGGCACAGAGATGCCCTCCCATGAGCGGGAAAGAAGAAGGAAGACGGCGCAGAGAGATACTGTTCACCCCCCCCCATGAGAGAGGCACACAAAAGGTGGATGGATGGATGCAAGGCTGAAGGATGGATGGATGTGTGAAAAGGTGGGTGGATGAATGATGAGTGGATGGATGAATGAAAGGGTGGATGGATGAATGATGGATGTATGGATGGAAGGATGAAAGGGTGGATGGATGAAGGATAGATTGGTGAAGGATAGATGTATGGATGGAAGAATGAAAGGGTGGACGGATGAAGGATGGATGGATGAAAGGATGGATGGATGAATGATGGATGTGTAAAAAGATGGGTGGATGAATGATGGGTGAATGGATGGATGAAAGGGTGGATGGATGAATGATGGATGTATGGATGAAAGGGTGGATGGATGAAGGATAGATTGGTGAAGGATAGATGTATGGAAGGATGAAAGGGTGGACGGATGAAGGATGTATGGATGAAAGGGTGGGTGGATGGATGTATGGATGAAAGGGTGGATGGATGGATGAATGGAAGGATGAAAGGGCGGATGGATGAAGGATAGATTGGTGAAGGATAGATGTATGGATGGAAGGATGAAAGGGTGGACGGATGAAGGATGTATGGAAGAAAGGGTGGGTGGATGGATGGATGGATGAAAGGGTGGATGGATGTGTAAAAAGATGGGTGGATGAATGATGGGTGAATGGATTGATGAATGATGGATGTATGGATGGAAGGATGAAAGGGTGGATGGATGAAGGATAGATTGGTGAAGGATAGATGTATGGATGGAAGAATGAAAGGGTGGAAGGATGGATGGATGAAAGGGTGGATGGATGAATGATGGATGGATGGATGTGTAAAAAGATGGGTGGATGAATGATGGGTGAATGGATGGATGAAAGGGTGGATGGATGAATGATGGATGTATGGATGGAAGGATGAAAGGGTGGATGGATGAAGGATAGATTGGTGAAGGATAGATGTATGGATGGAAGGATGAAAGGGTGGACGGATGAAGGATGGATGGATGAAAGGGTGGATGGATGTATGGATAGATGAATGATGCATGGATGGATGTGTGAAAAGGTGTGGGGATGAATGATGGGTGGATGGATGGATGAAAGGGTGGGTGGATGGATGTATGGATGAAAGGGTGGATGGATGTATGGATGGGAGGATGAAAGGGTGGATGGATGAAGAATGGATGTATGGATGGGAGGATGAAAGGGTGGATGGATGAATGATGGAGGGATGTGATGAGGTCTAACAGGCGCATTTATGGTTGTCAAAAGTTGATAATGAGGAGTACCAGTTTCTAGAAACTTTTGTCAGAAGGGGGTCCTTACGCCTAAAAAGGTTTTACAAGGGGGTCTCGGCATCAAAAAGTTTGAAGACCTCTGCCTTAGAAGGAATGCTGTTGGAATCCGTAGTGAAACTGTGCAGTTTGGCCATGTGATTTATTGGCAGGGACTTGTAGATCATAGTGATAAGGCGAGTAATGAGTGTCTATAGCCATAGAATGTCCAGAGTCAGCGGCTGCAGGAATTAGTGTCTCTGTTGCAGTACACATTTAATCAAAGCCTACATGCAAACTCCACTATCTCCACTCCTGGGAACAGTTTGCTGTCCCGAATATGTGGAATACCCATCAAAACCTGCTCATGATTCAATCTGTACTTGTTTTGTATTCCCTTGTCTAGCTGATCGCACCTTGTTCTGTTCTCTGCTACAAATGCCTGTGTTTTTTTTATTATTCTGGCTGTGCCACCTGTACCTAAAGCTCACTCTCTCTTAAGACTTTGCGCCTCACTGCAGCAGCTGCAGTGCCAGCACCCACGAAAGATTTGCATGAGCCAGTCCAGCATCCATAACACCTCCTAAAGCATCAGGACTGCCTGGAACTATTTACTCCTTTTACTGACAGACTTCAGCGTTCTTTTATAGGCCAATTTCTTCCCCATTGAGCCTTTCCTCAGTTTGTTTATGGCTTATTTTCCACATCCAACTTTTTATATTTTGATTAATAAAAGATGGGCACTGTTTATTCATCGTCTAAGCCAACCTAAGCATTTACACTCATGAAGTATTGCAACGTTCAGGATAGCCGTATAAAATAACTACACATACAATAAGTGTTCTTTGAATGCAATAATGTGGGCAGTGGGTGTCCAGAAAATCTTATATAGACCCGATCCTCCAGGGTCACCTACGTTAATGGGTTGAAAAACACCTGGATACAAGTACGGTTGCTATCTCATTCAGTGTTCACATTCATGGCTTTAACATTTACAAATCGTTGCTGGCAGGTATGCTAATAATGTCTAATCAGAGCAATGGAAGGAAAACAGAAATATAGCGCCCAGAATGATTTGGATTACCACACAGAATCCCAGAACTGGACACAGACTGTCATTATGACACAGAGTGAGTTGGCCATCCTGAAGTAAATAACATTTGTAAAACAGTAGCTTTGTTATATATATATATATATATATATATATATATATATATACCCGCGCTCACTCCTGCTGATGTATATATATATCACTTAAAAGCAGCATGACCCCATCTGTTAAGGTCCTCAGGAGTGTAAGGAAATGCTTCTTTTTGTATGGTTATTTCCAAGTTTTTTAATTGATGCTGCTGTTTTATTTACTCCGAAAGTGACAGGTGACAGAGGCCGGCTAACCTGTCCTCAGTGGCAGTGCCCTGACTCTATAGTGTATGTCGAATTGGCTGTACCCAGTTGGAAATGGAAAACTTGCCTATAAGTCCCTGGTAAGTGGTACCCTGGTACCCAGGGCAAGTAAGTTAGATGGGTATTCCAGGGTTTGCAGCACTGACTGTCCCACCCTAGAGGTCCCCCAAGTAAAAAAGTCCCCCAGTCCGCCACTGCAGACTGGTAGAGCAGACATGCACTGCTAGCCCAACTTTTCCACTGAAACCAATGGCAAAAGCCATCCCTTCTCCTGGATGTGCGCAAGTCACTCCTCTGGCAGGCCTACTGGGCCCCAAAGGCAGGGTGCAGTATATGACACAGGCAGGGCATATACTTTGCATGTCCTGAAAGTGAAACACACAAAACTATTGTGTTACTTGGGAAAGACTTATTTGCCCACTTGGCAAGTACAGGGTAACATGCTGACCCTTTAGCTGGGCTAACTCCTGAACAGTGCGACCAAAGTAGGCACTCCATGGTATTAAATAACTTGTTACATTAAGCCCAACATGTATCTCAAGTCGAAATTAATGCGACTTGTTGCAGTGTGCAGCTTTAGCAAAGCTGCCACATTGTTGTCTTTAAAACTTCTGTGCCTTCCCAGGCACATATGGAGCCTGCTCCACGAGACAGCATTCTGCATTCCAGGAGAGGCATGCCAACGACCCCTAAGAAGAGTAACAATGAGGTATTGCAGCCTTCTGCAGGAAGCTACTTGGGTCTATAGCCACAAAAGGCAGGCTTGAAAGGTGAAACCCTAGGGGTGTGCTAAGTGAGGTCTGAACACAGAGAGGGGACTCGCCATCTTGGGAGTGGGCAGAATGGTGCATCCTTGGATAGCCAGATGCCACACACTACAGAAAGTGGTCACCGGGTGGGAGGGAACCTGGTAGTCCATTGGCTACATTTGCATCCTGCCTGGAGGGCTCTTTCTGAGTATAAAGATGGTACCCCTAGTACCTCAGATCTCGATCAACTTGGAAGGACTGGCCTGCCGTACTCAGGGTCCAGCAAAAAGAATACCAAGTTCAAAGCAATATTTATGATCGGTCCCATATAAGTCAGGGGGGTACTTTATAGCTTAATCAGTTAAACAATGAACAAGCGCAATAACACAGTAAACCAGGTGAATATCGCTTGCATTCCAAACCGGAACCAGCCCACCTTAAAACACACAGTGTACTTTAAAGGACTAAGTGCAAATCAAAGTTTACCAGTTCCCGGACCGACTCATTGTAAAAGCAGACAATACAGTATAAAATACCTAAAAGCATAGGAGCGTTTTTGAATGATGACACAATGTGAGGGCAAACGGAGTAATATCCAATATAAGGTGACAAGTGCCAAGCAGCAATTTTGATAAGTGCCACGTGAGTCTGGGCTTTCTTTTAGACCCACTCAAGAGAGCAGTGTACAAAGCACAAAAACAGAGTAACTAGAAACCAGTTCCGTTTTAAAACAAACCAGCCCATTTTTAAACACACAGTACAGTAAAGAGTGCCATATTCAAGACAAGCTTTTTGCACTGTGACGTATAGTTCGAATGCTTTTCAGCACAAACCGGTCCATTATAAAAACAGGCAATATCTGATTACATAGAGTATTACAAATTTTGTTTGTGATGTGCTGTAGATGTAGAAAAAAAGTACAATGTGCAATATCAGGTAAGAAGTTTAGTTGGGTTGCAGAACTAAGCATCTCACAGTTTGGCCGCTGCAATCCAGAGAAACGTAACAACTTTGACATTTAGCATGGTTTTGATAGGATTCGGATTGGCTATTACTGCCTGCTGGCAGGTGTGAACACCTAGGCAAATAAAATCACAGTGGAGGAGCATTTTTCTTTGCTGCAACAGAGAAGGGCAGATGCATAAATTATGAATTAAGGTTTCCTTTTCCCTGTCCGCAGAGTCAACATCTTACTTTGTGAGGTTCTGTGTGGCGCCATGCGAGAGGTGTGCTCGTATATTCCACTCTCCCAGTCTGAGTGCCACTAACCAGGCCTTTAACCACAAAGGTAATGTGTAGGTAATATAGTTCAGTTGTTTGCTGGAGGTGTAGGAGTTAATTACTGACCATGCATGGGAGCACTTGCTCAGTGTAGCCATATCCTCTAGTTTTTACAGCTTTTTGGGTGTAGCAGCAGTGAGTTTTCTGAAAGCCTGGGGAAGGAGGTGCTTGCCCCAAGCTGCAGTAAGTGCAAATTCAATAAATGTTATAATTTAGGTATTGCCTGTGAGACGAGGGATAGCCAGCACCCGCTACTTTGTGCCAGATTAGGCCACGCATACAAGCATGCGGTGCAAGCCTGTGATAGAAGTGGAAGCAGCTGCCTCTGGCCCAATACTGCTTAGTGATGTTAAACTCAAGTCTCACTTGCGCCAGTGAGGCGCTCTTTGGCAAGCGAAGGGCAGCTTTGTAGATTCGAGTGACAAGTTTATCCACGATGGTGGCTTCCCTGCCCCAGGTGGTTTTGCTTCCATAGGTTAATGCGGGATGACCTTTACATTCATCACCTGAAGAAGAGGGTCTAGACTCGGTCCTAACAATTTCTGATTGACAGACGAAAGGGCAAACATTAAGCTGCAGCCTTTGTTTCTTAGAGAGCACAGATGAGATTTGAGTGAGATTTGTCAAGAAGGATGCCAAGGTATTTGTACTCACTGCAGTGATGTAACCAGGCACCATTAAGATGCCACCTGCCGTCATGTTTTGTTTTTGGTCCACATGTAACCATCTTGGTGTTTGTTTGGTTTATTTCCAACCCATTCCTTATTGTGTAGGCATGTAGGATGGATAGTTGGTGCTGAAGGCCAAACTTTGTTTCGCTTAAGAGCACAAGGTCGTCTGCATATAGCAGGTGGGTCATGTGTTGACCTCCCAATTTGGGCGGGTGGCAATTGGTTTCATCAAATGCCTTTGACATATTGGCAATATATAGGTTGAAGAGCAAAGGAGCAAGCACGCATCCTTGCTGTAGACCTAATTTTGTGGGGATCTTCCTTGAGATACGAGAGCCGTCTTCTAGTTCTACCCACAACCAGGTGTTGGTGTACAGATTCTCAATTGATCTCAGTAAGGCAGCTGGCAGACCCCAGACTCACAAATTGCCCCATGAGGGTCCACTATGTATGCTGTCAAATGCGGCTTTAAAGTAGACAAAGCAGGAGTAAAGCACCAGTTTATTTCTGAGGGTTTTATCACACATAAGGCCCAACGCCGTCCGGTTTGAGGTTGTTCCACACTTTTCTCTGAAGCTGCACTGGTTTTTCTGAATAACCTGGCCTTCCTCTGCCCAGGATTTTAAATCGTCGAGTAGTAGCTGGCAAAAATCTTAGCATCATTGTTGATAAAAGCAATGCGGCAATAATTACAGGTATCAGATTTTGTGCCCCCTTTAAAAATTGGCTGAATGATGGAACCTCTCCAGGAGCCTCGGATGTTGTTAGATACCAGGCAGTATTCCAACAGAAGTGATAGAGCCTTGGCCCAGAATGTGAAGCCAGATGTAAAGAGAGCTGTAGGAAGTCCGTTGTGGCCAGACGCCCCATCTTTCTGCAGTCCTGCAAGCTTCAGTGGACAATGTTTTCTATTTGGCTACATGTACAATGGGCATTGAGTGATCCCTCACTGAGTGTGTAGGTGGTGAGCATATTCACTGCTTACATAACAGTGGAATTATCACTCAATGATCTATTCAAGGGTTGCGGGGTCACGCAGGCGACGTCTGAAAAGAAGTGTGACATCAGAAATGAGAGCTAAGTAGGTTCTGAGATGTTCGGGTTGGTGCCCGTCTTGCTTCGGGATGCCCCTCGGTTCACTAGCGACAAACATTTTTTGGTGTTCTTTTTCTTGCTTACGAACAGGGTCCAGAAGTTCTCATTTCTTTTCATTTTGGCATACCAGATTGATTTCCTGAAAAGGGAACCTCAAGTTTTTTAGATTCAATTTTGCAGTTGGAGAGGCCTGCCACTGAACAAGGATTCGCTTATTGGGATTCCTTAAGCCATGCAATTAACTTCACCTTTCAAGACTTTCTGATGTCCTGTTAGTTTAAGATTGGAAGATAAATCGCATGGCTTATGGAACCTTAAGTTGGAATTTCTGAAGAATTTGATCTGTGAAGAGAGTCCACTGCCTGATGGGGGAGCCTCTTTGAAAGATGGATACACTATGTTGAGCTCTAACTCAGGACAGAGACTCTGTGCTGATTTCGTTATCCCATTTTAGCCATTTGTGGTTTTATGTCCACACCCTAGTGCTGGTGGGGGGAGCAGCTAACAGTTTCACTGGGCACATGGCAAGGCAGATTTGCTGCAGTCTTTGGTCACTGTCAATGCGGGTCCCTAAAGAGAAGTCTTCAATGTACTTGATGAGTGGAGCTGTACATAGAGCAAAGTCAATATAAGAGATGAGCTTTCCTGCGGCCATTGTCCAGCCAGGTGGTGTGTCTCTGCTAAAGTGCCTATGGAGGAGCATGTGACCTAAGGGATCACACTCTGTCAGAAAAGACTCTGCTCCAATGGTTTGGTTCAGTGCACGTACGTACCTCTAACATTCTGGGTCAATAAACACTGACTAACTACTAAAATTGGGTTCTCTGAGCAACGTGCTGTCTGATTTAAAGTGCTTCAACACCTCATCGGGGGTATTAAGCACTATATAAATACAATTACAATAAAAGTAGACAGAATTGCACATTTACTTTCTAGCAGCAGGCAATATGGGCATCTTTTCAATTTTGATGTTAATCACCCTCATTAACGCTTCAAGGGTTAATGAAATATGCCTGGGCCTCCAAGCAAACCTGCCGAAAGCTGGAGAAGATCCGGCTCCGTGAACGAACACCGGACAGCCACGCCGCCCACAAGAATGCCACTCGCAGACACCATCATCTCATCAGATCCGCCAAAAGGGCCTCCTTCAAAGACCGCCTAGACAACAACGCGCACAACAGCAAAGAGCTCTTCAACCTCGTGAAGGAACTCTCCAACCCCAGTTCCAACACCAACGACGTCTCACCCTTGCAAGACCTGTGCGACTCGCTGGACACCTTCTTCCACTGCAAGATCACAGACACCCACAACAGTTTCAATGCCACAACCGCCCCGACAACCACTGAGACCTCCGCCCCCACGACCACCATCCGCACCAACCGCCTGCTCTACTGGACCAACATCAACGATGATGACACCATCAAGATCATGAACACCATCCACTCCGGATCTCCGTCAGATCCATGCCCACACCACATCTTCAACAAAGCCAGCACATCCATCGCACCCCATCTCCGGAAAGTCATCAACGCCTCCTTCGAGACAGCAACCTTCCCGGAGAGCTGGAAGCACGCCGAGATCAACGCTTTACTCAAAAAACCCAAGGCGGACCCCAAGGACCCCAAGAACTTCCGCCCCATCTCCCTACTCCCGTTCCCGGCAAAGGTCATCGAGAAGACCGTCAACGAACAACTGACCCACTACCTCGAGGAGAACAACATCCTGGACCCTTCCCAGTCCGGGTTCCGCAGCAACCCTCATCGCCGCCACCGATGACATCAAGTCCCTGCTGGACAACGGAGAAACGGCGGCCCTCAACCTCCTGGACCTGTCAGCCGCCTTCGACACGGTCTGTCACCACACACTACGAACACGCCGCCACAACGCTGGGATCCAAGAGAAGGCCCTGGACTGGACCACCTCCTTCCTCTCCGGCAGAACACAGAGCGTTCGCCTTCCCCCCTTCCGCTCCGAAGCCACCGACATCATCTGCGGCGTACCCCAGGGCGCATCCCTCAGCCCAACCCTGTTTAACATCTACATGGCACCGCTCGCCCACGTCGCCCGTCGGCACGACCTCAACATCCTCTCCTACGCCGATGACACCCAGCTGATACTCTCCCTCACAAAGGACCCCCACAATGCCAAAACCAACCTTCACGAAGGAATGAAGGCCGTTGCTGAATGGATGAGGAACAGCTGACTGAAGCTGAACTCGGACAAGATGGAGGTCCTCATCCTCTGATCCAACCCTTCGGCCTGGGACGACTCCTGGTGGCCGACCGCACTGGGAACCGCTCCAACACCCACCGACCACGCACGCAACCTAGGGGTCATCCTCGACTCCACCCTCTCCATGACTAAACAGGTCAACGCCGTCTCCTCCTCCTGCTTCAACACCCTCCGCATGCTCTGTAGGATCTACAAGTGGATCCCCACTGAAACGAGAAGAACAGTCACCCAGGCCCTTGTCAGCAGCAGGTTGGACTATGGAAACGCCCTCTACGCAGGAGCCCCGGCCAAACTCCTGAGACGGCTCCAACGCATCCAGAACGCCTCTGCAAGCCTGATCCTCTACATCCCTCGCCGCAGCCACATCACACCCCACCTGAGAGACCTGCACTGGCTCCCGGTCAACAAGAGGATAACCTTCAAGCTCCTCACCCACGCACCCAAGGCATTCCACAACACCGGACCAATGACCCTCAATAGAAGACTCAGCTTCTACATCCCCACCCGCCAGCTCCGCTCCGCCAACCTCGCCCTCGCTACAGTGCCCAGCTTCCAAAGAGCGACCTCAGGCGGCAGATCGTTCTCCCACCTCGCCACCAAGACCTGGAACACCCTCCCCTTTCACCTACGGCAGACCCAAAACCTGCTGACCTTCAGAAAACTCTTCAAGACCTGGCTTTTCGAGCAGTAGCAGCATTCCCCACCTCAGCGCCTTGAGACCCTCACGGGTGAGTAGTGCGCTCTACAAATGATATGATTGATTGATTGATTGGAATAGATATTTCACTAATCACTGGCTTCATTGAAATGGCATTTTTAGGAAAGGCTCTTTAAAGTAAACCTAGTTAAATAGAATATCATTTGCTACTTTTTTATTGTTAAAGAAAAGCTTGCACTTCAGCACCTCAACATTTTTACTCAAACTATTTGTTTTTTGTTTACCTTAAAGCTGACTTTACATACATTTTATGTAATCGGTTGTTTTATGGTAGCAACATTTCTTGCTCTTTTCAAATAACTTTTATTTGGTCCATCATAACCTTCATATGCGTTGTTCACGTGGGAAGATGGAAAGTCCCTATGACAGAGTTATCAGTTTATATCCTTAGTGTGACATACCACTTGTGTTTGCAACGTTTTGGAACAGACTTTACATAAAACCATAGCTGCTTATTGTTTTGTTGTATCATTTGTAGATCCTAGTATTGTGCTCCCAAGTGCCTCATACTTACCCATTGTCCTTCCACTTCTTTTACTTGCAGCGCTCCATAAGAGTGCATGTGTTTGCAGGCCTTCTGTATGCCACATACACCCCACCACACATTGTTGCTGTTGCCCAGTTTTCATCACTTTATCTTGTCTTCTGAGCCCCCTGCTGCATTGTGTTACTTACCCCATCCCTTCCACCTCCTCTGTGCTGTGTTGCTAGTCCCGCCCCTCCTGCCAGACAAAAAAGTGTTATGACATGGCCAGTGCTGGTGGCGTCATATCGCTTTTTTCCACTTTCAGCCATGCTGAATAACAACTGTGCTACTATACAACACTGCTAAAGTACTTTGGCATTGATTAGGACACTAGTTCTCGCATTTGCGAGACTTATTGAATTTGAATTGAATTAAAAAAATTTATATAGCGCATCATACACCATTACGGTTTCTTGGCGCTTTGGCGGCAAACAATAAAACAGGGCTAAGCCATTAAAGGGGAAAAGCCTGAGCAAACAAAAAAGTTTTCAGGCCCTTGCGGAAGAGGGAGTATTGTTTTAGAGCACGAAGGTGGTCAGGCAGGGAGTTCCAAAATGCCGGGGCTAGTACAGAAAAGTTGGAACCTCCCCATTTTTTCCTGATGAAACGAGGGACTAGCAATAGGGACCGATCAGACGACCGAAGATGTCTGACGGGAACATAGTTAGTTAAAAGGGAAGAAATGAAGGCCGGGGCCGTTCCCTGTCGTGCCTGAAATACCATGCACCCCATTTTAAAAAGCGAACGTTGCCGAACAGGCAACCAGTGCAGTTCCTTCAGCAAAGGTGTAGAATGATGGAACCGGGGAAGGCCATAAACCAGCCGGGCTGCTTGGTTCTGCACAAGCTGGAGTTTGCGTAGGCTATATGCCGGAATGCCGTTGTAAAGGGCATTGGCATAGTCTAGCCGGGAGATGACCAGGGCAGACATAATGAGTTTAAGTGCCAGGGGGGAAAAAAAACGGGAAACAATACGAATAGTTCTAAGCATAAGAAAACAGGAAGAAACAACAGCACCAACCTGTGAATGTAGGGTGAGCTGATTGTTAATTTTTATACCCAATGTTTTTACCGTAGAAGAAGGAAGGGGGGTAGAGCCAAGAGTGAGGGGCCAAAATGCAGAGTTCCAGGGACTGGAGGAGCCACCCGTAAGCACCAACTCGGTTTTCTCCGGGTTGAGCTTCAGATGGTTGTGACTCATCCAGTCCCTGATAAAAATCATAATAGACTGAAAATTAGAGATAACGTGAGGGGAAGAAGAGAGGTCAAAGACCAGCTGGAGGTCGTCTGCATAATTAAACACAGCAACCTCCAGCTGCTGAAGTGCAAAAATAAGAGGGTAAATATAAAGATTAAACAATAAAGGAGAAAGAGAAGAACCTTGGGGAACACCACAAGTGACCTTCATAGGGTCTGCCTTGAACTCTCCCAGCCGGACCGCCTGAGTGCGATCCCGCAGGAAGGACGAGAGCCATACTAGTGCTGACCCCCCGATTCCCGCCGCTCCGATACGTGAAAGCAAGATGGAGTGGTCCACCGTATCGAAAGCGGCGGAAAGATCGAGGAGCACCAGGGCTTGATGTTTATTTTGATCTCGACCCTCCCTGAGTGTATTTAGGACTGACACCACCACAGACTCGGTCGAGTGACCGGGACGGAAGCCAGCCTGGCAGGATGCCAAGCCTCCCGTGGCCTCAACATGGTTGCTGAGCACCGCAGCCACGTGCCGCTCAAGCACCTTGGCCAGGTACGGCAGCAACGAGATGGGCCGATAGTTGGAAGAATTAGCTGAATCGGCCCCTGGTTTTTTCAGAATGGGCACAATGGTAGCTACTTTAAGGGCCGGGGTCACAATTCCCTGTGAGAGGGAACTATTTAGGAAGGTGATCGGGGGCTGTGTACAGACCTTGAAAATTTGCTGCAGGATACGAGCCGGGCAGATATCCGCTGGTGAACCTGACTTAACCTTAAGCAAGATTTCCTGGAACCCGGTTTCCGTGATAGGAGGAATTGAAGTTAAACTAAGTGGCAGGGCTGGTGGACAGGGGTCAACATAAGAAGCAGAGGGAGGGGGAATGTTACTTTTAATATTAATTACTTTATCTATAAAGTAAGAATTTAATGAATCACATAGAGCTTGAGTAGGGAGGGATTTAGATGTACTCCTATCAGAGAAAGCTAGTTCCCTAACTATAGAAAAAATTTCACGAGGTTGGTTCTCCACTGTTAAAATTTTTGATGAAAAGTAGACCATTTTAGTTTCAACAGTCTTTGCTTTGCCAATGCTTGTTAGTTTTCCGACTAATGGTATGTTGTACCCACACCTAGCAAGCAAAACGTGTTTGGCTTAAACTTTACCTTTACATGTCATACTTACAAATCTAAATACAGACAAAAGCTCTTATTGACAACATTGAGAACACTCAGCACTTTGAAAAACGAATCTGCAGTCACTGACATATATACCCACATAACATTTGCAAATGAAGTAAATGAATTTCGCTGTATTACTTTGAAAGGTGCTGTAGGGGCCTAATACACCATTTCTGGATTAGAAATTCAGCAATTTCACATATTTAGTAAATAGCACTTGTGAAAATTTGTATATTTCTGTGTTTCAGTCACAAGGGGATGCTTTAATTTGCAATAATTTGAAACAAAGAGCCCAAGTCTATTTTTAAACTGCCCAATACAGATAGATGAAAAGAGATCCAGTCCCTTGCCACCCGAGCCAGACTATGAGCTCAGTTAGCATTCTTTTTTTACTTCAAAGCAAATTTATTGATTTTCATTAATAACAAAATTAATAAAAACCGAAAGCAAAAATCAAAGCAAGAAAAGAAAGCTCGGGTCCAGGGTGCATTTAGATGCACTTGTTGTTTGTTGAAAACAGTGCCCTTGAATATTAGGTGGAAAGAAGTGAGGCAAAGTCAGGTTCTTTCCACAGTGGTAGCCTGACTGGGCCTCCGTGTGTGCTGAGTGTATCCTTGACAACCACCTCGTCTGGATCCCAGAGATCTGGCCTAGCAGCAGTAGCAATGCAGTGTCAGGTGTAGAGTTTGGTGAGGGGCGCTAGTCCCTCATTACAAAGATGAGCAATAACACGCAGACACAGTGACTGGGGATAGGTAATGGGCCCTGAGCACGTGCACTCAGTCCCTTTTATTGGCCAGGGTCATCTGACCTATGACGCCTGGTGGTGGGTGGGTGTTAGGTGTGCTGATACATGAAACTGAGACACTAGACCGTGTCTTACGTTACTACATCCCTCCCAACCTTAGTTAAATAAAATTACACTAACTAAAGTCCAACCTGTGGGAAAGAATAGAGTTCACACAAAACCCATAACTCAATCGCGATGACTCCCACGTAGTCTTCTCCACTGCTGGTCACGTCAATTACTGGCAATGGTGTCTCTTCTTGCCTTGGCAGACTTGCAGCTTGTAAGTGGGCTGTACAGTCTCTCTCGCTCTGTTTCACATCCTGTGAACATGTAGAGGTAGGAATTGCAGGTCCCGAGTGTGTTGCTTTCCGCTGGACTGTCCTGGTCAAGGTGTTCGGTTCAAACTGGTGTCTGTCCTTGACGGGATCTTCAGTTGCAAGTTATCCCTCTCACGGATACCCCTCTCTCGTGGGTGTCCTCTCTCACTGGACGACCCCGAGGCCCTTTTCTGCCAGGCTCCCACTAGACCGGAGGACATACCGCCTTGCCGCTCCAACGTGTTGAAGGACGTCGCTACGGGTCATCTCTCCGTGTCCGAAGTTCCACCTGAAAGGGTGTTGTTGGCACTGGTTCCGTCGTGTGCGACCTTCCGTCTTCCAGGATCTTCAGCGCGAGCTTCAACAGTCCGTCTCTCGTTGTGGGATCCGCTGCCACCGGTGTCCCTGAGGCCTCTGCCCCTGGATTTCCGCGGCCCTTATGTCTGTTCCATCCCAGAGCTGGTTGTTGCCAACAGACCGGCCTGCTCGCTTCCGTCATTCCTGGGTGACTGTCGGGTTCGCACGTGGATGCTTACTTCCAGTGATGTTACGTGTGTCCCGGTCGTGCGTGTGGACTGTCGTGCACCTCTCACGTTCTCCTCGGTGTTTCCCCTTCTGGTGTGTTGTAGTGTCTTGGTCCACACTCCTCTTTGCTCTGCTCCTTTCTCTTGTCTTCCTGTCGTCGTGCTGCTCAGACCTCTTCTCCTTTCTTCTCTTTGGTGGTGGCAGACGCGCCACTCAGACCTCTTCTCCTTTCTTCTCTTTGGTGGTGGCAGACGTGCCACTCAGACCTCTTCTCCTTTCTTTTCTTCTGTGGTGGCAAACGTGCCACTCAGACATCTTCTCCTTTTCCTTTTGTGGAGTCGTGCCACTCCTTCTCCATCTTTCTTTTCGCAACGCGGTCTGGTCATCTTGCTGTCTTCATCTTCCTGACAAGACTTCTCCAGGCAGCGTGCACTCCGCCTGTTTCGCCCTGGTCTTGTCCTGGTTCTCGGACACTGTCTCCTTCTCGTCTGTGACTGGACCGGTCGTTGCGATCTTCTCTTTAGACTTTGAATGTTGAATTGTGGTTGTTGAAGTTCGCTTGTCCATGTTCCTGGACTGTGTCTTGGTGTTCGAACTTCTTGGACCTCTTGCCGGTCCACTCTGCCGATGCTGGCAGGCTATCTTCGGTTCTCTTGCTGGAACACTTGCTATGTCACTGTTTGTTGACCCTTGCTTCGGTCACCTCCTTTCGCGACCCCCGATGGGTCGGCTTTTGGTGCGGCCATCTGGCTGGCCGGCTGCTTGGATGCGTCACGTCGTGTGACCGTCCGGGTTCTTCGTGCGACCATCTGGTTGGTCGGCTTCACCTTCTGCGTGAGTCTTTACGCTTTGCCATCTTCCATGTGCTTGCTCTTCGCTCCGTTCCGGTGCTTCAGCGTTGGCGCGCTTTTGTCCGCGCTCTTCCCGTGCTTCATTTGGGTGTGGAGGGTTACGTCACCACTCCTTCTTGCTTCTTAGTGTTCAGGTCGTTCCCCATTGCCTGACGGGTGTGCTTGCTTTCGTTCTGGGACCCTGGAGCAGTGTCGGCTGTTGTCGCGATTCACCACTGCGTCTTGCTTCTTGTTCCTGTCGCTTCCCGTTACTTCACGGGGTGTGCTTGCCGCACATTCTTTTCTTTCGGGGACCCTGGAGCAGTGCCGGCGGTTGTCGCGCTTCCTCCGTGTCGCACTTGCCTGGTGGGGAGTCTTGGAATCACTGTACCTTCACGTGGTGGTGCTCCTGTCGCTGTCTTCCGGCAGCAGTGGCAACCTGTGGCCACTCGGCATCACTGTGCTCTCCTTCGGTGTGGCTTCAGTGCTTCTGAGGGATTGTGCTACTGCTCTGTCGTCCTTCTCCTGGTGCTGGGAGTTTCTTCACTGCTTGCGCCGTCCTGTGCTTCGCCGTGCTGTGCTAGTCTGGGTACCTGTGTAGCGTCCTTGCGCCCCTGGCGCACTCCTGGGCACTCGCCTGTCGGTGTCGTGGCATCTCTCCCATGGTGTGGCGTCTGTGCGCCAGTCCTGCGCAGCTGTCTGCTGTACTTTCCCTTGGCGTGGCATCTGTCTCTCGTGCTGCTGCTGGCCTTTCCTGGGCTTGCACAATGCTTGTTTGTTCTGCTGGCTGCAGTGTTGCCTGTTGGCCACTGGGTGGCAGTGTTGTCTTTCTGTGAGCCTGCTTTCCCTGTCCTGGGGGGTTCCTGCACAGCTGCTGGCCCCTGCTCCTACTCCTCATGGACGGGGCCCTCCTTTCTGATGCCTGCTGCTCCAGACGCACACAGGCCACGTGGATGCAGGGATCACCAGGGACTCCTCCTGCATACCGGTGAGTGTCCCTTCCTTATTTTCTTTTCACCGGGCACGGGTTTGGCTGTCCTGGTGGAGGCAGTCAGGCACAACAGGGGGTTCCAGTGTGCTGCCTCGATGCCGCTTCTCTCGCAGCCGCTCTGGGGTCACAAGACCCGGCGAGGCCTTTCATTTGCTTTCCCCTCTCCCGCGGCAGCTTCAGGCACGTGGGGCGCGGGGGCAGGCAGGCAGGCACAGTCCATATTTAATATGCGGGTGGGCTCCGCTTTGTCTATTTATGGCTGGCAACTCTCCACACGTCCTCCGATTCACTGTCCAGGGCTGGGCTCCTGCTCGCAGCCGCTCCGGTTCGGGTATTACTGCCGCAGCCTGTTCTGGTCTTCCCCAGTGAACTGTCAGGACGGCTGGGACAGGGGCTTCGTGCAGCGCTTTCCTCTGGGGTGTTGACCAGACGCCGTGTGCTCCCCTTCTCTCCGATCCGGCCTTCCACGCCGGGGGGGGGGGTTTGCTGGTGCCACTGGCCACCTATCACTTCCGCTCCCCTCCCACCGGCGGCAGCTACTTCCAGACTTCACGCTGCGGGGGTGGGGATCGGAGCTACCGTCTGGGCCCAAGTTTCTACCGCTTTCTCTTCTGTCACCCCCGCCGCCGCAGCAGCCTCACATTACACTCGCTGCGCGGCGGGGACAGGAGACGCTGTAGGCTGGCCGCGGGTGGGCTCCGCTGGCCTTTCTTCACTTAGTGTTCATTCTCGGCCACATCGCGCCTGGCAAGGCGACATGGCCATGCGGGTGGGCTCCGCTTAGTGTACCGTCCCAAGGGGGGGTCGCTTCTGGCTTGCGCAGCCCCCCAGGCTCACCTCCGGCCTACGGGCCTTTTCACTTCGCGGGTGGGCTCCGCGTCGGTCACCCCGCGATGTGGCCTCACTAGCGGCCGACGCGGGTGGGCTCCGGTCGGTCCGCACTTTTCTCCTGGGCACTTCTCTTGCCGGCGGGCCTCTTCATCCACGCGGGTGGGCTCCGCGTGGATTTCCTCATACTCTAGGGCTCGCGGCCGACGCGTGTGGGCTCCGGTCGGTCCGCTTCATCCGGGGCACAGTTGCGGCCGGTGCAGGTGGGCTCTGGCCGGTCCGCTTCCTCGTCTGGCAGGCTCGAGAGGTGCGGGGTGGGCTTCCGGTCACCGTCTCATTAACATGCGGGTCCGGGGCTTGGCACATGCCCTGCGAGCCTCTCGGCAGGCCGGCGCCGATTCTGCGGGGGAGGGCGCGACGTCGCCCTGCAGCTGTCTCCCCTTTTCCCCGCGATTTCTTCATGTGGCTGTGGCACGCTGGGCACAGCTCCGCCTCGTCGCCATTGTAGAGTTTGGTGAGGGGCGCTAGGCCCTCATTACGCAGATGAGCAATAACACACAGACACAGTGACTGGGGATAGGTAATGGGCCCTGAGCATGTGCACTCAGTCCCTTTTATTGGCCAGGGTCATCTGACCTATGACGCCTGGTGGTGGGTGGGTGTTAGGTGTGCTGATACATGAAACTGAGACACTAGACCGTGTCTTACGTTACTACATCAGGCAGACTCCAGGGCATTACTGGGAAATAAAGTGTAATACATCCTGTACAGTGCAGCTCAGTTGGAGGAGCTCTGGATTGCGTGACAAAATGTTTAAGTGTAGGAACGCAGTAACAGTTAATGATTACGAGTGACACTTGACATTGCTTTTAACTGTTGTCGACAATTGACTATAGCCGTATAGCCTGCTGTAGCGGGCTATACCGGCTATTAAATGCCCGCTGCAGCGTTGAGGGCCTTTAACAAGAGAGCAGGACTTTTTAATAGCCGTATAGCCCAGCTACGGAGGGCTATAAGGCTATTAGAATATTCTGCCACTAGAGGGCAGAATGTTCTAACAAATTAAACAAAGGCCTAATCCCCTCGGGCTCCGAAGAGGCCTTTGTTTAAACAACATTGGAATGTTGTCCTGCGGGCCTTTACCGGCCTTAGAAGCTTGGAGCACTCCATTGTCTGCAACGGAGTGCTCCACATTCCCATGTTCTAATAACTTATAAACCCTTAATGTCACCACCCATGATAGACAAAGGTGACCGGATAGCTCATTATATAATAGTCAACTACGTGGATAATTCAAAATACTTAAGTACAAATTCAACGTTTAGCACAACCGCCATGCTGAAGAAAGACTCATGATTATTGATTGGTAGAAAAAAAGCGTTGGTGGTGAACATATATTGGATTACATTGTTTAATAGCCTTGTTTCAATTGATTTCGGAACTTGAAAAGCAGGTCTTCAGAGCGCATGTCCAAGGGGAGGCTATTCCAAAACAGTGTCCCTTGCACTCTCCATACTTTTTCTCCCCATTTCATATATTTAATAGTAGGAATTACAAAACAGGGAATGTTCTTGATCTTAAAATCTGACAGTACCGTTTGTTTTTTAAAAGTTTCATTAGAAATGTTGGCCCTGTTTTGGGTTTCCTCGTATCTTCCTTCTCTGTTTCTGTTGAGCCTGACCTCAAAGTTCTCTCACTGATTACAGAAGACCTAAATCGTCTTGTTAAAAAAGTTGCAGACTACTGTCATAAATTGCAAGGATATATTCACTTTTTGAAAGAAATCAAAATAAGTTACCGCAGTGCAGTGCTTTAAATATGAGGTCTGGTTGGGTGGAGGAAGTACATGCTAAGATGTGAATAATTAAAGCATGGTATTATTACTGTAGGCTCCAACCATTCTGGTTTATCAGTTATAATGTCAGAGAATGACAACGAAGGCAGATAGCTTCTTGCTAGGCTTCAGAGCTATGATTAAGACCAGTGATGCTGAAAGTACAGCCTACTGACTTTATGTGGCTCCCTGGTGAAAAGCAGCTCGACTCAGCACTAACATTAAAAAAATGTTAAAATAAAAGGGCAAGCATTTATTTAAAGGTTAATTTAAGTTAAAAAAATAAAGTAAGTAATTAGGATATCCCGCATCTCTTATTTTTAGGATCACCTCCATTTCTATAGACATCTTACAACAGAAGTGTAAAAATATGAAAAAGTCTCTTTAAAATTCCAAAAGTATATTTCATTAACTTGCAGAACCATTTCACCGTAGTACGTCTGATTGTATCAATGCATTAAGAAGTATTTTTTTTAAGTGATAGTTTTCAAAACATGAATTTAGAAACATTATTTTTTCTCCCCACCCTGACAACGTCAATAGTGAACTAAGAGGCAAGTAAGTTATTACATGAACAACAGGAGAAGATTTTGTACAGCGCAATTCCTGAAGTCATGTATTTCGACGTTTTCTTATATGTGATAATAAAGACAAATGAGGGCAAGGGAAAATCAATTGCCTAGCATCACACAATTTGTTAAAGTGGGGAAGCCGGGATTAATACCAAGTTTTCTGGTTTCACGTTGTGCAGTTCAGCCACTAGATGTGTATATACTTTGCTTCACCTGGGCCCACCTCACCGCCTCCCCGCCCAGATCAGCACCTTGCTGGCATCAATGTAGCCCTCTGTCACATCATGGACCAAACATTTGAGCCACTGAGAACATTTCTGTGAGTTCCCATGATTTAGATATATACCATAAATGTATGTGCCCCTAAAATAAAATCTCCTGACTTCTGGAAGTCAATAAATAAAAAAACTGTCCACATTACCACTGAGCACTAATATTTTATTTGGTGGCGATTTCAGTGTCCTGATCGATGGCATTGTTGATAGAAATCATCTTCCAAATTTCACTCTTTTAACTCACATAAACAGATGTGCAAACTATGCTCTTCACATAAACCAGAAGATGCATGGAGACAACGGACCCCAGATAGTAGAGAGTTCACATTATTTTCCTTTCTCCACTTAAGCTACTGAAGCATTCATTTTCTACTAATTGACTCAGCATGCATACAATATATTGCAAACCAGCTTATATCCTCATTTTGGATCATGTGATTTATTAGTTTAACAATGTAGATTAGTCCACTGAGAACCTAACTAGCTGTGCGTGAACCTTGCAACTATCAAAATGTGGTTGATGTTAAAGCTAAATCTCTAACACAAGATAACATCTCAAGCACATGCTCTTCTGCTTTCCTCCTTTGGGATGCACTAAAGTGCTACACCAGGAGTTTAGTAATTAGCTTGATGGCAAATAGAAACAAAGACATAAGTAGCAAATTAGACAGTCTAGCCAAAGAAAACAAAATGCTTGAAGAACGGCACAGACAATCAAAAACGCTCAAACATTTGGACATCCTGAAGCACCTAAAATATGAATACCACCTTTTTATAATTAAAATGTCTAAAACTAATGGAGGGAATACTCGACCCGTTGTAGCCACTCTTGACAATTATCTTGTCAAAGTGGTAGACAAAATTAACAAGGAACGCCGACAATCTTTAGGACTAGGGAGTTCTTCAGACCCCCTTCCTATCCCTACTCAGGCTTCCTTTTCCTTATCTACTCCCTCTGTGGATGTTAGCTGTGTTATAAGCCCCCCAGACCCTTCTATCATGCCAGCATCCCTTGATTTAGAGTCCACACCGGCGGAGAATGAGACCTTTAATGATTCTGTGGTATCATGTTCACCAGCCCCAAAAGTGCAGAGGGTCCTAAGGTCTGGAAGAAATGTAAGTAGGCCTGTTTTGTCTAAACGGGGGGGGGGTAATCGTAAAAATAAAAAAAACACCGAAATAACCCCCAAAGGGACCATTAATGACTCTGACACTGCTACAAATAACACTTACTTGAAATTAGCACCTGAGCAGTTAGAGATGCTGGTTGGTATTATTGATGACAGGTTTGTCAAAATTATACAACCCCTACTTGACAAACTTGATATTGTTTCTGGGGAACTAAAACGGCTAGGAGGCCTTGTGCAAACCCTTCCTGGCCTTAACAATGGTATGGTATCTGCAGAAACGGCCCAAGGTAGCACCTGTGAGCCGCTGAAGTCGCCTAATGGGGGTCAAAGCATCGATACGGTAGTGGATTCTAATCCCGTGCCCCCAACTAAACCCCCAACTTTGACTACAGGGAATCCACCGAGAATTAATGTAGCTAAGAAAGAGCAGTATGGCTATTCTCAGCCTAATCTACCACCTGACTGCGCACCATATGTGGCAGTCCTGACTAATGTCCCTCCAGTAAGGGAGGAGGGACCTGATGGTATCCACGAAACACACGAAACGTTAAAAAACAAAACCGTGGCCTGGCTTAATAGAGAATGTGGTTTTCCAGTCGCCATGGCAGACCAGATTTTGGTAACCACCAGAACCAATTGGATAGGTACTTCACACAAGAATATTTTGGGTGATTGTGTTATTGTCAACTTTAACAGTCCCCATCTTGCTACCACCGCTTTGGTTAGAGCCACCTCTCGCACACCCAATGACCAGGGTATTTCACTCCGACCCTTGGCCTATTTCTATAGACATCACACTGGCCAGCCTAATAATGATTATGGATGGGATAGAGCGAAAGGTCCCAGTAAGTTTAACATGCCGAGTGGGCCCCAGGTGGCTACCTTCAATCGTTTTCAATGTTTAAGTGGGTTGGACTCTAACGATTGACTGGATTCTGGTTTGGCGCCCTGTTTAACCTGTCAGGACTTCGTTTTTCCAGGAGTAGAACCCATTGTAACAACTTTAGGGCCTGCAACGAAAGAAATTCTGCCTTATGCAGATTGTATGATAGCCTGTTTGGAGGGTGAAGCAGGGGAATGTAACGTGGTTCTGCCGGAACATGATTGTGAAAGCATTATAAACCCGCCCATAACTAATTTACGGGGTAGTCAACATATCAATGTGGCAGCTGGATTTTCTAGTTGCCATATTGCTAGTTGGAATATCGTGGGTTTAACGTCTAAATCTGACCGTCTGGGGTGGTCAGATTTTCTGGCACTTTTTGATATCATCTGTTTCCAGGAGACGTGGTGTAAAGATTTTAAAGGTTATAATGGTTTTGTTTCTTATCAATTACCTGCCATTGCATCCATCTCTGGAAGAGCTAAGGGCGGGCTCTTGGTTTTGATTTCTGTCAAGACCCCTTTCATTGTAAAAAAACATGTATTGGTTGGGGCACACGCCCAGATTTTATGGCTCTCCCAGAAGAAGGGTAGAAATATTCTTTTGATTAATTTTTACAATAACATCTTTGACAGCTCCAGGGTCCTAGTGGTAAATGCTTTAATGAGCGCACTGGAGGAAATCACAACGGGTTCTAATGTTGTTTTTGATTTGCTTTTGGCTGGGGATTTTAATATGTCAGTTTGCCCACTTTCTAACCTTAATATATGTGGGGTGGTCAATTGCTTTGGAGATGGAGATCTCCATTTTCATCATAATCAATACGGGGAGGCTCTAAATAATCTCCTAGCATCATATGACATGGACATTTTGGTCAATGAGAAAAACGATCAAGATGAGATAATCCCCACTTTTATAGGTCGGGGGGCAAATACTGTGATTGATTTTATTTGTACTTCCTCTAGCCTTGTTCCTTGGATTTCGCCCCCTAAAGTCGTTGACATTTCCCTCAGCGAACATAACTGTTTAACTATTGAGGCCTTTCTCTGGAAAGAGAATAGTTCATCTAGTACGGGGATTATTGATAATATCGAACCTCATAGGTCTAAAGGGACAAGACTTAGATGGAAAGGGGATAAAGCAGAAATGACGTCTGATCTCATTATAAATAGCTGCTTATCTGAAATTACTGAGATCCTTGAGGATGTTGACGTCACTGCCGAAATCATTCGGCATTTTATTCAAATTAACTTGGTCATTGATTGCAAGCTTACTACCTCATTTAAGCGCAAGGCAGACCTCCTAAGGGGGTGGTTTGATCAAGCATGCACTTCTGCGCTAAAAGAGCTAAAAAGGGCATTGGTAGCCAAACCTAGAGATAAGAGCTTGGTTTTTAAACTTAGAGCTAGCTATAGGGTCACATTAAACAGAAGGAAACTGGAACTTCAGCAGGAGGCCTGGGATAACTTGGCCCAGGCAGCCGAAACCAATAATTGTACCTTGTTTTGGGCCACAGTGAACAGTCCGTTCCTTAAAGATGAGAAGGCCCCTGAATTAACATCGAAGGTTAACAGAGAAACATGGGTCTCTCATTTTTCTACCATTTTTGATACGGACAAAGTTATGGGTCATGAAGAGGAGTGTTGGCCCATCGTCCCTTTGGACATTACTGTCACTGAAGTTTTAGATAGCATTAGGGCAAGCAAAGGGGGGAAGGCACAGGGCCCGGACGGGGTGCCTATTGATATTTACAAATTAGTTCCAGAACTATGGGGCCCTATTTTAGCTAAAAAATTTAACGCAGCAGTTTGTAATGGGGTGCCTCCTACATGGGAAGAATCGATCATCATCCCTATTTATAAAAATGGAGACCGGGGTGATGTGAAGAACTACCACCCGATCTCCCTACTAGATTCTTCGGTAAAAGTTATGAGTAGGGTGCTTCTGGTTAGGCTGGAGGAATGGGTTGAAGCCAATGGCATTCTGGCAGAATGTCAATTTGGATTTAGAAAGGGGCGGGGGACCATTGAACAGTGTCTAAACCTTGAACTGTTGATCGGAAAGTATACGCAGGCCAAGCCGGGCACTATTTATCTCTGCTTTGCAGATTTGAGCAGTGCTTTCGATTTGGTGAACCATGCAATTCTTTGGGCCAAGCTGATGGAAATGGGGAGCCCGTCTTTATACCAAATTACGTACCTGTGTACGATACGGTACCAATGAGTGTACAATCAAGTTTAGGATTGGGCGGGGTATTAGACAAGGGTGTGTTCTTGCCCCCTTGCTCTTTACCCTTTTTATTAACGAAGTGGATTCCGTCCTAAAAACCATTGCAGCAGGTGCCCCTAAAGTTAATTATGCCAGCGTCCCGGTATTACTTTACGCGGATGACGCTGTTTTATTGTCCCGCACCCCGATAGGCCTCCAACGCTTGATAGATGGGTTTTCACAGTTTATAAAAGGGAGAAATCTTGTGATTAACAAATCTAAGACCTATATCATGGAATGTGGGCAGGGGCGTAATAGAAAGTCATCTTCTTATTTTATTGATGGAGATAAGGTCCAAAAAACTGAAAACTTTTCATACCTGGGTATCACATTTTCTAACAATAATAACTGGACTAGCGAGCATAAAAATGTGAGGGCCAAGATGGTGAAGAGTGCTCACGGAGTGTTTACATTGGCCACAAAATTAGGGGATAGGCGGATTAGAGACATGCTTAAAATATTTCAGTCTAGATGTCTCTCTACCGCTTTGTGTGGCGCCAGGGTATGGGGCTTCGCCCCTGCCGGGAGCTTACAAGTGGAGGAGAACGTCTTTTTAAAAAGACTCCTGTGTCTACCTAATTCTGCCTCTAATGAAATAGTACATAGAGAACTCGGCATTCAACATCTCACCGATTTGATTCTCCTTAGAACCCTTATGTTATGGCGATCTATTTGGATAAAAGAAGAAACATCTCTATGTAGAGCCATCATCAATGACTGCCTCTCTATGGATAATTATTCTAAGATCCCATGGATTAAATACAATCTAGATAGTTTCCAGGTGATCTATGGCCTCGATATTAAATTAGATAACTGCGGGGCCTCTGACATATCTAAATCCGAAATGAAGAAGTCAGTTTTGAACCTTCTTTCTGAGAGGCGGCTTAGTAATAGTGGCAACCTATCCACTTGTGTGTCATATAATGATTTGAATGAATTTGATGGCTACCAACCATATCTGACCCAAGTGACTAGAACATCACACCGGATTGTATTAACTAGATTAAGGATCGGGATTGTCCACAAACTGGTGGCTTTCCCTACCCTGAACAGGCACCCGGTTGGACCATGTCCGTGTGACAATACTTCAGCACAAAGCACTATGCACTTTCTTTTGTTGTGCCAGATGTATAGGTATTTGCGAATTGTTTATTTAAAACCTATCTTTGTGAAGTTTGGAGTGAGGACTGTAAATGACTCCATGAAACTGCTTTTTAACCTGCATCATCCTGATGTTTGTTTTTATACGGCTACCTTCCTCCTTAAAGCAATCAATGTAAGGAAAAGTATGAGCTTTTAATTATTTATTAACCCCTTGCCTGTATACTTTTTTGTTCTGTTTTTAACTCTGGATATTGTCTTACATGTTTTTTAATGTGCTTTTATGGACATTGTTTTTTGTTCCGAATAAAGTCTTATGAAATGAAATGAATACAATAGGATTGTCAGTAATAAGAAATCCAAGAAACTTTTATTTCTAACAAAACAGGTAAAATGCTGGCCTCTTATCCCTAGTATCAAAGATAATTTAGGTATAATCCCATCTCTTTCAATAACACTTTCTTCACTGTGATCATTAGTCATTAGTCTCCTCAAAACTGTTCTAATACATTTTGCCCTAAAGGTGATGAAGGGATGGGAACTGCTGTGGAAGCAAAAATTGTGGTTCTAGTCAAAGAGAGAAAAGACCTATTGTTAAATTATAACTAAAGACAGATCTCATTAATTCATTCCAAAGAAAAGATATATCATAAAAGATTGGCAGCAAGATTAAAGAAAATCTTTTCAAAATTAATCCACACATGTCATTCTGCTTTGTTAAGAGCAGATTGACCTGTGACAATATACGTATTCTGCCACATCATAGAGAAGACCCAGATTTTTTAGGTCGAGCCTGGGCAGTGCATGTGCTGCTCTGCGAGGCATGCTGTACTGGAGTATCGACTTGAAGCCCAACTCATTCTCCACCAATATTTGTCATTGGCTTGTGTCATTGTCCTTTGTAAATGCTGGCTTCTGATTCGATAATAGGCTTGGTAGTCACTCCTTCATACCACCTTGTCTTCATTTGTAACCTCCCATGAGGACTGGCCCTTTTACTTCGGTTGTTATACGGTACGTCTTATTTCATCTGTAAGCATGTGGGCAGAGGAGCACCGCCCCACTGCTTTCTCGCAGTGCGAGAGGTAGAAACATAAAATGGTATTATGAATACCAATGCGAGAATGCAGAAGGCAGGGTTTGGTTGGGGGCGGGTGGGTTGGCGGTCCTGCTCGAGGCAGGGGAGGAGTGGCTTACCCAGTCTTGTGGGTGCTGACTGTTTGGTCAGACCCAGGGCCAATCAAACCAGTCATGCACACTCTCCATTTTCTCCATGTAGGATGTAGACATCTGTGGGGTCGGCGTCCCAGCCAATCACAGCGCTGCCATTGCAGCGTTGTGATTGGCTTTGAGGAGGAGAGGAAGGCTGCCTGCGGCCTGCTTCTTGCAAGGAGCAGAGAGGAGGAGACGTGACGTAGGACCGGAGGCGAGGGTAAGTTTTACGTTTTACTTGAGTCATGCCGGCCGCGACTGTAAGCACTATTTTCTTTAATGCGTTTCTCCTACTGCAGGCACTACATGCTTTCCTGTAACATTCAGCACATTCAGCGCGCCATGTGCGCTTTCATGTGGCGCCTTTACAAAAAATGGTCAACTTGACAAACAAATGCTTTTTTTGGTAAAAGCGCCCCCTACCGCGCTTTCACTTTAATTGTGCCAGCAGCAACCAGGACTAGGCAAGCAGGTCAAGATGGAGAAGGAGGCCCCCCAGCAGGGAAAGGACACACACAGAAAGAGGAAGTGCAAGTTCTCAGACAAGGAACTCGAAATCCTGATAGAGTGTGTGACCAGCAACAATGACAAACTGTTTGGGAAGTTGTCGCTGAAGGTGCCTGAGGCTGAAAAACGAAAGATGTGGCTGCGCATCAAGGACAAGGTCAATGCCTGCGGAGTCACCCACCGCAGCATCGACGATTTAAAAAAAAACGCTGGTATGACCTGCGTAAAAGGCCCAAGGAGAGGATTGCGCAGAGGGTCAAGGATGCTGCAGGCACAGGTGGGGGCACATCCAATGTGACACCTAACACAGCCCTGGAGGACCTAGTGGAGTCTACCATAGAGCCGGAAGCTGTTGTGGGGGTCACCCATCTGGACACCTCTGGTGCTGCGGAAGGAGGACACGGTAAGATGCATGGCAGTGTAGCAATGCAGCGTGTAGTCAATCCCTGCCCACTCCCCCATGCCAGACCCAGTGCACATGTAGCCGTGCCTCAAACACATAGCCTCACCACAGTGTTGCACCATGGGAGTTGTAGTCAATACATGAATGAGTGCATGTCTGACCCCAGAGGTGAATGAAATGAATACAGCAGCAAAGGGCCAAATGTCTGTCCAAAAAACAGCTTTATTTAGAGACAACAATGCTATATCCACATACAATACATTTATATTAACTATGCACTGTTTCACACACAGATGCATCCCCCATGGATTCTGACGGCAGTGACCGCCTCGTCATCTCGGAGTCACCAGTGCTGACCGATGCAGTGTGCTCACAGGGACATGAAGCCATGTCCTCCCCTTCACCACCACCGCGGACAACACCTCCACCATCCATGCGGAAAAAGACACCACCACCACCACCGCCATCCTCACGGAAAAAGACACCACCACCACCACCGCCATCCTCGCGGGCAAAGACACCACCACCACCACCACCACCAGTGCGGTCAACTCCGCAGAACCGCAGGGCAGATGTTCCCTCCCTGGTCGAGATGGAGTCGGAACAGAGTTCAGCACCCCAAAATGTCCCACGCCAGGCTGTCGTCACTCCAACCACCCAAACTGCAGCACATCAGCGGGTCACACAGAGGGCTGTGCCCCTGGTCAGGGCAGCAGCAGCAAGACAAGTGGATCCGTCCGAAGGGTACGGAGTTGTGGAGGCCCGGATGCTGCGTGTCCAGCGCCTGCAGGGGAGACACATGGGTGCTATGAAACTCCCCAATGCAAAACTGTGCAACAAAATAGGCAACATGACTGATGCTGTGCGTGAGCACACCACTGCCGTTGCTGCGGGCAACAATGAGATCAAACTTTGCCTGCAGGAAATGACACGTGCCATAGTCACAGGCCAACAAAGTGAGCGCCGGCGTCACAAGCAGGTCATGCTCGCTTTGAATTCCACCAACAAGGCCATCAATAAGCTGTGCAACAGCACAGCTGTGCTGTCCCGCAGGTCCGTGTCCCTGCAAGTGGACCTAGGGCATTATTGTGGGGATGTGGCAAAGGCCCTTGAGAGGGTGACCACTGCAGTGGAGCAACTGCAGCCTAGGTCAGCCAGTGTCAGCAGTGTGGGAGTGGATGAGGGGATGAGGGGAGTGAGGCAGCCTCCAGTGTGAGCAGCGTCTCCCTGCCGGAGACTAGCGGGAGGAGGCGCAGTGTGCGCAGCGCAACTGCCACTGACACCCATCGTGGAGAAGCAGAGGAGTCACAGGACAAGAGACTGGGGGTACGCGGCAAATGCAAGTAGACATGTGGCAAAGTCAGACTATCCATGGTGACATAACCATGGCCCAACTATAGTGCCACATGCATCACCCGTGTTGAGAAGGGACAATTTAAGTTTAACTTCTACTGCAGCTGCATCATGTTTGAGTTACATATTTCTGCACCTGTCAGGTGTTCATTTCCATTAAACCCTTCCAAATCAAATACTGTTGTCAAGGCACTCTCTTACCTGTCTCAGAAATGATGCTGTGTGATGTATGTCCGCCTCCGTTGCCCTTCTGCTGTGTTGGGCACATGCGCCTGTTGGTGTTGGGGGGGGGGGGTTGCTGTGCACGTAGTTCATCCTCTCCGTCCACCTCTATGGGTATCCCCCTGCGGGTGGCGATGTTGTGCAGGATGGCACAGACTGCTATGATCTGGCAGCAGGTCACTGGGTCGTACTGCAAGGCACCTCCAGTCTTGTGCAGTATTTGGAAGCGACTTTTGAGGATGCCGAATGTACGCTCGACCACATTCCCTGTGCTGATGTGTGCTCTGTTGTAGCGCTGCTCTTGCGGTGTAGCTGGGTTGAGGTAGGGAGTCAGTAGATATTCACTCAATGCGTAAGCGCTGTCACCTGCAGGATGGGGAGAGAAAGGTCATCAGCATGAATGCAATGATACATGTGGGGATGGAGTGGACGATGATGCATCAATATGTACCTAGTAGGTGTCCCTCTCCAAATTCACCGTTGATCAGGCGCCTGTGGAGGCCACAGTGACGGAATATGTAAGCGTCGTGTGTGCTCCCGGGGAATTGGGCTACAAGGTCCGTAATTATGTACTTAGCATTGCACACAACCTGCACATTAATAGAATGATATGACTTCTGGTTGCGGTATTTGTATTCGGTGGCTGATGGAGGACAGATGGGGACATGCGTGCAGTCAACACACCCTATCACATTGGGGAATTGTGCCACCTGGTAGAATTCCCGTTTGGTGCGGGTCAGCTGCTGGGGGGTTGTGGGGAAGGTGATGTGGCGATTCATGAATGTCAGCATGGCCTCTAGGAACCGGTGGAAGAAGCGTGATAATGCGCTTTGCGACACGCCTCCAGTCTCAGCTATTACCCCCTGGAAGCTTCCAGACGCCAGCAGATGCAGGCAGCATAGGACCTGGACATGGGCTGGTAAGGCGTTGGTCCTACGGGTCTCATGCTGCAGTAATGGCTCCAGATCTGCTATTAGGCGCATGATCATGGCACGGTTGAGTCTGTACTTATCGTACACCTGTTCCTCGGTTTGCCCCAGCAAAGTGATGCACACCCTGAAGACCCTGTCCTGGATCATCCTCCTGCGCTGAGCCTGGGTGTTGATCCTCCTCCTCCTAGCAAGCACGTAGAGGGCAGCCATTTTGGATGACTTGTGGGGTTTCCCAGGACATATGTGAAGGGTTACTGATTGTCAGCACCTGCTGAGTTTTTTTTTTTTTTCTATCCTTCAAATAATTTTACCTCCTGATTCAGATTCCCCTTATTTTGCTCAGGCTAAATAGCGATTTTGTCGTTTTTCGGTATTAGCGATTGTTCATGCATTCCATTGCGATTCTTTAATAGCGATTCGGTATTACCGAGGTCAGCTTTGGTGTTCGTTATTTCCGATTGTCTGATTAGCGATTCGGTAATTTACCAAGGGGATGTTGTTAGCGATTCTTTATTTTTTTGCGATTTTTGGTTGATGCATGGCATTTTCAGGTTTAGCGTTCGGTAACGGCCTGTTTTACTGATTCGGTATTTTACCGGGAGGTATTTTGCTTGATGCATCTGCCAGTTCGTCATTTACAATGCCAACAGCTCAAAATCTCGCAAATGTGAGTATTCTGCTAAGTCCGTGCCGCCATACATCCCTTCCCCGGACACCCTCGTACACCAGGAGGGTAGCGCTGGCCTCTCTAGCTCATCACCCTGGAGTGTATCCCCCTTATTCCTATTCTACTGCTTTTACTAAGTCTTTCTGTCTCCCTTGGCATTCGAGAAGGTTGTTTCCCAACCTATTCATCTTTTTTCCAGACCTACTCACTCTTTATGCAACTCCCCTTCTTTCTCTATATCCACCTGTGGCTTTTGGCATCCCCCTATTATTTCAAGCCTTCTCATTATGTTCTCTGTAGTTTATTAAGAGGGGTGTTTTTTCCCCTTACTGTGTTTCGTTCTTGGGTCTATGAGACGGAGAAATTTGCATGCAGGATTGGGACGTACGCATGGATGGTATGTAGGAGGGGGGAGGTAGTTGCTGTGAATTTACTGTTTTATGTACTGCAGTATCCATTGTTTTATGCTACACAGACATGCTACAGTGAGAACGAGCACCACCCACGGTTGCTACCCTCTCAGTTAGGCACACATCACGAGTTGTCAACTCTGAATGGCACACCACATGGCCACTCCGCGCGACCCAGTGGGCCTAACTTATAACCTGCTGACATGCAATGCGTGCGGCCTACCTGACTCGCGCATATGCCAGCATATATTGGCCTACCTAGATGTCATACTGTCCACATCGCTATGCTGCAGGAAACTCATCTTGACCCCAGAGCCTCACCACCAGTTGCAGAGAAATGGGCAGCCCACAGAGGCTTCGCTCCCTACTCCACTTACGCCAGGGGGGTTGCCATCCTAATAAGGCCTACTGTTCATTACTAGCCAGCTGGCTCCCTTCGAGAGGGCCACTACTGTATTATGTGGGGGCACATCAATATGCACTCAGTCACCTTGATAAATTGATACAGTCCCAATGTAGATGACCCTGCTTTCTTTGTTAAACTTTGGGGACTGGTGGTGGGCGTGGGTTCCACTCATATTATACTGGGTGGGGATTTCAATGTGGTAATGACTCATAGTATAGACAGATCCCATAGTGCTCTGACCCTCTCCACCAAGGCGGGAAAATTATTGTTGGACATTATGGCTGAACAGCAGTTACATGATGCATGGAGAACTTTACACCCCTCGTGCTGCAAGGGTACATGCAACTCCGTGGCACATTCCAGCTGGTCCCGTATTGATTACTGATTGTTTTCAAAGGTTCACAGCCATCTTGGATTGGGAAGGTATGTAATACAAAACTTAAAAGAAATATCCACAAGCTGAATTGAATTTTACTAGAATGCAAGCATTAGACAGAATTTCCCTAGAATATGAGCCCCATCTACGAATGGCTGTGGAGGTTTAAAAGTAAAGGATAAATGCATTCAGAACCCAACAACCAGCATTTCAAGATGGCTGCCAGCGAGGACCCTATTGGGTCCCCGCTCTTCTGCAGGCTTGTGGCAGGCCAACAGAATAGGCCACTGTGGGGAGCGACTTTTGGCAGGAACCTACTGAAGAGAACTTCCACAGCACTCCTTCGTGCGGCTCAAAAGTAAGAATCTTAATCCTTACACTCTTGTTCGTTTTAGGATTTCCTGGGTTTAGGGGGTTCTTAGTACAGAATTGTTTAATCAAAGGGGGGGGGGCACAAACCTGGTTTGCTGGGTCTCAAGAACGGCCACAGGGATTATATCCCTTTCAATCAATAAGATATTGTAATTTTCCTCTAAAATATGAGGAATAGCATAACTCTTGAGCTTCATACTCGGGCTGGCCAGCAATAAATACAGGTCCTGTGCTTTGCTTTAAAGAACAATCTTTACAAGGGTGATATGGTTTCAAATTAGAAACATATAAGGGAGGATGGACTCTCCTGTAAGTGGGAACTTTCATTCTTAACTGTGATATGATTTATAATACTAGAAATGTTAACAGGTCCATAATATCTTGGAGAAAATGTAGACCAGCAAATTTAACGGGGTAGGTTGAGGGAAGACAACCAAACCCTGACTCCAACCTTATAGGTAGGTGCTGGTCACGTATGTCGATTGGCTTGAATCCTTTGCCTGGATTTAGACTTCGGAAAATTTTGGAGTCGTTTCTTTCGTATATCTTTCAATCTTTCTAATGCTCTAGTACGGCAAGCACAGAATCTGCAGGTTCTGAGGACCAGGAAATGTTTGACAATAGAACCCAGTATGAGCAAAAAAAGATGAATATCTAGTGGAAGTATGGGTAAAATTATTATAAGCAAATTCAGCAGTGGACAAGAGAGTTTTCCAGTTATTTTCAATGGCTGAAACGTAACATCTTAGAAAACGTTATTCATTCAGTTTGGCCATTAGATTGATGGTGGAAACCAGAAGATAATGCTCTTTGGTACCAAGTTTTAGACATAATACTTCCCAAATTTAGAAACATATTGAGAGCCATGATCAGAAATGATTTTTAAGGGACATCCGTCAAGGCCAAATATATCAAAATAAAAAATGTTAGCCATTTCTAATGCAGTTAGTGATTTAGGGACGGCTGATAAATGAGTTATTTTGGAAAAAGAATCTATAGTGACCATTTTTGTGGTTCAGTATACAGGATTCACTGGAATTGTTGTAAGTTATGACATTTTCATGAAAAGACGGGCACCAATGCTTTCTTCTCATGAGATCGTCAGTAACCCGTCGAACTCCATGTCCAGAGGTGAACACGTCATGACAAATTTGTAAAATTTTACTTTGTAATTGGCGTGATGGAATAAATATTTTTTTTAAGTAAATAAGTCTATCTTGTATGCTTCAATAGTGGAGAACTTTGTTTTAATTTACACAACATAGGGGCCTATTAGGATGGCGGACGGAAACGGGTGCCGTCCGCCATGGTCGCGGCAAAATCACTCCCGACCGCACCGCGGAGAATACGCGATTGCGATTAGGATATTTATGTCAAGAAACTCCGACCGCGGCGGACGGATCACATCAAACACCGTCCACGGCGGACGGACCACACCAAAGACCGCCGTAAGCGGACGGTAGCAAAGAAACACCCTCCGCCGCGGACGAACATGACCGCGGGAACAGGCCCAACCGCCGCTATACCTGCGGAGGGTCCGTCCGCGCGATTAGGATAACGTCGCCATTCCAACGGAACTCACCACCGTCCCCGACCGCCGCGGAAGCAATGATCACCAAACGGAAGGACCACACAAACACCATCCCTGCCGTCAAACCGATTACAAAATGGCAGACGGAAGTAAATAGAATATACACTAAACAGGACACCCAACCACCTGAAACACCCACCCCCAGCAACTACACGCCCCAATGACACCCCCCCAAGCACCGAAAAATGCACCAAAATCACCACACCCACAGAACACCTGATTGCCAACAACCATTGGGACACCACCACCACACAGAGTATAAAATGAATCCTTCCCACTACCACAGTCCTTTGCATCACAGCATAGCTCCACAATACCACTAACAGCAGACACACACAAACACACATACAACCTGCACACTAACACACCCACCACACAAACCTCCACAACGCCATCCCTACACACCACCCACCTGCACACCCCACCCCACCCCACCAACACCTTGCACATCACACACCATGGCACCAACGAAAAATCCCAAGTTCACAGACAGTGAGTTGAAGGTCATGGTGGATGAAATCATCCGTGTCGAAACCACATCTTTTCGGCACCCTAGTCCAGCAGACCACCTTGGCAACCAAAAACAACATGTGGGACATGATAGTGACCAGAGTCAATGCGTCAGGGACTGTGCTACGCACCAAACACAAGATCCAGAGGCGGTGGCACGACCTCAAGGCAAGGGTGAAAGGCATCAGGGCAAAGAACCACCTGCGGGCACACCACACTGGCGGCGGCACTCCCCCGGAGCCCATACCATTTGGAGAATGGGAGGAGAAGGTGCTGGGCATACTGCACCCTGAGTGCCTGGAAGGAATCGAGGAGGGACTAGAGGCTGGAAAGTACAAACCAATGACCACTATCACACTGCCATGGTCTGCCTTGCACAACTGCCAACACACATCTCCCTGGCTCCAATCCATGCATGTGTGCCACATAGTCACCCAAATGTGAAGTCCTGGGCTCAAATGCACCCACCATGACCAAACACAAATGTTGCCTCCTACGTTCCCAGCCTTGCATGTTGTCAAAACAGCCAGCACCACAACTCCCAAGAGTCCCCATGTCTACAGGGAGGGTGGTGGTGGGTGGGGGGTGTTAGAGACCAGCACTACAACTCCCAACAGGCCCCCATGTCTACAGGGAGGATGGCGGTGGGTGGGGGGTGTTAGAGACCAGCACTACAACTTCCAACAGGCCCCCATGTCTACAGGGAGGGTGGTGGGGTGGGGGGTGTGAGAGACCAGCACTACAACAGGCCCCCATGTCAAAAGGGAGGGTGGTGGGGAGTGTGGCGTGTGAGAGAGGTGGGTGGGGTGTGTGAGAGAGGTGGGTGGGGGCTGTGAGAGACCAGCACTACAACTCCCAACAGGCCCCTATGTCTACAGGGAGGGTGGGGGGGTGAGAGAGGTGGGTGGGGTGTGTGAGAGAGGTGGGTGGGGGCTGTGAGAGACCAGCACTATAACTCTCAACATGCCCCCATGTCACAAGGGAGGGTGGTGGGGGGTGTGGGGTGTGAGAGAGGTGGGTGGGATGTGTGAGAGAGGTGGGTGGGGGCTGTGAGAGACCAGCACTACAACTCCCAACAGGCCCCCATGTCAAAAGGGAGGGTGGTGGGGGTGTGGGGGGTGAGAGAGGTGGGTGGGGGCTGTGAGAGACCAGCACTACAACTCCAAACAGGCCCCCATGTCACAAGGGAGGGTGGTGGGGGTGTGGGGTGTGAGAGAGGTGGGTGGGGTGTGTGAGAGAGGTGAGTGTGGGCTGTGAGAGACCAGCACTACAACTCCCAACAGGCCCCCATGTCTACAGGGAGGGTGGTGGGGGTGGGGGGTGTGAGAGAGGTGGGTGGGGTGTGTGAGAGAGGTGGGTGGGGCTGTGAGAGACCAGCACTACAACTCCCAACAGGCCCCCATGTCAAAAGGGAGGGTGGTGGGGGGTGGGGTGTGGGAGAGGTGGGTGGGGTGTGCGAGAGGTGGGTGGGGGATGTGAGAGACCTGCATTACAACTCCCAACAGGACCTCATGTCAAAAGGGAGGCTGGTGGTGGGTGGGGGGTGTGAGAGACCAGCACCCATGTCTCATCCCAGAGCAAGATTGAGTCTGCCCACCATTTGGTGACCAGTGCATCTCCTCCTGCAAACTGACAGGTAGATAGACATCGTCTCAGGGGGAACATCCAATAGCAGGACAGGACCACACATATCCAAGTATTGCCTTCCAAACTCCACGCCACCATATTGCCCTGTACTGTCAACCACAACAACATGACAACAACAACCATGTCCTGATTCCATGTGATCTGTAATGTTGCTACCAAAAACATGTCATGTCCACATTAATTGTGAAAATCTTGTCCTTCAGGTGATCGCAACTTGACCGGCGAAAGCAGCAACCGCCAGCACCAGTCGCCACCCTCACAGCCAGGACTCTCTCGGGGCGATCCCATTGACAGCTCGGGGGCAGAGGACGATGCTGGCCCAAGCAGACTCCCAGGGCCATTAGGCTCCCAGGACATCCCGGCATCCACCACCTTGGCCTGTGTCACTACACCAACACCTGCCATTGTGAGCTGTGCAGCCACCACCACCACCACCACTCCTGCCTGTGCCACCCTGCCTGACCCATCGCCCGATGATGGGCCATCGACATGCCAGGCTAGCAGGGAGTGGGCGGGAGAGGACACAGGTGAGGCCACAGCTCACTACCCGGAGTGTAGTAGCTAGGCGAGGTCGGGAAGGAGACCCACCCCATCCTGGGGCCGAGACCCTGGAGGCCATCGCCAGAGTCAACGCCTCCTATGAGCGGTCGCAGGCACAGTCCGATCGGGCCCACCAAGACTCACAAGAGAGCACTCATCTGTTGCGGTCCATTGATACCCGCATAAGCCAAATTGTGGACCTCATGGGCCAACAAACTGCTCTGTGGAGGGACTGGCTATTCCACGCCACACCACCACCCCCTCTACCAAGTGCCCAGCGGGACCGGTCACCAACACCACCGCCACCCACACCTGAGCCCACGGACAGGGAGGTGGCCCCTGACCAACCTGCCCCCACAGCTGTCTCCGCTCCGCCTCCAAGACGGAGGGGCTGTCCGAGGCTGGATCCCGGTGAGAGCAGTGGTAATGCTCCATCTACCCACTCTAAGAGGGGCCACCAATGACTTCACCTCTGTCTGAGCCTGCCATTCACCCTGCAAACTATCCTGTCCCACAATGCCAAGCATTGCCACACGTCTGTTGGACTAGCTGGACATCACACATTGTGATGTCCCCACGGTGTTTTCATCTGCCATGACCTTCAACTCTCACTCCCCCCAACACTTCTTTGTAAATATGCACCAACATCAATCCTCAACCTGTAAATAAACAGCACGTAAACACTCTATGCTGTGTGACCTCCATGTTTTAATCACATGTTTGTCTAATAAATTGCCATTACCAGGTGCAGGGATCAATGTTCTGGAGAATCATGCCTCTGTGGGAGTGACCTAGGGATAATGAGAGAACAACAAGCACAGGTCAGGAAAGTGATTCTCAACCATCACAACACACTGTACTACAACATCCCACAAACCACACTCATCACCAAGTAAGTGGATCACAGGACACACATCAGGGAGCATTGCATGTACAACATCTCACACACACATCTGCAAACAGAACATACCAGAACAGGCAGCATAGACACACCATACCCACACATCACCAGCAAACATCCATCACGCATTGTCTATCTGCACAAGAGGTAGCTACTCATATTCAAGGAAAATAGCAATCAATGAGCTGACGCCTCTGGTCCACACCTTCTTCCTCCCCACTATCCTCATCAGTGGACATGGGTGGGATGGGAGGCGGAGCAACCTGTTGGTCTTCAGGGTCCATGATCAGTTCAATATTATTGCGCAAGGCCAGGTTGTGGAGCATGCAGCAGGCAATCACGATTTGGCATACTTTGCCTGGTGAGTATGGCAGGGCCCCTCCGGTTTTATCCCGGCAGCGAAACCTAGACTTCAGCAGTCCAAAAGTACGTTCAATGACCCGACGTGTCCTCCCATGGGTCTCATTATAACGAAATTCACCAGGGGTTGTCGGATTCCTTATGGGGCTCAGCAGCCAGGGGCGGTTTGGGTACGCAGAGTCGCCTAGGTGGGGGGATGACGGACACAAATATCATTACCAGGATTGGTGGGAACACCATGCCACACATACAACACAATTGTCCTCACAGCACACTCACCTACAAGCCACGCACGTTCTGGATGCAGATTAGCCATCAGTTGGGGGACAATGCTGCTCCGCAGGATGTGGGAGTCATGGGCAGACCCAGGAAATCTGGCACACACATGGGAGATGATGTTGTCAGCCAGGCACACCACTTGCACATTGATCGAATGGTAGTGCTTCTTATTCCTATATACAGGTTCACATGCCTGGGGTGGTATGAGACCAATATGTGTTCCATCAATGGAACCCACTACGTGTGGTATCTGGGCCCCAGTGCATAGAAGTCCCCTTTGACTGCTGCCAACTCTGCCGGATGTTAAAATGGATGTAATCATCCTTGTAAAGCATCATGGCATTCAGAACATCCCGCAGTACCATGCTGAACATGGATTGTGAGATCCCCCCGGCATGACCAACTGTGTACTGGAAAGTGCCAGTTGCAAAGAAGTGAAGTGCCGCCATCACCTTTGCTGTGGGTGTTATAGCTCCTGGATATGTCCTGCGTGGCTGCAGATGAGGTAACAATTGTGTTATAAGCTCCTGCAATCTACGTCGATCAAGCCGGAATTTTCGGATCACCTCCTTGTTAACCATGTCCTCCAGCACAGTGTATGGTCGATGCACAACATTTGGAGCCCTCCTGTGTGGGAGTAGATGGAAGCAGATGTCAATTGACCAACAACGCATAGCTGTGCCACACTATCACATCTTGACCAACACAATGCAAATAATACATGTTGCAGACAGTGATTATATGTGTGAAGTGACCAATATATAAGGCAATACAGCTAACTACATACACAATGTTCAACCACAAACAACATCCTGTGTGCAAACATGTCCAATGTAACGTGCACACATGTTGAAATATCTGGCAACAACACATGACTGACGGCCCATATGTGGACAAGCGTCCCCCCAGACACACATGTACGTGCACACACAACATGAACATGGAACACACCCTCCTTGTCTTCATACACCCATGACCACACCTAAAATGTTGGGCCTCCTCACATGACATGCATGGGCACACAACAACAGACACGCATACACAGAATGCATGTACACCCACATCATTGTTACTTGCACACACAAACCACACACTTACAACAGCTTATGAATGTGGGTACACACCCTTGATGTACTGTGTAGATGTGTACAAATGGAAACGTGTGTCCGCAAAACCAAGACGTCAACACGTCGCCATGCACATCTGACCCAACTTGGGTGCACATCACTAGCCTTAGTTAATCACTGGCAAGGTCAACAGTATGAGCACACATGCAACAAATGGACATGAATGTCACACGTGGACACGGTCCATTGACTTGACATCATTATTCTTGCAGCATTCCGGACATGTCCTGACACACATGTACAACTATGAACATTACATGTGTGCGGAGACATGCAGTGTGTGTACATACGCCATCTGGGGACGCCTTCCACCAACACAGAAGATGATCGTTGACACAGCAATTAAGCATGACATATGCTGTATGGTCAAGGACCATCTCGGTCACACCCCGCAAAACGCATGTGCGCACTACCCCGACGGTGCATCATTTGAAACCAATCACTCACTGGCGTCGCTATGGCGGTGCATGCATTCCGCGGGGGCGCTGCAGGTTAACACATACATTTGAAATGCAATTCGAAATGACAGTTGATACGCCCCTTACAGTCACATTGCTGCACCCACCGCTGCCCGCCGGTCCTGGCCGGTCACCCACCGCCGGGTGCAGGCCGGTCACCCACTGCCAGTCCAGGCCGGTCACCCACTGCCAGTCCTGGCCGGTCACCCACTGCCAGTCCTGGCCGGTCACCCACCACCGGGGGCTGGCCGGTCACCCACCCACCCACCGCCGGGTGCAGGCCGGTCACCCACCGCCAGTCCAGGCCGGTCACCCACCGCCAGTCCTGGCCGGTCACCCACCACCAGTCCTGGCCGGTCACCCACTGCCAGTCCTGGCCAGTCACCCACCGCCGGGAGCTGGCGGTGGGTGACCGGCCAGGTCTGGCGATGGGTGACCGGCCAGGACTGGCGGTGGGTGACCGGCCTGTACCCGGCGGTGGGTGACTGGCCAGGACTGGCGGTGGGTGACCGGCCAGGACTGGCGGTGGGTGACCCGCCAGGACTGGCGGTGGGTGACCAGCCAGGACTGGCAGTGGGTGACCGGCCTGCACCCGGCGGTTGGTGACCGGCCAGGACTGGCGGTGGGTGATCGGCCATGACTGGTGGTGGGTGACCCGCCAGGACTGGCGGTGGGTGACCAGCCAGGACTGGCGGTGGGTGACCCGCCTGCACCCAGCGGTGGGTGACCGGCCAGGACTGGTGGTGGGTGACCATCCAGGACTGGCGGTGGGTGACTGGCCAGGACTGGCTGTGGGTGACCGGCCTGCACCCGGCGGAGGGTGACCGGCCAGGACTGACGGTGGGTGACCCGCCAGGACTGGCGGTGGGTGACCAGCCTGCACCCGGCGGTGGGTGACCGGCCAGGACTGGCAGTGGGTGACCGGCCAGGACTGGCGGTGGGTGACCGTCCAGGACTGGCGGTGGGTGTCCGGCCAGGACCGGCGGTGGGTGACGCAATGTGACTGTAAGGGGGGTTATCAACTGCCATTTCAAATTGCATAATCAAATGTATGTGTTAGATTGCACCGCCCCCTGGAATGCGTGCACCGCCATAGCAGCGCCAGTGAGTGATTATTTTCAAATGATGCACCGTCGTGGTAGTGCGCACATGCGGTTGCCGGTGTGTGAACGTGACGGTCCGTGCACATGTAGCCAATGGGAACAGGTTACGCGGGACACGTAAGCGCATTCAAAAATAGCGGAAGCCGTGCACCGCCACACCAGGGTGAGTCATTGGCTCTTTTTGAATGATGCATCCAGGGAAAACCAATTGCTGCAGACGTGTGCCACTGATATGAGCTCAGGGCCCTATATATGTGTGAAGATCTTCTGTACACATTCACTGCTTCCAGCCACTGCTGCCTGCGACCGTCACCTCGACCTGCTGCTCCTGAGCTATCCAACAACTGCTGCCTGCGACCGTCACCTCGACCTGCTGCTCCTGAGCTATCCAACAACTGCTGCCTGCGACTGTCACCTCAACCTGCTGCTCCACAGCTATCCAACAACTGCTGCTGTTGTGCCACAGTCCTGGACCTTGCCATGCAGAGAGTGCGAGAGATCCGGTCTCGTCCCTTCACCGCAGCGGAGCTGGATGTTCTTGTGGACGGTATGCTCAGCCACTCTGAATGGCTCTACGGTGCACCCGGACAGGTGGTAAGTGCAGTGGGTAACATGTTGGTGGGCATGAGGTGGTCACTTACTCCTGGCTTCTGCAAGCTTGGCGGTGCGCTGTGGGACCTTCACATGTGTTGTACTGAGCATGGCTGCATGAAGATACGTGTTTCTACGATGTTTATGAATGTCAAACTGTCCACTGACGTTCCCCTCTTGTCTCACATCCTGGTAGGTCAAGCTGCACCTTCACAAGGCCGTGTGGAGGACCATAGCACGTGATGTACGGGCAGTGGGGGTGTGCAATAGACGACACACACACTGCCACAAGCGCTGGGCCGACATATCCAGGCTCAGCAAGAATGTTGCGGAGATGACACTGGGGATTATTCCAAGATCAAGCCGCCTTGCCCGACGCACCATGACCCCTCTAATGCACCGTATAATTGCTGTGATGCATCCTGACCTGTCCGCCCGGCTGAGAGGGGATCAACAGCAAACTAGCGGTAAGCAGACTGTATGTGTCTGTAACTTGTGAGTGCATGCATGTATTCGTGCTCAGACACAGTAGTGACATCCGTGGTGCTTATGTTTTGCATTAATTGCATGTTGGTGCCATTAGCAGAGTGAGCGTTAGCACCCATGTCCGCCAGGTGGACATATATCACAAAAAGAGTGGACATACCAGTTGATTTGTAGTTGAGGGTTCCAGGACATGCCGTTGAGGTCTGTGGTCCCATGGCATGACATGTGTGGTGGTCTGTATGCACTTGCCCTGTTTGTATGATGTACATGTTTCACAGACACCCACGGTTCTATGATGTGAGGATGTCTGGTAGGGGTGGTTCGTGTGCAGGATGGGTGCTACATGTCAATCGACTGTAAGGAAAGGTGTGACTTTGTAACCTTCAGTACATGAGTGTGGCACTTAGGTTAACATCTCTTCCCTCTCTTCCAGCTTTGGCCGAGGGCACTGACACACAGACGACGGAGATGAGTGGTGGCAATGCATCCGCATCCAAGATGACACACACGCAGACTGACACTAAAGAGGGCAGCCCCAGAGAGGGGGACAGAACCGTCCCTGAGGACTCACATGTGGAGACACCATCGTCCTCATCCTCAGACAGTGGTGGTGAGTCAGCACTGTTGTCACAGACAGGGAGTGGGCAATCAACACCTTCAGTCGGTACACAGCACACAGCGCCCACACTACCACCAACTGCAACAAGTACAGCTCGTGCTCGCCAGAGTAGGGGGAGCAGATGTGGTGTTGGGTTCAAATCAGGCCTACATACTCGGCTAAACTCTCGAACACCTTAGTATAGAAGCTGGCACGGACACTGGAAAAGGTAAAAGACAATTTTATTAAGACCCCATGGGGTGGTGATACATTCCTACAGCACCCTTCGGCAATGTAAGAAGTAGCACACCGAACATCGGTGCGCGACCTCTTTTATATGGTTTAATAGCAATAAAAAGATAGGCGGTTACAAGTTACACATTTTAGGTACATATAAGGTCATTTTTGGAACACAGCCAACACGTGGGAGGAGTTACAACAGCACTGGTCAGTTAGCGTGAACATTCCTGAAGAGTGACCAAGTAGTGCGTAATGCGCATGTGCGCTTGACCAGTACTAAAAATAGCCTGTTGCCGAGCAAACTAGTGACCATGGGTATCGAGAAAGGACGAAAGGGCACACTGACCACGAGGCAGCGTGTTCATTGAAACGGAAGTCAAAAGGGATTAAAAATGGCCCCCGTTCGTTTTGGTCAAGTTAACAGAAAAGACCGTGTAGCTGTGCTAAACGCTAACTCAGGAGCTGCCAAAACACGACAGACGGCCCTTTTAGCGTTTAGCAAAAGCTACCTCATAGTGGACATAATCAGAACGTTCATCCTCAATGTTAATAGCCATAATTGTTAATACTTCATCATTGCTCAGTTTCTCTTGCTTGACAATAGTTCGTTTGGACGGAATGCAGGCTGTGATACATATAGAACATAATGTAGGGCCACATTGAATACATAGACAAAGGAAAAATAGTACTCCAATAAAAACACAGAGAATTGTTAGCAATTTCCAGCCCCAAGTACTAAGCAGGGTCCAGAACCAACCAGAAAAAGTCCATGTTCCATTCTCTGGGTGGATCTCAGCAGCTATCTTGTGTAATTTTGTAATCGATTCATATACAGAAGGTGAGTTATCTGGCACGTACACGCAACAACTACTTCCGATGACGCGGCATGCTCCACCTCTATCAGCTAGTATCACATCTAGAACCATTCTATTCTGGAGCGCTACAATTCTGGTAATTTGCAATTCCTCAGTAATGTTCCCTAAAGCAGAAGCAGTTTCGTTGGCAACGGCTTCCACCACACGTGTAAGCCGCCTTATCTTTCTACTATTTAATGCAGCTCCTACAAATGAAAATAACCCCAAATTGAAATCTACATATTGTTGCAAAGTGGTATCAGTCTGGTCTATTTCCTCAAGGTCTATTGATCGTTTCGCTCTATTCAATATGAAATCATGGTACAAAACATAATCATTGTGATACATAGGAGGAGCAATAAACACAGGTGGTAATACAAATGCTATATAACACGTTCCCAACCATCCCAATGGTAGACGATGGTATCCCTTATTTCCACAAACGAAATATGTGTTATGCGAAGCTACAAATGCAATTCCAGTTGGTGTATCAAAGGTAAGTGTAATATTACATTCACTGCGACCTACGGGAATTGTACCTTTATTTCTAATACACAAATCTGCTTTTGTATCAATCACGGTTATTATATGCATGTTCGTAACATTTATAAGTCTTTGATTCGTATATACACGAGGCGTAGAAATATTGTCCGGACGATATTCTTCCCATTCAAATTTAGTTCCTTCAGCGTGTGGATAGCCATCTTTATCGTTATAGCATATTTTATTCAACCGAAAAAGTAATCCACCTTTCGTTGGCCATCGCAGAGTAAAAAGAAGAGTGTACCAAGCATGACAAGAACCATTATGAGAAAACGGGAGAGGAATGAGTGGTGTTCCTCCCTTCTTCTGATGTCCGGGCAACATTCCACATACCCAACAATTGGACGTATTGGTCATGTTATGAGTATGATGCAAAATCTTAATAAAACTGTTGTTCAAATAAGTCTGCCTATGTCTTTCTTCATGGAAAGGCAGAGTGAAATGAAAATGTTCAGACGGACTTGGAGTGGTGGGCAGTAAATGTTCTCGTGCAGGAAACAACAGTTCTATAGTCCAAGCTAATACTGCGATCACCACTACAGTCAAGACAAACAAAACAGCACCAAGAATTCTCCCTTTTCGTGTCGAAGGAGATGCCATGGTTCATAAAACAATACTCTTCAAAAAAAAAAAAACACTAAGCGAGAAAAAGGAAAACCGATGGTTCTGAACCGAGGCTGCCGTTGATTTGTTCTCCGGGATTCAAGACGGGTGTCACTACACTGGGCAGAACTGATCCCCCCCCCTTGATATTCCCGGCTTCCGTTTCACAAACCTCAGAGCGGTTACCAACCAGTTTCAAAAAGAACACAAAAGGAAGCTTATTTCCTGGGGCGTAGATTATATTTCACTTTATCAGAAACAACATGGTCCGGGAAGGCTCCCTCCAATTCATCAGGCGTGACAGCTGGGCTCTTTTCTGTATCCAAAATCTTTCTGTAGTCGGATAGTACCACAGGGCTCACCAGATCCGGAGAGACACGTCGGCAGTGCGTTGAATGAATCCACCGCTTCTTGTTGGTGACTCTCACAGCAGTCCGCGTAGCCAGCAGCACTTGCTCAGGGCCATGCCATCTCGGTTCCAAACTGCTGGATCGCTCAAAGATTTTGACCATCACGTGGTCCCCAGGGCGGAGATCGTGAGCCTCACCAATGGAGTTATCAGGGAGCGCCTCTCGAACCTGTTGATGAATAGAAAGCAAATCATTTGTCAATCGTGCCAGATAATCGTTCATCATTATACAAGGCATATCATGTATCAAACGAGGTTTTGGAACTCCCCAGATATTCATAGGCCTTCCAAACACTACTTCATAGGGTGTGAGGCCAGATCGAGAATGTGGCACTGATCGAATGGACAGCAATGCCAGAGGCAAAGCGTCCGGCCATTTCAGAGACGTCGATGCCACTATCTTTGCTAGCTTCAGCTTCAGAGTTGCATTGTATCGTTCTACTAAACCTGCTGATTGCGGATGAAAGACAGCATGGAATCGTTGTTTGATTCCCAATCCTTTCAGGACATATTCCACTACTTTTCCAATGAAATGAGGGCCATTATCACTCCACATAAGTTTACAAACACCATAGCGCGGGAAGTACTCCTTCAGTAACACCTTAGCCGTTGTCAACGCTGTATTGTCTTTCGTAGGGTAAGCCTCAATCCATTTGCTGAAGGCACACACCACTACTAGGACATACTTGAGATTATTACATCGCTCCAGCTGGATGTAATCCATTTGTAGTACTTCGAATGGTGCAGTAGGTGGAACAAACCCACCTTTAGGAGTATGAGTCCCTTGTCCAGGATTGTGCTGCAAACATATCAGACAGGTCTGCACTACTCTCTTAGCCGTGCTAGCAATGTCAGCATTTTCCCAAACTCGTGTAAGCAATTTAGTAATTGCGAGAGCTCCAATGTGTGCCAGTCCATGTGTCATTTGCACCATTGTTTGTAAATAGGCCATGGGTAGTTTCCATCTCTCCATATCTTTACTACGCCAGCAACCCTCATCATCCAATACTCCTTCAGTGGCCCATTTCGTAAGTTCTGCCTCAGATGCTGACTTCTGTATATCTAGTATTTCTTCTCTAGCATCATGCCACCGCTCAGCCTGTGACTTCACCACATACATGGGGAAATTATTTTGTAGCATAGCGGTCTCTCTTGCAATGCGATCTGCAAAAGCATTGCCCTGTCCTATTTTGTCCGTCACCTTTTTGTGTGCACTGCACTTGACTATTGCAACTTTCTTTGGGCACAACAGTGCATTCAGGAGATCGCGCACCAACTCTCCATGCATGATGTGTACTCCGTGTGAAGTCAGGAATCCTCGTTCCTTCCAAAGTAGGCCAAAATCATGCACTACTCCAAAAGCGTAACGACTATCCGTGTAAATGTTCACACATAGTCCAGCACTTAACTCACATGCCTTCGTTAAGGCTATCAACTCAGCCGCTTGAGCTGATTTTTGAGGTATCCGTGCTGCTTCTACCACAGTCTTAAGTGTCGTGATCGCATAAGCTGCGGAAGTCGTACCATCTGGTAGCCTCACACATGACCCATCAACCCACAGTTCCCCATCCACATCTGGAAATGGCGTATCCTGTAAATCAATACGACCCTTTGTCTGTTCCTCAGTCAGAAAAACACAATCATGTTGTTCTTCCTTCTGGGTTTCAGCAACAGGATCCGGCAATAAAGTAGCAGGATTTAGTGCTGCACATCGTTTTAGTGTGATGTGTGGTGCCAACAACGTTAGCTCATATCCTGTCAGACGGGCACTGGTTAGATGCTGTGTTTTCGTTTGGTTCAGTAACGCATCTACTGCATGGGGAACTAGCACCAACAATTTGTGTGACAAAACTATTCCCTCACTTTGTCGTATCGCTACTGCTGTTGCTGCAACTGCTCGAAAACATCCAGGCAATCCTCGAGCCACAGGGTCGAGTACCGCCGAGAAGTATGCACAAGGCCTCTGTTTGTCTCCGTGTGTCTGCACTAACATTGACAATGCACACCCATCCTTCTCGTGCACATATAATGTAAAGATCTTCGTGTAATCAGGTGTACCCAACACTGGTGCAGAACAAAGAGCCTGTCTCAATTGCTCAAAAGCATTCTGACATTCATCCGTCCATTCAATGGGAATCGGTGTATCTTTAGACAACAATGCCAACAATGGTTTAACGATATGTGAAAAACCCAATATCCATTGCCTACAAAAAGACGTCAAACCTATAAAGGCGCGAACATCCTTCTGGGTGCGAGGGACTGGAGTATCTAGGATTGCTTGAATCCGATCTGGTGTCAATGCACGGCCCTCCTTAGACAAAAGATGACCGAGGTAGGTCACCTTTGGTCTACAATATTGCAGCTTTTTCTTCGAAACTTTATGATTATGTTTGGCTAGGAAGGAAAGCAAAGAAAAGGTACTCTTCTCACATTGTTCTGGCGTGTCTGCAGCTAGTAAAATATCGTCTACATATTGAATGAGAACCACTCCCTCCTGTAAGTCAAAAGAATCAAGCTGTCTTTTTAATGCCTGACTATAAATGCTAGGACTTTCAGTATAGCCTTGAGGAATTCGACAGAATCTGTACGATTTATTATTTAATGTAAAGCCGAATAGATATCGACTGTCAGGATGTACAGGGATCGAAAAGAAGGCATTCTTCAAATCGATAACTGTAAAAGTAGTTGCCGTCGATGGAACCAACGTAAGCAACGTGGTGATGTCAGACACCACTGGGTACTGAGGCACTACTATCTTGTTTATTTCCCTCAAATCAATAATGAAACGATAAACCTTAGTATCTGTGTCTCTCTTAAGGATTGGTAAAATTGGGCTATTGCAAACATTATAAGAAACTTCCTCAACTACTCCTGCAGAAATCAAATCATTGACAATGTGTATTAATGCAAGTTCCCCTTCTCTAGAAATCTTATATTGTGGGACACGTGGTAAAGATACTCCCTCCTTTACAGTAATTCGTACTGGAGGGATTAACATCTGCCCCACATCCGTGTCAGAAGTGGCCCATAACGTATTTGGTAAGGAGGCCAATACTTCAGATTCATGGAGAAAACACACTCGCTCAAAGTCTGGGTAATTCTCATTCAGCACAACTCGCACTCCTTCTGGGGCACAGCGAATAGTAGCTCGAAAGTATTTTAACATATCGAGTCCAATAATATTATCGGGTGTATTTGGGGACAACAAAAAGGGACAAGGGGCAGCAAATTTATCAACATGAAATGCAACTGGTTGAGACAGTGGGCTAGAAGTAGGTGTTCCATCGAACCCTATTGCTGTAATTACCTCGCCAGACAGGGGAGCCCTTGGAACCAAGTATTTGGACAAAGCGCTACGAGTAGCTCCTGTATCGACCAGAAATTGGTCAGTAGAACCCAAAACATGTGCTTCTATGTATGGACCCCTCTGATCAACTGGTACCTCAACCGATTCCACACCCCATCCTACGCAATCCTATGCGTAATGCTCATCCTGTAGTTCAGCAGGACCACCCTCATTTATCTGATATTGATTGCGATTATCAAACGTATTATAATCTGACTGACCACGACCCCTTGCTCCATATCCTCCACGATCATTCGTGCCATAACCTCCTCTCGACCCTCCATAATAATTCCTAGATCTCCCACTTCCTCGTCCCCTCAAATTACGCTGCTCTCGAAACACCGGACAGTCTGTAATCCAATGCCCAAACTGTTTGCAGTATGCACATTGATTCACAGAAATGTCAGAACGAGGGGGAGGAGCATTACTGTATGATCCTCGCCCTCCTCTATTGTTCCCTCTCGTAGCCTGAACCTGAGCTAACATTACCTTCGTCTTCAAATCCTTCGCCTTCTTATCACTACTTTCTTTCGTCTCTAATTCCTGTCTTTCGTAATATTGAGCCATAGTCAATAAAGAAGCAGGGGTTGCTGTGGTCCATGAACTTTCACTCGCTTTTAATCGTTTCGCGATCTCCGGTAGGAGATTAGCTACATACTTATCAACGAATAGATGCCTGCCAGTATCTTCTGTCAATAATTGACCACTGTAATCATGGAACGCTTCCTCGAAGCGGGAGAAAAAATCAGAAACTGATTCATCCGCTTTCTGCTTACACGAGGCTAATATAGTCCAATCAATCTTTTTAGCGGGAGCAAGAGTCTTTAATTTTGTTAGTATGGCACCTGGAAGATCTAATATTAATTTACACGGTTTACATGCTGGTTCTCTATCTAAATCAGCCTGAACAATATCTTTCCAAGTGGCCCCGAGAGTCGCCTGGTCATCAAACCTACGAATTACTCTCCACATATCAGGGGGCAATATCAGCCCGAAAAATAGATCAATATCAACTAACGTCATGATACATGAAGAAATTGCACTTTCAACATTTTCATAAAAAGCCGCAGGGTTTTTACGGGGATCAGGTAACGCATTCTTAAGCGCCATAACATCTGCTCTATTCCAAGGCGTATAAACCCAATTATATACAAAATACCCTTTCGCGTCTTTGGAGCTTTTATCATCATCTGTGCCATCCCCTTTATGAGGGACATATAAAGGCGCAGCTTCTCGCATAGGTCTAACATTAATCGCAGCGATCTTATCTGTTTCAAAGATAGGGCATTCTTTGGATATCCCCGTCGCTCCGGACGTAGACGAATTCTTCGATTTTTCCAACTCCCGTAGCCGTGTCGTCTCACTACGCAGTTCAAGCAAACGCTTGAAGAAGTCGTCCGCATCTGAAAAAACAAAAAGACCTTTACGAAAATTCTCACGAGTCTTAGATATCTCCTTAGGTTCTAACTCGAGAGAATATTTTCTATATCGCTCAACAACTTCATCTCCAAAATGATCTAAAAAATACAGTCGTTCCTTATCAGACCACTGCTCCATTTGTTTAGTAACATCAGAAACAGTAACAGTATTACTATTTAGCTTTCGCGCAATCGAGCGCAATTCCGTAGCTCGTTCCGTATATAACCTGGTACGCTGTGTTCGATCACTATCCTCGTCCGAGTCCTCGTTCGGAGCCGTAGGTGCGACGTACGGAGGCGGACAACGATCTAGCAATGAAAAATCATCTGTTTCATTAGTAAGAACTGGATAGAGAGGACGCCTGATAGGGAATTGACCATTAACCTGCAGATTACGTTCTCGTCTCTCCCTCTCTTTCTTTTCCTGTAATTCCTTCTCCTGTAGCTGTAAAGCTTTGTCATGTGCAGCCTTCCGCTGCACTTTCTCCGCCAAGGCTTCCTCACGCTTCGCTCGTTCACGCACCTCTTTCTCCCACGTACGCACACAATCAAACATATCTTGTCTAGACCTTCGCTGAAACAAACACTGCTCGACATACTGTACCTTTCGAAGGTCAAATGACCCATATAGTGGCCACTGTAATTCACGATCAGTCTTAGTATACTTATGCCATAATGCACTATACATTATAGGTGGAATACCGTATTTAACATACATTTCACGATTTGGAGTCCCCTCTGGGGGAGCCGGCTGTTTTTCACTCAATCGATAATTGGTACCATTTTCAGAACAGCACATCCTACGGAGTGTGCTAAAAACAGGCATGTTTCAAAAAGTACCACGAAACCGCGATACTACAAAATGACACCTAACACGGTGCACTCATTCAAATCAAAATAAATCAGAGAAATATCCCTACATGCCTGCCTATGTGAGGTGCACTTCACATATTCAAATTCAATATTCAAATTCAAAATTCAAAGATTCAAAACGTTAGCTAACAGATTCAAATTCAAAATTCAAAGTTTCAAAATTCAAAGTTTCAAAATTCAAAGTAAGTGTCAGTAGACTACCTCACCACTCAAAAGCTTACCAATTTTCCTTTCAACCGTCCAAAGTCCAACTGCCAAGTTCTGTAGTCGAATCAGCCAAAACGGCACATCACGACAATCCAAGATCAGAATCTCAGTCGAGGACCGGCGCCACCTGGAAGGTCAGATCGGAAGGAAGGGAAAACACACCGTGGGTGCCGAGACTCGGGTCACTCAATGGCAGCGATCGCGTCCATGGCGAGTTTCCTAACCTTCGTCACGACCTCTCCTTCGGGCCTCCGAGTCGCCGATGAGTCCCTTCGTGGTCGCCAATTGTGGTGTTGGGTTCAAATCAGGCCTACATACTCGGCTAAACTCTCGAACACCTTAGTATAGAAGTTGGCACGGACACTGGAAAAGGTAAAAGACAATTTTATTAAGACCCCATGGGGTGGTGATACATTCCTACAGCACCCTTCGGCAATGTAAGAAGTAGCACACCGAACATCGGTGCGCGACCTCTTTTATATGGTTTAATAGCAATAAAAAGATAGGCGGTTACAAGTTACACATTTTAGGTACATATAAGGTCATTTTTGGAACACAGCCAACACGTGGGAGGAGTTACAACAGCACTGGTCAGTTAGCGTGAACATTCCTGAAGAGTGACCAAGTAGTGCGTAATGCGCATGTGCGCTTGACCAGTACTAAAAATAGCCTGTTGCCGAGCAAACTAGTGACCATGGGTATCGAGAAAGGACGAAAGGGCACACTGACCACGAGGCAGCGTGTTCATTGAAACGGAAGTCAAAAGGGATTCAAAATGGCCCCCGTTCGTTTTGGTCAAGTTAACAGAAAAGACCGTGTAGCTGTGCTAAACGCTAACTCAGGAGCTGCCAAAACACGACACAGAGTTGCCTTTGGCGCAGGCACCGCTGCCCCTGCCCCTGTGCCACAAAGTGCACTTTGTGCTGAGGCTGTTGATCTGCTGCGACAGATGTGTGTAGGGCAGACCAACATGATCAATGCATTCCAAGACCACGATAGGAAGTTGGGGCAGGTGGTAGCATTCATGGAGGGGATGCATGGCGATGTTGCTGGTCTCCACAGAACAGTTCAGTCATTAGCAAACACTGTGTCGTCAGCCATTCTTAAGTCGCATGGACAGGGTTCTGTTCCCCCATCCACACCACTAGATGTCTCAGGGGAGAGTGAATTTTCAGACCAGGTGTCATTTTCGGGGTATTGCACTAGAAGCAGCCACATACAGCAAGGCAGGGCACGGAGGGCACAAACACCATCTCCTAGGACAGTGAAATCTTTCACCCATCACGACATGAGCTACACTGGAGTTGACACACAGGATCCTCAAGGGGTGTTGGGGGAAAAAGATTCACATGTAACAGACGCATCCCCCTCAAAAGGTACTCCCAAGGCAAGGGCACCTCCCAAGTCCAGGGACACTCCCAAGGACAAGGACTCTACACAGGAAAGGGCACCTCCAAAGAGCAGGGACACTCCCAAGGACAGGGACACTACACAGGAAAGGGCACATCCCAGGAGCAGGGACACTCCCAAGGACAAGGACACTACAAAGGAAAGGGCACATCCCTAGAGCAGGGACACTCCCAAGGACAAGGACGCTTCAAAGGAAAGGGCACCTCCCAAGAGCAGGGACACTCCCAAGGACAAGGACACTACAAAGGAAAGGGCAGATCCCAAGAGCAGGGACACTCCCAAGGACAAGGACGCTTCAAAGGAAAGGGCACCTCCCAAGAGCAGGGACACTCCCAAGGACAAGGACACTACAAAGGAAAGGTCAGCTCCCAAGAGCAGGGACACTCCCAAGGACAAGGACGCTTCAAAGGAAAGGGCAGCTCCCAAGAGCAGGGACACTCCCAAGGACAAGGACGCTTCAAAGGAAAGGGCAGCTCCCAAGAGCAGGGACACTCCCAAGGACAAGGACGCTTCAAAGGAAAGGGCAGCTCCCAAGAGCAGGGACACTCCCAAGGACAAGGACGCTTCAAAGGAAAGGGCAGCTCCCAAGAGCAGGGACACTCCCAAGGACAAGGACGCTTCAAAGGAAAGGGCACCTCCCAAGAGCAGGGACACTCCCAAGGACAAGGACACTACAAAGGAAAGGGCACCTCCCAAGAGCAGGGACACTCCCAAGGACAAGGACACTTCAAAGGACAGGTACACTACAATGGACAAGTCTGGTCCCAGGGACAGGGCACCGCCCAGGGATCAGGGACATTCCAGAGACAGGACACCTCCTACGTCCAAGGCACATCCCAGGGCCAAGGGTTCTCCCATGGACACGAGCTCCATCAAGGACAGGCATACATCACCCCTGGCTGCCCTGAGGCTGATGTTGTTGAAGGAACGTAAAACACATGTGTCAGCGGTGGAGTCCCCACATACCTCAACTCCCATTCACACCCCGCCGAGGCAGAGGAAGGAGTACACTGTTGTTGCATCCCCCATTACACATGATGCAGAGGGCAGAAGGCAGGGCCACAGCAAACGTCAAGCAGGGTCCAGCACGTCCCCAGAGAGCAGACCACCACAAGCACATGATCCTTCTTTGATGTCTGATGAGGCCACAACACTTACCAGTCCATTCGTGTCCAGGGTGCCCCTACATTTCACAAAGAAACGGAGACACACACCAGTGAGACCTGACCACCCCAATGTCGCTCCAGTCCAGCTGTCCCCAGCTCCCAGAGCCATCCTGCCTCCTGGCCCATACAGCCCTATGGCTCATCATTTCAGTAGTCCTAGTGGGTCAGCTGCCGTTCACTCTCAGATAGTGGCACCGTGTCTGTTGTTCGCTGCCATGCATCATGTAGTAGCACTGTGTCAGTTGTGCCCTCTCCTGTTTCAGGTACTGGCACTGTGTGTGTCAGCCACTCTCATGTGTCAGATGCTGGCACGGTATTTGTTGGTCACTGTACAGGGACATGTCCTGGCAGTGTATCTGGGTCTATGGCTCATGTGTCAGTCACTACATCTGTGACTGTGTCTCACACTCCTGTTCCTGGTGCTGGCAGTGTGTCTGGGTCTATGGCTCATGTGTCAGTCACTAGAGCTGTGGCTGTGTCTCACACTCCTGTATCTGGTGCTGGCAGTGTGTCCGAGGCGACTAGTTCACGCAGTCCACCAGATTCTGTGCTCCCATCACTCACATGTAATTGGACTTTGTGTCTCGATTGTCCATTGTAACCACCCTTGCATTGTTACTGTCCTTGGGACTGGGCGGTTGACCCACGTACTTGTGCTGCCTCTGATGTACCTGCTCTGTTGTAAACAGTGCCCTGTTGCTGTTCTGATACTGCATTGTGCCCTCTCATGTGCTGGCTCTGATGTACCTGCTCTGTTGTATACACTGCCCTGTTGCTGTTCTGATTCTGCATTGTGCCCTCTCATGTGCTGGCTCTGATGTACCTGCTCTGTTGTAAACACTGCCCTGTTGCCGTTCTGATACTGCATTGTGCCCTCCCATGTGCTGCCTCTGATGTACCTGCTCTGTTGTAAACACTGCCCTGTTGCTGTTCTGATACTGCATTGTGCCCTCTCATGTGCTGGCTCTGATGTACCTGTTCTGTGCCATGGACTGTTGATGCACATTGCCCCTCTCACGTGCTGCCTCTGATGTACCTGTTCTGTGCCATGGACTGTTGATGCACTTTTCCCCTCTCATGTGCTGCTTCAGATGTACCTGTTCTGTGCCATGGACTGTTGATGCACATTGCCCCTCTCACGTGCTGCCTCTGATGTACCTGTTCTGTGCCATGGACTGTTGATGCACTTTGCCCCTCTTATGTGCTGCTTCAGATGTACCTGTTCTGTGCCATGGACTGTTGATGCACATTGCCTCTCTCACGTGCTGCCTCTGATGTACCTGTTCTGTGCCATGGACTGTTGATGCACTTTGCCCCTCTCACGTGCTGCTTCAGATGTACCTGTTGTGTGCCATGGACTGTTGATGCACATTGCCCCTCTCACGTGCTGCCTCTGATGTACCTGTTCTGTGCCATGGACTGTTGATGCACTTTGCCCCTCTCACGTGCTGCTTCAGATGTACCTGTTCTGTGCCATGGACTGTTGATGCACATTGCCCCTCTCACGTGCTGCTTCAGATGTACCTGTTCTGTGCCATGGACTGTTTTTTTTTTTGGTTTTAAGAAGATCTTTATTGTGCATATGGTTCACTTCATACAGATTACATTTTACGGCTCGCGAGGGCCGGCCGTGTAGAGAATAGGCAGGATAAGTTTAACTGAGTGACACAGCCATTTAGCCGACAACCCGGGGGTCCGGCGGCGAGTTTCATGTTATTGCGTTCGTAGCCATCTGTTATCTAGCTATACAAGTGACAGATCTTGTGATTTTGTCTTTTCTACGTCAAAAGTAGGATTGCAGTTTCCACCCAGCATTAGTGCCATGGTAGGGGTCTCCCAAATCCCCGCTGATGACTTGTAAGATAGTCGTAGTCAGTCGATAGTGGGGGGGGATCAACAGTAGGTGATTCACCAGGTTTGTGTCTGTAATGCTGGCCGGGAAGCGATAGAATGTGTGGTAGTATAGCTCACTGAGGCATAGAAGCAGGTGGTTATGTTCGGCAGAGGTAGTCTGTAGCCATTACAGTCAAGACTCAGATATCCGTCAGTATGGTACCTGTGTGTCTTCCCAGTGTCGGTATTGAGTGGTCGCGAAGGACGTGGCAGCGGTTAAAATGCAGTGTAGCAAACTCTTGGCTAACTTGTGTGTGGTCGAGTGTCAAAGCGTATCCCTCATAGTGTGTAAGTGTCATCTAGGCTCCACAAGTCATGGGTAGCACGAGGTCAATAAGGTACCGCTGCTTGGTAGTGACATGTTGCATCTAACTACTAGCATTTTTACTTACCTGTTTGACTATGTTCCCTCATGCTCCCCCTTTTCTATGTGAAGCGCTCTGATATCTGTAAAGATCTTGTTCGCGCTATACAAAACTTTCAAAATAAATAAATAAATGTCCTCGTCTGAGGGAAGAGTGGGGGTCTGGTCTGGGAACAGGACCAGCGAGCAAACTATTCCCGAAGCCTATATAATGGCTGGGAAAAACTTGGGTTCATAAAAGGAAAAAAGGAAAAAGGAGAGGGGGGGGAGGGGGGAGATCGTCACGGATTCACAGATATGGCAGTGATCGGAAAGCGGGGTTCGGAAGGGTTTCCTGCGATGTAAAGTTAGCAGTTTGGGGGGGGGGGTTGAGTCCCGGGCAAGGACTGGTAGGCGCTACCCGTGGTGTGTAGGCAGAGCGTATGCTGGCGTTCCGCGGGGTATTGGTGCTGTCCGACTGAATGACAGCCGACCTCCTGTAGAGGGGGGGGGCGTGTCTCCCCGTCAGCGTCTGCAGTCGGCGTGGGCAGACTGTAGCAGGGGCAGTAGTGTGCGCGCAGTGTCGCGAAGGCTTCCGGTGTGTAATGGAGAATTGCGAGTGTCTGTGTCCGGTGTTGCACGTCGCGAGTTCAAAAGGGGGGGGGGTGAGGGGTGAGGGGGCAGGGGAAAGGGGTGCAGGGCTATGTCCGCTCTCGGTGTTGGTTGTCCTTTCTATGGCGGTCGTCCAGTGCCTCAGGTGATCCCCCGTTCCTGGCAGGTGCGCTGGAATGCCCTGAGGAGGTCGTCCCAGAGCTGGGCAATAGGGAACTTACGGAGTCTCGCCGTCTCCTCCCGGAGGAGCACCGTGCCCTCCGCCCGTGCCCAATTGGTAAAGGAGACTTGCCAGTGCCTAGGGTGGGGAGGGGTCGCAGCCTTCCAATGTTTGGTAAGTAGGCGCTTGGCCGTTATAAGCCCCATATCCCAAAAGCGCGTCCGCACTTTATTAAGTTTCGTCCGTTTATATACCCCCAAGATGCATGCCTCCCACATGTGTGGCATCTGTTCGCCTGTGCTGTGTGTGAGGAGCATCACGATTTCGGCCCAGTATGCGTGTATATCCGGACAACGCCACAGCATATGTAAAAGGTCTGCTCCAGTCAGAGAGCAGCGTGGGCAGGCGGCTTCTGTGGTTGTAAAGTATCTATTTATTTTGTCGGGTGTAAGGTAAGCGCGATGCAAGATGTAGAATTGAATGATTTTGAAGCGGGGATTGCGTGGGATATATGTCGGCCCGGCCAGGATCATCGCCGATTCTTTGTCAGTCCAATCACGTCCCCTATCCGCCGCCCATTTTTCCTGTAATGGCATTGTAGATGGCTGCGAGTGTGTCTGCAGGGCCTGTGCCAGCCAATGAATGACGTGCGAGCCATTTCCCATTACATGCAGATATTGCATGAAGTTGTGCATCGGCAATTCGGTGGTCACATCGCCCCAGGAGGCAGTAGGTGTGCGTATGAGAGCCGCGTGCAGCAGGAACTGACCAGCTGGGAGTTCCATGGCAGCAGCCAGGTCTGCGAAGGTGAGTAGCGTGCCGTCAGTGTACAGGTCGCCCAGAGTGTCCACCCCAGCATGCGTCCAGCTAGCCAGGCGTGTCACAGTCAGCGCATTCGTCGGTCCTGGAGTGCCCAGTATGGGTAGTATCGGGGCGTATGGTGTCGTCGCCCGGGTGAGTCGCAGGCAGCGCAGGAAACACTTGCGCGCTACCGCCAGGTGCAACTGTGAGGGGCAGGAGGTCCGGGCAATCGGGTGGAACAGCGTGCAGATTTGTGGTTGTGTCCAGGCAGCGGTGTCCGAGGCAGTGTCCTCCAGGTGTTTGCCACTGAGCCATCCCGCCACCCACTGCATCTGTGCCGAAAGGTAGTACAGCTCCATGTTGGGAACTGCTAGGCCTCCCGACTCAGTCGGCATGTAGAGTTTGGTTAGCGCTACTCGGGGTCGGCCCGTGTTCCATATGAGGCTACGAAGCAGAACCTCCAGGTCTCGGAATAGTTTATTCGGCACGTAAGTGGGTATATTGGCGAAATAGTACAGTAGTCTAGGCAGCACTATCATTTTGGTAAGTGCTACTCGACTCGGCACATTGAGAGGCAGGGTGTTCCAAAATCTGATCTGTGCCCTGACCGATGCAATGGCCCTCAGGAGATTCCCTTCCAGGACATCCGCTGGGTCCCGATATATTCGTATCCCTAGGTAGCGGAACACAGTAGGGTGCCATTGCAAGCTGCCCCCGCCCAAACGCACATCACACTCGGGCGTGTCCGAGCTAAAGGAATAGGCCCCTGATTTGGACCAGTTAACTCGTAGTCCTGACATCTCTTCAAAGATCCGAAAGACGTCAGCCAGGGATGCGGGGATGTCAGTGATGTCTCTGACGTACAGCAGTAAATCGTCTGCGTACTGGGATACTGCGTGCAGGCCGTCTGCTAATGGAATCCCCCATTCAGGCCCTTGTGTCCTGAGGAGTGTGGCTAGGGGTTCCATGGCCAAGGAGAACAATAGAGGGGACAGGGGGCAGCCCTGCCTAGTGCCTCTGCGCACCCGGATGGTGTCCGAGAGCAAGGCACCCGTGCGGACACGGACTGTCGGCTTGTCGTACAGCAGGCCCACCATGGCCTCGTAGCCCCCACCTAGTTGGTATTTTTCCATAACTGCTCCCAGGTATGGCCACTCAACTGAATCAAAGGCCTTCTCCAGGTCCAATATCAGGCATCCTGCTCTGGGCCACTGTTGTGTAGCATACTCTTGGACGCGGAAAAGGCGGCGGATATTGTGGGAGGTGTGGCGAGTCGGGACGAAGCCGTTTTGGTCCTGATGTACCAGGCGTGGCACATAGGGGGCTAGTCTCCGGGCTAGTGTGGAGGCCAGTATCTTGTAGTCCGTGTTTAACAGCGCCAGGGGGCGGTAAGAGCCCATCCTCGTGCAGTCCCTGTCAGGTTTGGGGATGGAGACCAGGGTTGCTTCATTCAGCGTTGGAGGCAAGGCTGCATCCTCCAGTGCCGCGGCGTACACTTTCAGAAGTTCTGGGATTAATATGTCTGAACCTGCTTTGTAAAATTCTGCTGGGAGCCCATCTGGGCCCGGGGATTTGCCGTTAGACAGGTTGAATATAGCGTCTCGGATCTCATCGGAAGCAAGCGAGGCTCCCAGTTCGTCTTGTTGTGCAGTAGTCAGTTGAGGCATTTGCAGGGGGGCGAGATAGGCAGCAATATCCGGGCATGGGTGCGGCAAGCGGGAGCGATATAATGCAGTGTAATGAGAGGTGAACGCTTCATGTATCTGGCGCTGTGTGTATAATAGGCCCCTCCCTTCTACGTGTACTGCCGCCACTGGGGTCGAGCGTGTCTCTTGTGAAATCAGCCAGGCTAGCATCCTACCAGGTCTGTCACTCAGATGGTGTGTCCTCGCCGAGTGCGCTGCGTAGTTAATGTCGCGAAGGCGCTCTAGTAGGCCTGCATGTGCTGCGCGTGCCCCCTGTAGTAAGTCAGCACCACCCTCAACAGCTTCCCCCTCCCTGTCAAGTAAGGTAGATTCTAGTCTGGTCAGTTCACCATCTAATTGTTGTCTCATATGGCCCTGTGTCCGTAAGCAGTGTCCCCGAATCACCACCTTGAAGGCGTCCCATTCTACCTGTGGGGAGGACGCTGTGCCTGCATTGTCTTCAAAGTATTGGGCAGTGCGCGTAAGAAGGGACTCGCGGAGGGCCGCGTCAAGCAGCAGCGTTGGTTGCAGTCGCCAGGTAGGTATGGGGGGGCGCGGGCGGTCCCAAGCCAGGGATAGGAAGTGTGGGTTATGGTCTGAATGTGTACGGCCCATGTATAGTGTATCGGTCACAAGAGGTAGGAGTTCAGTAGATGCCATAAATCGGTCTAAGCGGACATGTAAGTTGTGGGCTCCTGAGTAGTAGGAGTAGATCCGCGTCCCGGGGTTGCGGGATCTCCAAACGTCACGGAGGTCCCACTGTTCGGCCCATTCCAGCAGTGCCTTTGTGGCACCGCGCGTAGGAGCGCCAGTAGGGGGCGGGGAAGAACGGTCTAATGTCGTGTCTAGTGTGCAGTTATAATCTCCACCCAGTAACCATGGAGACGCATACCAGGTTGCCATCATCGCTGACAGGCGCGTCAGGAAGCCTCCTTGATCAGTGTTCGGTGCGTATAGTGATACCAGTGCTCTCTGTTGCCCATCAAGCCTGCCCTGCACTGCAACAAACCTGCCCTCCTGGTCTATTGTAGTGTCCGTAACCGCCCAGGGAGTCCCAGGGCGGACCCATATCAATGTGCCGCGGGCATATGAGGAGTAGGTCGTGGCATAGAGTTGTCCTCGCCATTTGTGGTGTAGTGCGAGCACCTCTGCCTTGTTCAAGTGAGTTTCCTGTAGTAATGCTATGCCTATCTTGTGTCGCTTTAAGTACGAGTATATTTGATAACGTCGAGCTGGTGTGTGCATTCCCCTGATGTTCCAAGTGCATATTCGTGTCTCAGTCATAGCCTTCGTGGGTGTAAGCTCCTCCAGCCCCCCCGTGTGCCAGTTTCTCAAGCAATGTTCCCCACCAAACCCAGGGTCCCGCCCCCAGTGCAAAACTGCCACGAGGTTCTAGTACTAAGTGTGTTGATCTCCAGTGGTGTGTAAGGGTAGGGAAAGGGGGAGAAACAGTTGGCCACAACATGGCAACAGAACCTAAAATGCCAAAAGGTCGGCAGCACAACATGTCGCCGTCCAAACGCTCGAATGAGCTCGTAAACTATACAGTTCAAGGGGGTATCGTGTGGCTTATGTAGTTACAATAAAAGTTACGGAATAGTCCATGGGGAGTGCAGCATCCCTCCCGGGTTGGGTAGAAGGGCCGTTGCTGTCTGGCAGGTGCCCAAGTTTCGTCGCTCAGGATGGCGTCAGCGGCCCTCTCAAGCGCCCAGCAGCAGAGGATAGGCCTCCGGGAAGGGGGGGGGGGGGGGGGGGGGGGGGGAGAAAGAAGGCCCCCTCCCCCCGATAGCCCAGGTGTCGCCAGCTGATTTGTACGCCGCTGTTGATGTATTATTCAACTCCCGGCAGTGGGTGGCTGTGCCGCATGAGCATCGTAGTCTCAACACCGGTTTAGAGTCCAGCGTCTCTAGGTGAGCAGGGGTCCAGCAGCGTGCAGTTGCACAAATCGCCTCTCGTGAGGGGGGTCTCCATAGCAGTCACGCAGCCATGTCTTCCTCAGCGTGCGGGGGCAGGACGCCGTTCGGACCAGATCAGCCAAACAGGTCGACAGTTTGTGGAGTGACGTCTGGGAGACCGTCAGTGTGTTGGGAATCTGACATGCCGTAGATTGCCTCATCATCGCTCGGGAGAGGCGCCAGGCTGGTGTCCGGGGCAGGGGACAGAGCCGGAGAGCCGCTGATTTCCACTACTCTGCGGAGAGCGTCCTGTTGTTCCTGCATCATCTCATTTGCGGATGGAGAGTGAGCCGGTGATTCCCGAGCCCGGGGAGGCGCAGGAGTTCCGCGCCGGCGGCGTCACCGCGCCCCGCGTGTGTGTTCTGTGGTAGCAGTCCCCTGCGCCCTTCTAGGTACATCACTGTGCCATGGACTGTTGATGCACATTGCCCCTCTCATGTGCTGCCTCTGATGTACCTGCTCTGTTCTCTGCCATGGACTGTTGATGCACTTAGCCCCTCTCATGTGCTGCCTCTGATGTACCTGCTCTGTTGTAAACACTGCCCTGTTGCTGTTATGATACTGCATTGTGCCCTCATGTGCTGCCTCTGATGTACCTGCTATGTTGTAAACACTGCCCTGTTGCTGTTATGATACTGCATTGTGCCCTCTCATGTGCTGCCTCAGATGTACCTGCTCTGTTATGGACACTGCCCTGTTGCTGTTATGATACTGCATTGTGCCCTCTCATGTGCTGCCTCTGATGTACCTGTTCTGTGCCATGGACTGTTGATGCACATAGCCCCTCTCACGTGCTGCCTCTGATGTACCTGTGCCTTGCCATGGACTGTTGATGCACTTAGCCCCTCTCATGTGCTAATTCAGTTGTACCTGTTCTGTGCCATGGACTGTTGATGCACTTTGCCCCTCTCATGTGCTGCTTCAGATGTACCTGTTCTGTGCCATGGACTGTTGATGCACATAGCCCCTCTCACGTGCTGCCTCTGATGTACCTGTGCCTTGCCATGGACTGTTGATGCACTTTGCCCCTCTCATGTGCTGCTTCTGATGTACCTGCTCGGTTGTAGACACTGCCCTGTTGCTGTTCTGATACTGCATTGTGCCCTCATGTGCTGGCTCTGATGTACCTGCTCTGTTGTAAACACTGCCCTGTTGCTGTTCTGATACTGCATTGTGCCCTCTCATGTACTGGCTCTGATGTACATTCTCTGTTGTAAACACTGCCCTGTTGCTGTTCTGATACTGCATTGTGCCCTCTCATGTGCTGCCTCTGATGTACTTGCTCTGTTGTATACACTGCCCTGTTGCTGTTCTGATACTGCATTGTGCCCTCTCATGTGCTGGCTCTAATGTACCTGCTCTGTTGTAAACACTGCCCTGTTGCTGTTCTGACACTGCATTGTGCCCTCTCATGTGCTGCCTCTGATGTAAACAACAAACAAGTGATAAGGACCCAGGGGAATTTTAAAGACCAAGCTCCAGTATGTTCCCTATAGACTTACAACAACATATATATTGGAGGGTCTAAGACACAAACTACGCTCGGTATACCCCAGAAAAAAAAAAACTAGGACAGCCTCAAACTAAGTGTATCTGTCAAGGGTCATTCCTACAATGATCATGGAAGGATGCCCATCAGTCACCACACGGAACCGCCCTTCATCATTTGGGATTCCATCAAGACCATCCCAGAGATGGCCACTCAACTATCACGGTCGGGGGTCCAGATGTTAAAAAGGAGCTGCCCCGCCGGTCAGTAAGGTTCATCTATGGTCTTGCTACTCATGTTCTGAAGATTTTGATATCAAAAAAAGGGTGGGACTGATGTTGCAGTGCTCAAAAGAGTGTGAAAAAACTAGGAAAGTAATATTGGAAAAAGTGATAGCAAAACAGGATGGAGGGGTTACTTATAACTTTATTCTGGTGTTACCCGACCTCCTGATGTTAAAAAGTAGTCAGTGACAGTCACAAATTATAGACTGTCTGACTGTTCTAGGTGGTCGACATGTTTCAGCAATTTCGCGACAGGTTTGTCATTGCTTTCTTCAGGACCAATCAACTGATAGCTACTGCAATTAGTGATTTGAGAAAAACAAATATGTGCTCAAATCAAAATTAGATACAGAGATCACCTGATTTCACTAGGTGTTCATCTCCCTCTTTTCAAGTTCTGCTGGAAGAAGGAAAGAAAAAGATATAAAGATTGAACCCGGGGTGTATCCTGAGATAAACCAGCGCATTACAGTATAATCATAATTATGAATAATAACTGGTATCCTGAATATATACACATATCACTACAAATTCAGTGCTCTTGTGTTATCATCGGGCCTATATCTATGACTACCAATGAAAAAAGGGATATAGCCCATCTTACCATGCTTGTAAGAGGTATGACCTCACCCCACCTGGCCACGGCTCAGGGAAAGGGGAAGCACCGCTCTATGATAGAGAGACATAAACATATACCAATCCGTTATTATTGTCAAATCCATCATTTACTTGTACAGCTCGCAACAGCACGCCCAACTGAGGCAACACTCACTATAAACCAAAAAGCAACACCGGACCATGTTCATAAAGGTCATACGGAATTTACGGTATGAAAAATTCACATGCGGCTTCGTGAAATGACACCTATTCGTGCCGCATGTGCTATCAAAAGGACCATCATTTATGCAGAGAACGCAAAAAAAATTATGCGCACAGACCTATTGTACGTTAGAGTGTAGTAAACCGAGGTCTACTAGCAGCGGTTAGGGCAGACAAGCCGTTAAGTATTTCGCATACACTCTCTACGGCTAGTACATCGTCAGATGCTCCGCAAATATGCCGAAGTGTTCACATCCACACGAGATGCAAACAAAAAGCACACATACTAGACCGGTGGGCCCGCAAGCAGGCATCCCTTACCTTTCCGTCGGTACTTCAGAATCGGCGTCCGAGACGATCGGGGAGGTACTGACGGATGGAGAGACTGTCGGTTATAAAGCGCTGCGTGAGTGGCCGAAATATGCTCATGTGACGCTGTGACGTCCCTCTGATGTTCCAAGGTCTTTGATAGGCTGCAGCAGAACGAACTTCAGCCAATCAGAGCGCACCGTTTATAAAACGATACCTCGTCCTCTCACGAGTTGAAACCCGGTCATTACAAGCTGACAACTTTATTAGTGATTGTTCACAGAAACACACATTCGAACAGAACGGACAAAATGTGTCCAACAAATAACCTGTAACATAGCAATGTTTTTTAAATCGTCACACACCAGATGTTAAAACTACTTGAAATAGGGCACAATATTCAATTGGTCAGGGTTCACCATAAGCTATCACAGCCACTACGCTATGGAGTTTAGGATGTATGAAAGTATTCTACCATTATCTATGTGATGGCTAATCTATACATAGGGGCTGAATTCCATCATGATAGCAATTCACGAAATGAAAACGCCCAAGATGGTACTCAGATGTAATATATTAATATCTAGCCCATTATTCACACATGGCACGGACACATTCCGGTATTGATCGCTAAAGTTAATGACCAATCACACCAATATGAATAATCACAGGGTCGACCAAGGTATATCGTCATTCAAACCCACTTGATTCGTGCCCAGTTTGAATACCCATTTTTGTTCTTTCAGCAAAAGATATTTGGATACATCAGTGACATGTGACGGAATGTGGGGTTTCTCAATCACAGTCCACTGGAATGCAGTTGAAGGATGACGTGCTTCCAAAAAGTGATTAGTGAGTTTAGTTGCTTGTCTCCTACATCTGATTGTGCTCTTATGTTCAGAGATCCTAACTCTGATTTTCCGGGTGGTCATCCCTACGTACTTCAGTCCACAGGGACAGGTGATCAGATAAACGAGATTCTCACTATTACAATTTGGGAACTTAGACTGAACCCACGGTCTAGCAGTGCCAATGTCGATTTCGGTTAACTTTCTTGTTTGTGGACAGGATTGGCACATCCCGCAGGGATGATGACCTGTCACAGGAGAAAGGTCCCACAGTGAACCCAGAGCCCTGGGTGTGTCTTCACGTGGTCGTGTATGGACCAACCGGTCTCTCAGATTAGGCCCTCTCTTGAATGAAAACAGAGGGCTCTGGATTGAGACACTGTCTGAATTAAGAATAGACCAATGCCTTTTAACCACTTTCTGTATGTTGTTCGACAGAGTCCCAAAGGTGGTCACAAAAGTAATCCTTTCTAGTGGAGGTTTCTGCACAGTGGGTTCTAAAAGAGCTGTCCGATTGTTGTTGCGGGCACATTTGAGAGAGCATTGTACCAATCTGGGAGGGTATTTCCTCAGAACCAGTTGTTCCTTAAGAGCCAAAGAATGTGTTTTAAAAGCCTCTGCATTTGAACAATTTCTCTGAACTCTTAAAAATTGCCCATAGCGCAGGTTATCCCGTAAGGATTTGGGGTGATGACTGTCAAAGCAAAGAAGGGAATTCTTCGCTAGAGGTTTTCTATATAATTCAGACTGTAGACCTTCAGGAGTTGCGGAGATTAGCAGGTCTAAGAATGCTAATCGATCCCTGCCAACCTCAATTGTGAAACGGAGGAAGTCATTTCTGATATTTAACCAGGATAAAAATTCATGGCACCTCTCCTCAGTGCCCCGCCATACCACTAGGACATCATCGATGTACCTTCTCCAAGTTTTTATACATTCAGTGAAGGGGTTCGTGGTTACCAGTATGTGCTCTTGTTCAAAAGAATGAACATATAGATTTGCCAAGCTGGGAGCGTAAACGCTCCCCATACTGGTACCAGACACCTGAAGGTACATCGAGTCCTCAAATTGAAAAAAGTTCTTTTTCATAGCCAAGGTGGCACAGGCCATGATAAAGCTCACAAGAGTAATACTGTCTAGGTCTCTCGACTGTAGTAGGAGCTGAATAACTTCAAGAGTTTCATCCTGGGGAATTGATATATATAATGCCTCTACATCGAAAGATACCAAAAGATCAGTACTCATATCAAATTCAATTTCGGGCAAAAGACGTAACACGTCAGTAGTATCCTTCAGATAAGTCGGCATTTCTCGAACCATAGGACGTAAAAAGTAATCAACAAAGGTTGATAACGGTTCGAGAACAGAGCCGATGCCCGAAATAATGGGGCGACCCGGAGGTGGTCTCTGCTTTTTATGCACCTTGGGCAGGGCATAAAAATAAGGGGTAACTGGATGAGTGGTGCATAAAGACGTTGCTTCCCGTGACGTTATCCAACCCTCAGACAAGGCTTCTTCAGTCATGCTCCCAATAGTGGCTTTCAATTCTGGCGTGGGGTCGGCATCCAAACGGCGATAAGATCTTATATCGCCTAATTGGCAAAAACACTCAGCCCGGTAGGTGCTAGTGTCCATAAGGACAATAGCACCCCCTTTGTCTGCTGGCTTGATGGTCAGTAGGGTATTCATAGACAATGTCTTTAGAGCTAATTGCTCTTCTTTTGGAAAGTTGTCATAGTACTCTTTTTCTTGTTGGGTAAAAAGATTCTCAATACTCTTTTCTATGGCGTTCTCAAAGGCCAAAACTTTGGGAGGCATCGAATGAGATGGTGGATAGAACGTGGATTTTTTCTTTAATCCAGTGTTGGTTTCTTGCGTCACAGTCTCTTGTTTATTGGCAAAGAAAAAATGTAGTCGGATTTTACGTAGGAACTTGGACACCTCAAGTCGTGTCTCGAAATGGTCATTCCTATGAGTGGGTACAAAGCCCAAACCTCTATTGAGAGCCTTCTCTTTGACATGTGTTAATACATGTTGGCTCAAGTTTATCACGAGCCCGGTTCCAGATTGGTTGCCGCCTGCTCCTTGTTCTTCGTGGTGTTGCTCCTCAGACTCCTCGCTGATGTTGTTGGTGGACTGTAATGCACTTGTGGTTGAGGTTGTTGTTGTTGGCCTCTTCTCCTGCCACGAGAGCGTCCCCGGCCTCCGCCTAAAAAAGGCTGACCTCCAAAGTTAGTAGGGTACTGAGGTGGAAAAGGTCCCATGTGCGGTTGAACAGGTCCCATCTGATGTGGTCCCATTTGTGGAGGAAAAGGCGGACCACCAAACTGCCAAGGGTTGGGTTGCCACCACATCGGCATTTGGTATTGTTGATTCCCTCTCCAGTTGTTGCGGGAATTGTTTCTCCCACAACCTCTACCGCGAGGGCCCTGGTTAGTAGAGCCAGTATCACTGCCTGACGAGTTCTCATCAGAACTAGATGTACCGTAACTGGACCCAGTTTTGCGCCCCTTCGCAGAAAAATCTGGTGGAGCATAGGTATCACTTGTGTAGGGGTATACCTTATCGAATTTGAACTTGTCAAGATCTTTCCTAAATTTTTCAATTTTAACTGACAAGGTAAATTCTCTAAACTCCCTATTGTTCTTATTAGTTTCATCCACATTTTTTTGGAATGCTTTACTGGAAAGGGTAGCCTTAATGTGGGAATCAAGGACCTGGATCTCAATAAGTATTGCATCTGCAATCCTCTTCGAGGTCTGTATAATTAGAATAAGCCAGTCCCTAGTACATCGCCAAGCGATGAGTGACCAGCTCTTTAGAAATTCCTTGTCAGTTAGGAAGAGTCTAGGGTTGTTTGTAACAATCAATCCAGTAGGTGCACAGTTATTCCGTAAGTATTGTGCCATTACAGTACCATGCAGAGTTGTCCGAGTGTGTGATTTCTTGAGGACCAGTACTTTGGCCCACTCATCCTCATTTTGAGTAGCAGGGGTGGATATCGTGTCCAAAAGGTCAGGATGATCAGCAAGGACTAGTTGTACATCATCCTCATCAAATGATAGGCCTTGGTTTTCGGCCATGATGTTACCAGAGGAGTGCAAGTGAAACCAAGGTTGAACTGAGCCAGAGCGAAAAAGAACAAGTAAGAAGCGCTAAACAACACTGATCACCTTCAGTAACGGTGGCGTGGAACAACGGTCATAAGTACTGTTGCGAAGAAAGGGTCCGCAGTCACGGCGACTGCTCAGTACATAAACAACAAACAAGTGATAAGGACCCAGGGGAATTTTAAAGACCAAGCTCCAATATGTTCCCTATAAACTTACAACAACATATATATTGGAGGGTCTAAGACACAAACTACGCTCGGTATACCCCAGAAAAAAAAAACTTGGACAGCCTCAAACTAAGTGTATCTGTCAAGGGTCATCCCTACAATGATCATGGAAGGATGCCCATCAGTCACCATACGGAACCGCCCTTCATCATTTGGGATTCCATCAAGACCATCCCAGAGATGGCCACTCAACTATCACGGTCGGGGGTCCAGATGTTAAAAAGGAGCTCCACCGCCGGTCAGTAGGGTCCATCTATGGTCTTGCTACTCATGTTCTGAAGATTTTGATATAAAAAAAGGGTGGGACTGATGTTGCAGTGCTCAAAAGAGTGTAAAAAAACTAGGAAAGTAATATTGGAAAAAGTGATAGTAAAACAGGATGGAGGGGTTACTTATAACTTTATTCTGGTGTTACCCGACCTCCTGATGTTAAAAAGTAGTCAGTGACAGTCACAAATTATAGACTGTCTGAATGTTCTAGGTGGTCGACATGTTTCAGCAATTTCGCGACAGGTTCGTCATTGCTTTCTTCAGGACCAATCAACTGATAGCTACTGAAATTAGTGATGTTAGAAAAACAAATATGTGCTCAAATCAAAATTAGATACAGAGATCACCTGATTTCACTAGGTGTTCATCTCCCTCTTTTCAAGTTCTGCTGGAAGAAGGAAAGAAAAAGATATAAAGATCGAACCCAGGGTGTATCCTGAGATAAACCAGCGCGTTACAGTATAATCATAATTATGAATAATAACTGGTATCCTGAATGTATACACATATCACTGCAAATTCAGTGCTCTTGTGTTATCATCGGGCCTATATCTATGACTACCAATGAAAAAAGGGATATAGCCCATCTTACCATGCTTGTAAGAGGTATGGACCTCACCCCACCTGGCCACGGCTCAGTGAAAGGGGAAGCACCGCTCTATGATAGAGAAACATAAACATATACCAATCCGTTATTATTGTCAAATCCATCATTTACTTGTACAGCTCGCAACAGCACGCCCAACTGAGGCAACACTCACTATAAACCAAAAAGCAACACCGGAACATGTTCATAAAGGTCATACGGAATTTTCGGTATGAAAAATTCACATGCGGCTATGTGAAATGACACCTATTCTTGCCGCATGTGCTATCAAACGGACCATCATTTATGCAGAGAACGCTAAAAAAATTATGCGCACAGACCTATTGTACGTTAGAGTGTAGTAAACCGAGGTCTACTAGCAGCGGTTAGGGCAGACAAACCGTTAAGTATTTCGCATACACTCTCTACGGCTAGTACATCGTCAGATGCTCCGCAAATATGCCGAAGTGTTCACATCCACACGAGATGCAAACAAAAAGCACACATACTAGACCGGTGGGCCCGCAAGCAGGCATCCCTTACCTTTCCGTCGGTACTTCAGAATCGGCGTCCGAGACGATCGGGGAGGTACCGACGGATGGAGAGACTATCGGTTATAAAGCGCCGCGTGAGTGGCATAAACATGCTCATGTGACGCTGTGACGTCCCTCTGATGTTCCAAGGTCTTTGATAGGCTGCAGCAGAACGAACTTCAGCCAATCAGAGCGCACCGTTTATAAAACGATACCTCGTCCTCTCACGAGTTGAAACCCGGTCATTACAAGCTGACAACTTTATTAGTGATTGTTCACAGAAACACACATTCGAACAGAACGGACAAAATGTGTCCAACAAATAACCTGTAACATAGCAATGTTTATTAAATCGTCACACACCAGATGTTAAAACTACTTGAAATAGGGCACAATATTCAATTGGTCAGGGTTCACCATAAGCTATCACAGCCACTACGCTATGGAGTTTAGGATGTATGAAAGTATTCTACCATTATCTATGTGATGGCTAATCTATACATAGGGGCTGAATTCCATCATGATAGCAATTCACGAAATGAAAACGCCCAAGATGGTACTCAGATGTAATATATTAATATCTAGCCCATTATTCACACATGGCACGGACACATTCCGGTATTGATCGCTAAAGTTAATGACCAATCACACCAATATAAAGTCCACATTTGTAAGGAATAATCACAGGGTCGACCAAGGTATATCGTCATTCAAACCCACTTGATTCGTGCCCAGTTTGAACACCCATTTTTGTTCTTTCAGCAAAAGATATTTGGATACATCAGTGACATGTGACGGAATGTAGGGTTTCTCAATCACAGTCCACTGGAATGCAGTTGAAGGATGGCGTGCTTCCAAAAAGTGATTAGTGAGTTTAGTTGCTTGTCTCCTACATCTGATTGTGCTCTTATGTTCAGAGATCCTAACTCTGATTTTCCGGGTGGTCATCCCTACGTACTTCAGTCCACAGGGACAGGTGATCAGATAAACGAGATTCTCACTATTACAACTTGTGAACTTAGACCGAAAACACGGTCTTGCAGTGCCAATGTCGATTTCAGTTGACTTTCTTGTTTGTGGACAGGATTGGCACATCCCGCAGGGATGATGACCTGTCACAGGAGGAAGGTCCCACAGTGAACCCAGAGCCCTGGGTGTGTCTTCACGTGGTCGTGTATGGACCAACCGGTCTCTCAGATTAGGCCCTCTCTTGAATGAAAACAGAGGGCTCTGGATTGAGACACTGTCTGAATTAAGAATAGACCAATGCCTTTTAACCACTTTCTGTATGTTGTTCGACAGAGTCCCAAAGGTGGTCACAAAAGTAATCCTTTCTAGTGGAGGTTTCTGCACAGTGGGTTCTAAAAGAGCTGACCGATTGTTGTTGCGGGCACGTTTGAGAGAGCGTTGTACCAATCTGGGAGGGTATTTCCTCAGAACCAGTTGTTCCTTAAGAGCCAAAGAATGTGTTTTAAAAGCCTCTGCATTTGAACAATTTCTCTGAACTCTTAAAAATTGCCCATAGGGCAGGTTATCCCGTAAGGATTTGGGGTGATGACTGTCAAAGCAAAGAAGGGAATTTTTCGCTAGAGGTTTTCTATATAATTCAGACTGTAGACTTTCAGGAGTTGCGGAGATTAGCAGGTCTAAGAATGCTAATCGATCCCTGCCAACCTCAATTGTGAAACGGAGAAAGTCATTTCTGATATTTAACCTGGATAAAAATTCATGGCACCTCTCCTCAGTGCCCCGCCATACCACTAGGACATCATCGATGTACCTTCTCCAAGTTTTTATACATTCAGTGAAGGGGTTCGTGGTTACCAGTATGTGCTCTTGTTCAAAAGAATGAACATATAAATTTGCCAAGCTGGGAGCGTAAACGCTCCCCATACTGGTACCAGACACCTGAAGGTACATCGAGTCCTCAAATTGAAAAAAGTTCTTTTTCATAGCCAAGGTGGCACAGGCCATGATAAATCTCACGAGAGTAATACTGTCTAGGTCTCTCGACTGTAGTAGGAGCTGAATAACTTCAAGAGTTTCATCCTGGGGAATTGATATATATAATGCCTCTACATCGAAAGATACCAAAAGATCAGTACTCATATCAAATTCAATTTCGGGCAAAAGACGTAACACGTCAGTAGTATCCTTCAGATAAGTCGGCATTTCTCGAACCATAGGACGTAAAAAGTAATCAACAAAGGTTGATAACGGTTCGAGAACAGAGCCGATGCCCGAAATAATGGGGCGACCCGTAGGTGGTCTCTGCTTTTTATGCACCTTGGGCAGGGCATAAAAATAAGGGGTAACTGGATGAGTGGTGCATAAAAACGTTGCTTCCTGTGACGTTATCCAACCCTCAGACAAGGCTTCTTCAGCCATGCTCCCAATAGTGGCTTTCAATTCTGGCGTGGGGTCGGCATCCAAACGGCGATAAGATCTTATATCGCCTAATTGGCGCAAACACTCAGCCCGGTAGGTGCTAGTGTCCATAAGGACAATAGCACCCCGTTTGTCTGCTGACTTGATGGTCAGTAGGGTATTCATAGACAATGTCTTTAGAGCTAATTGCTCTTCTTTAGGAAAGTTGTTATAGTACTATTTTTCTTGTTGGGTAAAAAGATTCTCAATACTCTTTTCTATGGCGTTCTCAAAGGCCAAAACTTTGGGAGGCATCGAATGAGATGGTGGATAGAACGTGGATTTTTTCTTGAATCCGGTGTTGGTTTCTTGCGTCACAGTCTCTTGTTTATTGGCAAAGAAAAAATGTAGTCGGATTTTACGTAGGAACTTGGACACCTCAAGTCGTGTTTTGAAATGGTCATTCCTATGAGTGGGTACAAAGCCCAAACCTCTATTGAGAGCCTTCTCTTCGACATGTGTTAATACATGTTGGCTCAAGTTTATCACGAGCCCGGTTCCAGATTGGTTGCCGCCTGCTCCTTGTTCTTCGTGGTGTTGCTCCTCAGACTCCTCGCTGATGTTGTTGGTGGACTGTAACGCACTTGTGGTTGAGGTTGTTGTTGTTGGCCTCTTCTCCTGCCACGAGAGCGTCCCCGGCCTCCGTCTAAAAAAGGCTGACCTCCAAAGTTAGTAGGGTACTGAGGTGGAAAAGGTCCCATGTGCGGTTGAACAGGTCCCATCTGATGTGGTCCCATTTGTAGAGGAAAAGGCGGACCACCAAACTGCCAAGGGTTGGGTTGCCACCACATCGGCATTTGGTATTGTTGATTCCCTCTCCAGTTGTTGCGGGAATTGTTTCTCCCACGACCTCTACCGCGAGGGCCCTGGTTAGTAGAGCCAGTATCACTGCCTGACGAGTTCTCATCAGAACTAGATGTACTGTAACTGGACCCAGTTTTGCGCCCCTTCGCAGAAAAATCTGGTGGAGCATAGGTATCACTTGTGTAGGGGTATACCTTATCGAATTTGAACTTGTCAAGATCTTTCCTAAATTTTTCAATTTTAACTGACAAGGTAAATTCTCTAAACTCCCTATTGTTCTTATTAGTTTCATCCACATTTTTTTGGAATGCTTTACTGGAAAGGGTAGCCTTAATGTGGGACTCAAGGACCTGGATCTCAATAAGTATTGCATCTGCAATCCTCTTCGAGGTCTGTATAATTAGAATAAGCCAGTCCCTAGTACATCGCCAAGCGATGAGTGACCAGCTCTTTAGAAATTCCTTGTCAGTTAGGAAGAGTCTAGGGTTGTTTGTAACAATCAATCCAGTAGGTGCACAGTTATTCCGTAAGTATTGTGCCATCACAGTACCATGCAGAGTTGTCCGAGTGTGTGATTTCTTGAGGACCAGTACTTTGGCCCACTCATCCTCATTTTGAGTAGCAGGGGTGGATATCGTGTCAAAAGGTCAGGATGATCAGCAAGGACTAGTTGTACATCATCCTCATCAAATGATAGGCCTTGGTTTTCGGCCATGATGTTACCAGAGGAGTGCAAGTGAAACCAAGGTTGAACTGAGCCAGAGCGAAAAAGAACAAGTAAGAAGAGCTAAAAACACTGATCACCTTCAGTAACGGTGGCGTGGAACAACGGTCATAAGTACTGTTGCGAAGAAAGGGTCCGCAGTCACGGCGACTGCTCAGTACATAAACAACAAACAAGTGATAAGGACCCAGGGGAATTTTAAAGACCAAGCTCCAATATGTTCACTATAGACTTACAACAACATATATATTGGAGGGTCTAAGACACAAACTACGCTCGGTATACCCTAGAAAAAAAAAACTAGGACAGCCTCAAACGAAGTGTATCTGTCAAGGGTAACCCCTAAAATGATCATGGAAGGATGCCCATCAGTCACCACATGGAACTTGAGATGTCCAAGTTCCTACGTAAAATCCGACTACAATTTTTTCTTTGCCAATAAACAAGAGACTGTGACGCAAGAAACCAACACCGGATTAAAGAAAAAATCCACGTTCTATCCACCATCTCATTCGATGCCTCCCAAAGTTTTGGCCTTTGAGAATGCCATAGAAAAGAGTATTGAGAATCTTTTTACCCAACAAGAATAAGAGTACTATAACAACTTTCCAAAAGAAGAGCAATTAGCTCTAAAGACATTGTCTATGAATACCCTACTGACCATCAAGGCAGCAGACAAAGGGGGTGCTATTGTCTTTATGGACACTAGCACCTACCGGGCTGAGTGTTTGCGCCAATTAGGCGATATAAGATCTTATCGCCGTTTGGATGCCGACCCCACGCCAGAATTGAAAGCCACTATTGGGAGCATGACTGAAGAAGCCTTGTCTGAGGGTTGGATAACGTCACAGGAAGCAACGTTTTTATCCACCACTCATCCAGTTACCCCTTATTTTTATGCCCTGCCCAAGGTGCATAAAAAGCAGAGACCACCTCCGGGTCGCCCCATTATTTCCGGCATCAGCTCTGTTCTCGAACCTTTATCAACCTTTGTTGATTACTTTTTACGTCCTATGGTTCGAGAAATGCCGACTTATCTGAAGGATACTACTGACGTGTTACGTCTTTTGCCCGAAATTGAATTTGATATGAGTACTGATCTTTTGGTATCTTTCGATGTAGAGGCATTATATGCATCAATTCCCCAGGATGAAACTCTTGAAGTTATTCAGCTCCTACTACAGTCGAGAGACCTAGACAGTACTACTCCCGTGAGCTTTATCATGGCCTGTGCCACCTTGGCTATGAAAAAGAACTTTTTTCAATTTGAGGACTCGATGTACCTTCAGGTGTCTGGTACCAGTATGGGGAGCGTTTACGCTCCCAGCTTGGCAAATCTATATGTTCATTCTTTTGAACAAGAGCACATACTGGTAACCACGACCCCCTTCATTGAATGTATGAAAACTTGGAGAAGGTACATCGATGATGTCCTAGTGGTATGGCGGGGCACTGAGGAGAGGTGCCATGAATTTTTATCCTGGTTAAATACCAGAAATGACTTCCTCCGTTTCACAATTGAGGTTGGCAGGGATCGATTAGCATTCTTAGACCTGCTAATCTCCGCAACTCCTGAAGGTCTACAGTCTGAATTATATAGAAAACCTCTAGCGAAGAATTCCCTTTTTTGCTTTGACAGTCATCACCCCAAATCCTTACAGGATAACCTGCCCTATGGGCAATTTTTAAGAGTTCAGAGAAATTGTTCAAATGCAGAGGCTTTTAAAACACATTCTTTGGCTCTTAAGGAACAACTGGTTCTGAGGAAATACCCTCCCAGATTGGTACAACGCTCTCTCAAACGTGCCCGCAACAACAATCGGTCAGCTCTTTTAGAACCCACTGTGCAGAAACCTCCACTAGAAAGGATTACTTTTGTGACCACCTTTGGGACTCTGTCGAACAACATACAGAAAGTGGTTAAAAGGCATTGGTCTATTCTTAATTCAGACAGTGTCTCAATCCAGAGCCCTCTGTTTTCATTCAAGAGAGGGCCTAATCTGAGAGACCGGTTGGTCCATACACGACCACGTGAAGACACACCAAGGGCTCTGGGTTCACTGTGGGACCTTCCTCCTGTGACAGGTCATCATCCCTGCGGGATGTGCCAATCCTGTCCACAAACAAGAAAGTCAACCAAAATCGACATTGGCACTGCTAGACCGTGGGTTCAGTCTAAGTTCACAAATTGTAATAGTGAGAATCTCGTTTATCTGATCACCTGTCCCTGTGGACTGAAGTACGTAGGGATGACCACCCGGAAAATCAGAGTTAGGATCTCTGAACATAAAAGCACAATCAGATGTAGGAGACAAGCAACTAAACTCACTAATCACTTTTTGGAAGCACGCCATCCTTCAACTGCATTCCAGTGGACTGTGATTGAGAAACCCCACATTCCGTCACATGTCACTGATGTATCCAAATATCTTTTGCTGAAAGAACAAAAATGGGTGTTCAAACTGGGCACGAATCAAGTGGGTTTGAATGATGATATACCTTGGTCGACCCTGTGATTATTCATATTGGTGTGATTGGTCATTAACTTTAGCGATCAATACCGGAATGTGTCCTTGCCATGTGTGATTAATGGGCTAGATATTAATATATTACATCTGAGTACCATCTTGGGCGTTTTCATTTCGTGAATTGCTATCATGATGGAATTCCGCCCCTATGTATAGATTAGCCATCACATAGATAATGGTAGAATACTTTCATACATCCTAAACTCCATAGCGTAGTGGCTGTGATAGCTTATGGTGAACCCTGACCAATTGAATATTGTGCCCTATTTCAAGTAGTTTTAACATCTGGTGTGCGACGATTTAAAAAACATTGCTATGTTACAGGTTATTTGTTGGACACATTTTGTCCGTTCTGTTCGAATGTGTATTTCTGTGAACAATCACTAATAAAGTTGTCAGCTTGTAATGACCGGGTTTCAACTCGTGAGAGGACGAGGTATCGTTTTATAAACGGTGCGCTCTGATTGGCTGAAGTTCGTTCTGCTGCAGCCTATCAAAGACCTTGGAACATCAGAGGGACATCACAGCGTCACATGAGCATGTTTCGGCCACTCACGCGGCTCTTTATAACCGACAGTCTCTCCATCCGTCGGTACCTCCCCGATCGGCTCGGACGCCGATTCTGAAGTACCGACGAAAAGGTAAGGGATGCCTGCTTGCGGGCCCACCGGTCTAGAATGTGTGCTTTTTGTTTGCATCTCGTGTGGATGTGAACACTTCGGCATATTTGCGGAGCATCTGACGATGTACTAGCCGTAGAGAGTGTATGCGAAATACTTAACGGTTTGTCTGCCCTAACCGCTGCTAGTAGACCTCGGTTTACTACACTCTAACGTACAATAGGTCTGTGCGCATACTTTTTTTAGCGTTCTCTGCATAAATGATGGTCATTTTGATAGCACATGCGGCACGAATAGGTGTCATTTCACGAAGCCGCATGTGAATTTTTCATACCGTAAATTCCGTATGACCTTTATGAACATGGTCCGGTGTTGCTTTTTGGTTTATAGTGAGTGTTGCCTCAGTTGGGCGTGCTGTTGCGAGCTGTACAAGTAAATGATGGATTTGACAATAATAACTGTTGGACCCGGTCCTTTGGGCAGGTTCACCCCGTGACTTTTTGCTTTTTCCTAGCCTGTTTTCGGAACCTGGGTTGGTGATTTTAGGCCTCTGCGCACTTTTTCACTGTGGTACAGTGTAAAGTGCGTGTGCTTTCTGTGTATGGATGGTGAGCGCCCTGCCCTCCCATAGGAATGAATGGGAAATATGTATGCCCATGGTAGATTCCTGATGCGTGGGGAGTGCAGGGGCGAGTTTGATATGTATGAACTCGTGGGAATGAATGCTGCAGAATGGTGTATGCGGCATGGCTGTATCTAGTCCAGAAGCGCCACTTTTAGAAGCTGGCATAATTGTGTAGTGAGTCTGCTAGCACGTGATTGGCTGATGGGCCTGGCCCAGGCATGCCTGGGCCTGTTGGTAGATGGACTGTCTGGAGGAGGGGGTCTGAGTCAAGCCGTAGATGAAAGGCCCCCCATCTGCTGTTAGGGGGGAGTGGAAAGAGCTCTGGTGGTGCCAGGCTGTGTCTGTCGGCCCACCCTGGATGACTCTCCCTCCCGATGGCCCCCTGTCACCTCTGACCTGAGGCTGACAGGAGAGGGAAACCAGATACTCCCAGAGCTTAGGGCTCGCCTACACAAAGACTTCTAAAGACTTCAAAGCTTTTTCTGTGGATAAGAAGGGGCTCTGCCCCTTCCAAAATGTTCTTGTCTTGTTCTTACTTGGGACTTGAATCTATCAGGGGTGGGCGCTGCCCAGCCCCTGGATGCCCCCCGCCATTTGCCTCCCAGTCACCGCCGCCGCCCGGGCTTGGAAGCGCCTGCAGAACCGAAGGCGCCGCGCTCTCATTGGCTGAGAGAGCCGAGCCCCCTCACCAACGCCGCGACGGGATAGGCCCGTGTGGCGCAGCGTCATGGCCCCTGTCGGGCCGTGATTGGAGGAGGAGAGGAGACTCGTCATCGGGGCCGCGACGGGATTGGCTGGTCGAGGCGGCCCCGGGAGGAAAGGAGAAGGCGCGGAAGATGGCGGCCGTTCGCGGGGCTCCTCTCGGCTGAGGGAGCCCCGAGGAAAAGAGGCGGCCGGTTGGCAGGGCTCCCGTGTGCCGAGGGAGCCCTGCAGAGAGGGAGACCGGACTTGCTAGGAGGCGGCGAGAGTGAGCCACCGCCCCGCAGAGAAGCCGCCGCCCGGAGGAGCCCGCCCAAGAAAGCCCGGTGAGTCGGAAGGGCTGGGGGAGGGCTCCGTGCAGCTGCTGTTGGTGCCGGAGAGCGGCACCTGGGCGGGAGTGGAGGTAGGGCGGCCCCAGCTGACAGTGGGCCGCCCCCAGGTTTCAACGGAGCCTGAGGCTCCAAAGCCCCTATTTATTTTGAGCGCCCCGGGAGGCGCAGGGGGCATGTCGTAATCCTGAGTCCCCCGAGTGGGACTCCAACGGGGTGGGTGACGCCCCTACGAGCCCTGAGAGGCTCCAACGCAGGCCCTATTTGTTTACGGAGTCTAGATGGCTCCTGGGACACCTCGGGGCATATTGTCGATGCCCGTCCCCTCCTGAGCTTGTGTAGTTCTGGTGCCATTGAAAGCACCCTGATTGTTTTCAAGAGCCTGTGTGGCTCCAACGTTGGGCACGAGTAATGCCAGAGCCTGTGGGGCTCCAACGTGGACATAGGTGTGTGTAGAGCCTGTGTGGCTCCCGCGTGGCGCAGTTGTGATGATTCTCCAGCGGCCCAGCAATTAGTGGGCAGCTGCACCGTTTAGGCGCAAGATGGAGAGTGAGTCCCTGAGAGGGATAGAGTTGGCACAGAGGTGCCCGGCCTACCCAGCTGCGCAGCACTTAGTGCCAGCTGCAACGTTTAGGCCCTTGTGAGTGTTCCCAGGGGCCCAGCATGTAGTGGGCCCCTGCATCGTTTAGGCCCCTGACATTGAGACTCAGGGCGTTCTAGCCCCAACAAGGCCAGTTGGCCTAGGGACTGCCACAGGTGGTGGCTTATGTAGGTTTTGCGCAATTGTATGGTTCTTGCACCTCTGAATGTGATTTCTTGCATCATGTCTTATTCCTGCACCTCTGAATGTTTTTGGACATCATGTGACTATTGCGCTACTGTATTATGCTGGTACCTCTGAATGTAATTTTATTGCATCATGTGCTTTATTCTTAACACCGCTGAATGTGTAGGTTTATACATTATGTGTTTCTCTTTAGTACTCCTCTGAATGTATATTTATGCATCATGGGTAATGTGTTCTCTCTTAGACCCCTAAATGCTGCGTGATACTTAGGTGGTTGTTCTTTTTAGTACAGGTGGTCCTAGTGAGGTCCTGGTCCCCTGCGTGACAGTCTCCCAAGGAGTTTAGGGTTGCGTAGGTGGTACTTACCTGTTCCCAGTAGTTACTGGATGTGATCTATAACTGTTACTTTGTGTTACAGTGAAGTTTATATACTTTTATTCTAATTTCTGACAAGTATTTCTATATCTGCAAAGTGTTTATTCAGACAGTGGCCCATGTGGCCCTGTCTTGTAAATAATCCCTTGTGAATATTGCCGTGCCAGTTGGCACAATGTACATGTGTAATTTCTATCTGATATGTTTTGACAATACAAATGTTATTTTAATATAACCATGTGTGGAGTCTCTTTTGTGGTGTACCTAGTATGTTGTTGCTGTTGTGTGCTGACGCAAATGCTTTACACATCGCCTCCGAGTTTAGCCTAGACTGCCCGCGCCATGCTACCTAGAGGGCGAGCAGGGGTTATCTTGGCGTGTGACTTCCTTGCCCTGACTGGAATGGTGGTTTCTGCCTGGCTTTGGCATAAGCCTTAGCCTACCAGAAATAGCCGGTTTCCAACAATAACGGATTGGTATATGTTTATGTCTCTCTATCATAGAGCGGTGCTTCCCCTTTCCCTGAGCCGTGGCCAGGTGGGGTGAGGTCCATACCTCTTACAAGCATGGTAAGATGGGCTATATCCCTTTTTTCATTGGTAGTCATAGATATAGGCCCGATGATAACACAAGAGCACTGAATTTGTAGTGATATGTGTATACATTCAGGATACCAGTTATTATTCATAATTATGATTATACTGTAATGCGCTGGTTTATCTCAGGATACACCCTGGGTTCGATCTTTATATCTTTTTCTTTCCTTCTTCCAGCAGAACTTGAAAAGAGGGAGATGAACACCTAGTGAAATCAGGTGATCTCTGTATCTAATTTTGATTTGAGCACATATTTGTTTTTCTCACATCACTAATTGCAGTAGCTATCAGTTGATTGGTCCTGAAGAAAGCAATGACGAACCTGTCGCGAAATTGCTGAAACATGTCGACCACCTAGAACATTCAGACAGTCTATAAATTGTGACTGTCACTGACTACTTTTTAACATCAGGAGGTCGGGTAACACCAGAATAAAGGTATAAGTAACCCCTCCATCCTGTTTTACTATCACTTTTTCCAATATTACTTTCCTAGTTTTTTCACACTCTTTTGAGCACTGCAACATCAGTCCCACCCTTTTTTTGATATCAAAATCTTCAGAACATGAGTAGCAAGACCATAGATGGACCTTACTGACCGGCGGTGGAGCTCCTTTTTAACATCTGGACCCCCGACCGTGATAGTTGAGTGGCCATCTCTGGGATGGTCTTGATGGAATCCCAAATGATGAAGGGCGGTTCCGTGTGGTGACTGATGGGCATCCTTCCATGATCATTGTAGGGATGACCCTTGACAGATACACTTAGTTTGAGGCTGTCCTAGTTTTTTTTTTTCTGGGGTATACCGAGCGTAGTTTCTGCCTCTGATGTACCTGCTCTGTTGTAAACACTGCCCTGTTGCTGTTCTGATACTGCATTGTGCACTCATGTGCTGCCTCTGATGTACCTGCTCTGTTGTACCCAGTGCCCATTCTCTTGGGTAGTGTACGATTATACCACTATTATGTTTAATAAAGCAAGTCAATCATGTGTCGTGGTTTGTCGTTGTCATTCCTGGTTGTGTACTTGAATTGTTGATATATTGGTGCGATCGTAAAGGCAGTTTCACAAACATGACACTCCCCCTCCCTACGTCACAGCCCTGGCAGGTATTCCCCTTCCGACATTAATTGTTGTGTTGGCCTACCTGCGTCGTGGTCGGTGATGGGCCATGACTTGCTGGTGGTGGAGCACGAAGAGTATCGGAAATGCGTGTAGCGCTGGGTCCATGACGGCGATCTGCTTGTGATGTGTATATCAGCAATGTGTTGTATCTCCGCTGTGGTGATTCCGCCGTGTTCAAGCAGGTTGTTTTTCCGCAGCGATTTTATGTGTGTTTTCCGCCATCGTGATCTGGAGGACGGTCGGAGACGTCATTCCGTACGGCGGTGTGTCTAGATTGGTTCCGTCCGCCGCGGGGTCGGGTGTACTTCCGCGGTGGTGCATGCTCTTCCGCCGCGTACGGACATTTGACTGTGTTTCCCATCCTAATATGGCGGACGGAGTGCCCGCGGCAGGCGGACTGAAAAAAGGCATTTTCCGCCTACTCCAGGACGGCGGTCGTCCTTCCGTCCGCCATCGTAATCGACCCCATAGTTTGGACTTTGGAACAATGATCTGCTCCACCATTTTGAATCTTTCAAACTCTGTGTAACATGTAGACCAGGAATCTGCAATTACATTTTCGGATCCAGGAATGTAAGTAATGAAGAAATTAAATTTTTGAAAAAAGAAAGCCCAGCAGGCATGTCTGTATTCCGGCACTCAGCCTGTTGAAGAACTTGAAGGTTTCTATTATTACTACGTGCAGTTATTCGATGTTGAGTGCCCAGTAAGAAATGTCTGCACTGGATGAAGGCTGACTTAATATCCAGTTGCTTTTCCAGGACAGAACAGTTCTTTTCTGCTGTAGCAAATTTCTATGAAAGGGCAACTATGGGATGCTCTTCTCCATCATTGCCAGTTTAAATCAAAGCTTCCCCCATTGCTAGGTCTGAGGCACCCTTCTCAACAATTAAATGTTATGAGGCATCAGGTTGAAGCAGGATGGGAGCTTGAACAAACCCAGTCTTCAATTTTTCAAAAGCTAGGGTAACATACTTACTGAAGTTAAAAGATTTTTTTTCTTTAGCAATTCTTTAATAAGTGAAACAAGTTTAGAAAAAGTTTTGCGGTAATAAATCACCAAGCCTAGAAAACTTTGAGTTTCTCTCACAGATGAAGGAACAGGCCAATCAAAAATAGCTTGGACTTTTCGATTATCCATGGCAATTCCTTTGGCTGAAAGGACATAACATGAATCTTCATTGCAAGTTTTTTCAAAGAGGCAATTTTCAACATTGACTAATAACATGCTTTCCCTTAGGTGCTGTAAAACTTTTTTGACATGGTATGGGTGTTTGGTAGGTACTTTGGAGAAAATCATAGATTGAAGGATCAAATCTGAAAAGATTGCATTCATAAACTATTGGAAAACAGCACTTGCACTACATAATATAAGTGGCATCACCCTATATTCATAATGCCGAAAAGGTGTTCTGAATACAGTCTTCCATTCATCGTGTGTATGTACAAGGGAACCCAATTTAGATCGGTCAGGGACCTTGGGAGCTAACTTATTTTAAGAGACAGTGGTCCCTGAGTTAGTAAAGAATAAAGATGAAATCAATTTAGCCCCAATCGGTACTATATTTTGGCCGTTATCCAGCCGGATAAGGGGAGTTTAATATGAAAAGAAATGAAATGAAACAAACGTGAATTAATTACAGTGAGACACAAGCCTGTATCCATGAACTCACATAACATTTAGCTGCATGGACTTTTCACCATACAGAGGCTGATCCTCATTAGGTAAGCACCCGTGCCTTTGTGCCCACACCCCTGTTGGATCACCACCGCCAGCTCCCTCATTATACCCGCCTTGTTCCACCAGGTGTAAACATTGCTACTGGTGATCCCCGTATCACCTGGCCATCATCTCTACTGCGTACTGCTTCACCCACACGGCATTACAACAGGTAATTATGACCCTTCCTCTGTTCACTTATTAGCTACACAAGGCGATCTCATCACTTTTAACCACGCCTTGACCGCTAATCGTCAAACCCGTCCTTTCACTCACTCTTGATAGCAGATGCCTCGCACCTACATTAGTGTGACTCTCCTCTGTTCACGTGTTAATAGCACAAACTATTAGTTCACAACTATTCTACCTTTACCATTGATTCCACACATAAAATTATAACTGGCCGTACTCGGATCTCAGCTGACCATGCAATGCCACTGATTATAGGCCTGACTGACATTCTTATGTGTTTTCTCCCCCTTTCTTTTCCCAACTTCTCCATGTTATTGTTCAGTAAATTACAGGCAATGGTTTTTGGGCACTATATTTTGAGAGTCCTGATGATGATCCTATATCCCTTGGTTAAGGATCGAAACGCTGTCGACAAAGTTGTCAACCATATACACAGTGATCTGTATACTATATTATGTGTAAAGGTGACCCTTCTCCAATTGTTGTTTGTTTTATTGTAATTATTTGATACAGACAACCACAAGCTGCCTGAGCCTATTTCTATTTTTGTTTGTTATGTAAGTTCATGGATACAGGCTTGTGTCCTACTGTAATTAATTCACATTTGTTTTATTTCATTTAATTGCATATTAAACTGCCCTTATCCGGCTGGATAACGGCTAAAATATAGTACCGATTGGGGCTATTTTGATTTCATCTTTATACTTTACTAACTCAGGGACCATTGTCTTTAAAAAAAAAGTCTTCCATTCATTGCCTGAACGGATAGAAATGAAATGATAAGCACCTCTGAGGTCGAGTTTAGTGAAGAGCACCTTGGACTGCTTCCAGGATGTCTGATATGAGAGGTAAAGGATAATAGTCCTAGATAGTCACCTGACTTAAACCCCTGTAATCAGGGCTGGAGTTTAGATGTGCCTTTCTTTGGTACAAAGAATAAAGATGCTCTGACAGGAGATTTAGCTGGAGTTATCAGACCATTTGCTAGATTAGAATCAAGATACTGTTTTAGGGCTTGTTGTGCTAAGGGAGATAAAGAGAAAAATCACCCCTATGGAACAATGGCATCCAGTCAGATATCATTAGCACAGTCAAAAGGACGATGCAGAGGAGGTAGTCCTTTGTTATTGACTCTTGAAAGACATCAAAGTACTTATGATACGCACCAGGAACCTTAAAAGCAAGGCGATAAACTGATCATCTTGGCCAGAATGAACTTCAGAAGTTTTAACCCCTTCCACGCTCATGACGAGCTCAGCTCGTCATGAGGTACGCCTGTCGTACGCTCATGACGAGCTGAGCTCGTCATGTAACGCGGTAATTGCGAATCTTTAGCGCACAGCGGTAAAACGCTTAGCGCAGATGGGGTTAAGTAAAGGTTGGTTAGCAGTACAATGAGAGACACAATACTCTGAGCCAAAAACAAAGACTTTGCTGACCAATTGATACAAGGACTGTCTCTGCCTCACCAGTGTATTCCCAGAATAATGGGGTAACGGGGAGAGGATATCAAATCAAATATTATTTTCAGAGGTAAGGGCTGAGGCTCCTCTATCACTAAGCCAGAGGCCACTAGAGTTCCATCAACAGTTTCTACAGTCAATGGTACATTTTTTTTAGAGACCGCAATGTTGTGAAGTGAGGCCCACTGAATTTGCCTTTTCTCTCTCTGTCCTTTTTTCATTGTGTTCTCGTTGCCCTTTTTCCTCATTGCGTTCTCTCTGCCCTTTTTTCATTGTGTTCTCGTTGCCCTTTTTCCTCATTGCGTTCTCTCTGCCCTTTTTTCATTGCGTTCTCTTTGCCTTTTTTTTCTTTGCGCTCTCTTTGCCTTTCACTCGGCCTCTCTTTCCCTCCCCTCTCTCTCGTCCCGTGCTTCCCACCGCTGTTGCCTCTGTGTCCCCTCCCCCTCAGTGTATCCCTCCCGCCTCGCAGCTGATCGTCCTCCCCCCAACCCCTACTTAATGGCAGCCGATGTGCCACTGCGCATCAGGCTTGCCAAAGGCAAGCCCACCTGCGCTTGTCTGCGACCAGCGCCACGTACCCATATCACCCCATATATATACGTTGGATGCTCCGCAGTCAATAAGCACTAGTACCAGGAGAGGTACAGACTGCATTAAAACCTCCCTTTGGAGAAGAACAAAATTAGATGAATTCAGAGCACCGGGCATGGGTGTCTGAAAATGACTCGCCTATATTTCCTGCACAAGGGGGTGAGCTCCTTAGTTTCCCAACTTCTCAGAACTGCGAACTGGGCAGGAGCTTGGCAATGGCGCGCTTGACCACAATATAAGTATAAGCTGAGGTTTGTTTCCCTTGCCTTTTCTTCCTCTGTTAAAGTGCTCTTGGTGATGCCTACTTGCATGGGTTCATCTTCAGGTTCTAGAAACTCGTGCAACCTCAAGCAGAGGTTTATACAAAGACTTAGAGAAGAATTGTTTCCAGAGCTCCTGGTCAGAATCACTGCTCTCCCCCTGCATAGCTCCACCATTAAGGCTCTGCCTTTAGCGCCAGCTTGAGCTCCTCAGGTAGGTGTTTGAGGCCCTCCTCCATTCTCAGGCTTCTGCCTGCGCCTCATCCCAGGTGGTCTAGTGGTAGAGCACCCTCCTCTTCTGCTATTTTGCTCTGTTCTGTGTCTTTGGTCTCCCTGCCTTTTTTTTCATTTCATTCTTTTTGACTTTTGTCCCTCTGCCCTTTTTTTCATTGCGTTCTCTTTGCCTTTTTTTCCATTGCTTTCTCTCTGCCTTTTGTCTCTCAGCCCTTTCTTCATTACGTTCTCTTTCCCCTTTTTTCTCATTGCATTCTTTCAGCCCTTTTTTCGTTGCGTTCTCTTTGCCTTTTCTTCATTGCGTTTTCTTTGCCTTTTTTTCATTGTGCTCTCTTTGCCTATTCTTTTCATTTTGCTCTCCTTTCCTTTCACTCTGCCTCTCTTTTCCTCCCCGCATCCTCTACAGACTCCCCGCCGCTGCTGCCCTCACAGTCCCTCCCCCAGTGTGTCACTCCCGCCTCACAGCTGATCGCTCTCCCCCACTCGCGACAAGAAGAGCAAGACCTATGACCTCCCGGTTAGAGTCACTGCTCTTCCCCCGCACAGCTCCGCCGTTAAGGCTCTGCCCTTAGCGCCAGCTTCAGCTCCTCAGATAGGTGTTTGAGGCCCTCCTCCACCCTCAGGCTCCTGCCAGTGCATCATCCCTGCTGGTGGACTAGTGGAAGAGCACCCTGCTCTTCTGCTATTCCGCTCTGTTCTGTGTCTTTGGTCCCTCTGCCTTTTTTAGGTCTCGCCTGTCGATGCGCATGCGCATCGAGCAAGCGAGACTATGGGGGCTTATCCACTCTTTGTCCAACTTGCAAGGAATCGTGGCGATTCCTTGCAGTGCCCGTGACTTTTAAGCTCAATGCGCATGTGCATTGAGCTTAAAAGCGCGTGCACATGCCCCCAGCCGCCTGCCTTGCCTACTCTCCCGCCCCCTCACTTCTTGATTGCAAGGCCGCTAGGCCGTGCCTCCCCTACTCCTCCTCCTACTCTCCTCCCCTCGCCGTCTGTTCCCGCACTCCTCCCACACCCCCGCTCCGCCCCCTCCCCTGCCTGCCGCGTCGCATTTCTCGAAACTGGTGAGTCTATGTCTGTGACAGGAGGAGCCACGTCGTCTGTGTGTCTTTGTACCCACAGGTGTCCAGAAGTTTGGCCATGTTGTTTTTATGTCCTCGGAACCAAGGCCTGCTTCGATTCAGAGATGCTCGATCCCAAGTGTTTCTTCGGAGCCAATGCGGGGTTAAAGTTTGTTTGGTAGGGCTGTGACGTACCGTGGCACGGTGGGGAAAGTGTTTGCAAGATTTTCTTGGCACGTGAGTGAGCGCAACACTTCAAAGTCAGTCACATCAGCAGATGTTACGGGCACCCGGAGCTCACAGCCACTCTCTCTGCCCGCCCGCTCTCCACTCCATCAGGCAGCCAGCTTCAGGAGAGCAATCTGCGGGGTGCCGCCATTTTGTATAGGGTAAAGGCTCAGGCGCCAGCATCTAAAAGTTATATTTAAACAGCCCCCTCTCGCAGCAATTGTGTACTTGCAATGTGTAGATCTGGCGCTCGAGGCAGCGCGGTCCGCCAGCCCCAGGCACCTTTGCGTGCTTTGGTTCGTTCTCCGCAGTTTCCCACAGCTGCGGCCTTCAGTCTCGCTTTCCGCCTCGGGCTCGATTTTAGCATGGAGATAATGGTGCTCGGCTGCGGCTGGTTTTAAGTTGTGGTGTTGTGTCTCACTGAGCAGCGCCACACATCACGCATTTGGCATGTGCCCGTTTCACAAAATATCAGCACATTTAGGGAATGTTCCTCAGAGCTCAGCGCGCGTGGTCGGTGCGATAAAAACTTCACTTGTTCATGCACACTAATTGCCTGCCAGCGCCGAGTTATTTGCAGACAGACTGTACACCGCACCGCAGCCGGGTGCTTCATGCCAAAGTGTGCTCTGCAGAGTTTAACATGCTCATTCTCGCGTGGTAGCATGTAGAGAAGGTGCTTCTTGTGTATGTTGTCATGTATTAACATTAATAATAAATCGTATTTCGGAGACTCCAGCATACCTGGTACACAGGTGATTTGCAAGACACGTTTTATTTCTCTCCCAAACACAAACGCATGCAGACAGACATGCTGTTGCTGCAGAGGTCGATGAAATCTCCATAAAATTATCGAAATTAAATATAATTCACTGTTCCTTTGGTTTATCAACTCCTTTACACTTTTGAGTTGCGAATGTGTACCATTAAAGAAAAGAAAATACATTTAAAAAAAGTTCAGAGTGCCTACTTTCTGAGAGGTGTGAGGGCTCCAACAAATAACTTGAAGTAGAAGCTGGTTTTCTGTGTGATCTTGTTTTTTCAAGTCGTTTTTAGGTCTCACCCTCACTCACCCTCACCCTCACTCACCCTTAACCCCTCACACTCACTCACCCTCACCCACCCTCAACCCCTCACCCTCACTTACCCTCACCCTCACTCACCCTCACCCTCACTCACCCTCACTCACCCTCAACCACTCACCCTCACTCACCCTCACTCTCACTCATCCTCACTCACCCTCAACCCCTCACCCTCACACTCACTCACCCTCAACACCTCACCCTAACTCACCCTCACCCTCACTCAACCCCTCACTCACCCTCAACTCCTCACCCTCACTCACCCTCAACACCTCACCCTCACTCACCCTCACCCTCACCACCCTCAACCCCTCACCCTCACCCTCACCCTCACTCACCCTCACCCTCACTCACCCTCACCCTCACTCACCCTCACTCACCCTCACCCTCACTAACCCTCACTCAACCTCAACACCTCACTCACCCTCACCCTCACTCACCCTCAACCCCTCACCCTCACTCACCCTCAACCCCTCACCCTCACTCACCCTCACCCACCCTCACCCTCACCCTCACTCACCCTCAACCCCTCACCCTCACACAGTGCAATAGGTCTCAGACCATTTCAGTTAGAGCTTTTAGAAAGGTTTATGGCTTTTTTTATTTGTAATTCTTTAGCATAGGCTACAGGAAACAAAAATGCTAAACATTTACAAAAAAAAACCATAAACAATTCTAAAAGCACTAACTCTAATGGTGCGAGACCTATTGCATTTCCAATGCTTGTTCTCATTTCGTTCTCTTTGCCTTTTGTCGCTCTGCCCTTTTTTTTCATTGCGTTCTCTTTGGCTTTTTTTTCTTCATGTTCTCTCTGCCTTTTGTCTCTCTGCCCTGTTTTCATTGCGTTCTCTTTGCCTTTTCTCTCTCTGTCCTTTTTTCATTGTGTTCTCGTTGCCCTTTTTCCTCATTGCGTTCTCTCTGCCCTTTTTTCATTGCGTTCTCTTTGCCTTTTTTTTCTTTGCGCTCTCTTTGCCTTTCACTCGGCCTCTCTTTCCCTCCCCACTCCCTCGTCCCGTGATCCCCACCGCTGTTGCCTCTGTGTCCCCTCCCCCTCAGTGTGTCCCTCCCGCCTCGCAGCTGATCGTCCTCCCCCCCCCCCCTACTTAATGGCAGGCGATGTGCCGCTGCGCATCAGGCTTGCCAAAGGCAAGCCCGCCTGCGCTTGTCTGCGACCAGCGCCACGTACCCATATCACCCCACTTATACACCCCAGCACTCTCCTTGCACTCAACCCCCGACACAACAACAACTGCCAGCTCTCAACACTTAGCAACACCTAAGGCCCGATCATCTGCTGACACTGCGCAGCACCATCACCCACCTCCGGACCCCAGCAGTAACCCCCAGCCCACCGGACGCCACCGCACACAAACCACTGAGCTGTCATAGAACAGAAATGTGGGACCTCCTCAACACTAACATGGCCCACGTCACCTTTCTCACAGAGACCTGGGCCAACGCCAGCTCCGTACCCGAAATCGCAACCGCCAGCCCCGATGGATACAAGATCCTGAGAAAAGACTGCCCTGGAGGAGGCCTTGCCATCGTCCACAAAAGCTCCCTTTGACTGACAACCACCAACTCGGATAACGCATCGCCCCCCCATGGAACACACCCATTCCAGATCCAGCCCAATCTCAGACCGACGCTCAGCGGAAAACTCACCTACAGACCTCTTGGACCCCGTACTTCCTTCACCAATGTCATCGTCAAACATAGCACCTCAAGCTCTCGCCTCTACAGAATGCATACTACTCAGAGACCTAAACTTCCACCTGGACAGCCATAGTGACTCCAACACCACTGCCCTCCTGGAGAACCTCACCAACATAGGACTGAAGCAACTTGTCTCCACCCCCACCCACACAGCAGGACACACACTCGCCCCATCTTCACCGGAGGGAGAGGTGTGGCGCCGCGGCCAGGGTGACTGACGCTGGAATCTGGGGTTCACGGTTCGATCCCCGGCTCCGGCGGCAGGTTAGCCCAGCACCATGTGACTCTGGGCAATAGCTTGCTTAATCTTCCCGACGGCCCCCAGCGCCTAGAGACCCTTACGGGTGATTGTGCGCTTTACAAATGTGGATTATTATTATTATTATTATTACATTCACTTCAGTCACATCACGGAACTGCTCTGGACTGACCACCACTGCATCCATTTCTCCTTTACGAAACTCACCAAACATGCGCTGCCTCCCACGTAGAAGCTGGAACAAAGTCTCCGAAGAACACCTCACCTCCGTCCTCACCTGCAATACACCCCCAATTACGACAGGCGCCAACACAGCAGCAAGCAACCTCCACCAATGGATCGCCAACTGCGCCAACACGCTTGCCCCCTTACAGAACACCATGAGACGACACAACAAGAAACCCAACTGGTTCACCATGGAGCTCCAAGAATCCAAGCGCCCCTGCCAACGACTGTAGAAGACGTGGAGAAACAGAAAAACCCCAGAAGCACACTCTGCCTACAAAATAGCAATCACAGCACACCACCAACTTATCAAATCAACAAAGAAAAACTTCATCCAAGACAGAATCCTCTTCAACGCCCACAACTCCAAGGAACTCTTCGCCATCATATAGGAATTTGCCAAACGCACCCACAACTGACCTCCCTCCCTCACAAGACCTCTGCAACAAACTCAGCTCCTTCTTTCACCTCAAGATCAAGACGCTCTATGACAACTTTGACGACCAAGACCACTGCACCGCCCCAACGCCCTACGATGCCACCCAACAGACCCTTCTCACCAGGACCCCTCTCACCACAGAAGACACTTTAAAGACAATGAAGAGCATCTACTCAAGAGCACCTTCTGACTCCTGCCCGCCACGCATCTTCCATAGAGAAGCCACTGCCATCGCAACTGCACCCTCCTCGCCGCCACCGACGACATCCGCACCCTCCTCGACCAAGGTCATACGGGAGCCCTCATCCTCTTGGCCCTACCAGCAGCCTTAGACGCCATCTCCCACTGCATACTAGCCACCCGGCTCCTTGATGCCGGTATCTAAGGAAAGCAAAAGACACACAATTAATGGACGGAATGCAGAACAAATCAAAACATTCACCCCCAGTCAAGAGATCTGGGTTAAATCCATCATTCTTTTGCTCACCATGCCACCCCAGTTTTAGACCTGTCCATATGCAAATCAGTCTTGACCCTGTGCCTCATGGGAACAGTCCAGCCCGAACTGCATGGTGAGCAAAAAAACGATGGATTTAGGCCCAGGTCTCTGTACTGGGGTGAATGTATGACATTGTTCTGCATTCTGTCCATCAATTGTTCCTTTTGCATGTATCCAAGGAAAGGCCTTAGACTGAATACGATCTTTCCTCTCAGGCAGAACACAGAGAATAAGACTCCCACCCTTCCTCTCATAACCGACAGAGATCAGGTGCAGAGTACCTCAAGGATTCTCCCTCAGCCCCACACTCTTCAACGTCTACATGGCCCCCCCTCGCAACCATCGTCCGGAACCACAAGCTCAACATCGTCTCCTACGCCATTGAGTCCCAGCTCATCCTCTACCTCACCAAAGAACCCGACATCACCAGGCACAACTTCCAAGAAGGGATAAAAGCCATCGCGACCTGGATTTAAAACAGCTGCCTGAAGCTCAACTCAGAGAATACAGTAGTCCTCATCCTCGGCTCCACCCCCTCTGCATGGGAGAACACCTGGTGGCCCCTCGCCCTCGGAAACCCACCTACCCCAATGGACCATGCATGCAACCTCGGCATCATACTAGACTCATCACTCACCATCAGGACTGGGAACCAAAACTGGCCCTGGCAAAGAGCTCGGCCGGCCCCCCTGGGAGGGGCGAGCTGTTTGCCAGGGCCGTTTCGGACGATTTTGTTACTGGGGCCAATTTTGCAGCTATGCTGGAAAAATGGCCCTGTAACAAAAATTGCCCCCAGGGGCCCAAAATCGTCCCTCACCCTAGCAGCCCACCAGGGAAACGCCCGGTGCCCGCTACAGCCAGTCCGGCCCTGCTCACCATGAATCCCCAGATCAGCGCTGTATCCTCCGCATGCTTCAACACCCTATGCATACTTCACAAGACGTTCAAATGGATCCCCACGACTCCAGGAAAACCGTAACTCACGCACTCATTATGAGCAGACTGCACTACGGCAATGCCCTCTATGCCGAATCAACAAAAAACTCCTCTGAAATCTCCAGACCATCCAGAATACTGCAGCCAGACTTATCTTCGATATCCCATGGCACAACTACATCACCCAACACCTCCGCTACCTCCACTTGCTCCCTGTCAAAAGATTACCCTTCAAGCTGCTCACACACACCTACATAGACCTCCACAACACCGGACCCCAAAACCTCAATGACTGAGTATCCTTCCACGCCACCAAGAGAAACCTGCGCTCAGCCAACCTCGCCCTAGCGACCGTACCACGTTTTTACAGGACCAGAACAGGTGGAAGATCCTTCTCCTACCTCGCAGCCAAGACCTGGAACGAACTCCCCTCGATCTCCGATAAAGCCTGACACTGCACCAATTCAAGAAGTACCTGAAGACCTGGCTCCTCGAATGATCCCCAATGGAGCTGCCCACACCCACCCCCAGTGCCTTGAGAACCTCATGGATGAGTAGTGTGCTCTACAAAACCCTGATTGATGGATTGATTGATTGAGCGCTGCAGGCCTCCTTCCTGAAGATGTCTTTTGATATGTAAGGTAAATTGGATAAGTGCCTGAAGGGAGGATGGATGATCAGTACTGACCTGAATAACCACCACTCTGGCTGGACAGTTCAGGAGGCGATATAATGCGTGACTTTAAATTTCACTGCGGTGATGCAGACCACCACAGTGAAATGCGGCTGCCTGCGGCTCACGCAGTGGGCCACTAAAAAGGGTGGCCACCTTAGAGCCACTTAGGCTCACCAACACCCCCCTCTAGTGTTGGGACCCTGGGGAGGAGTCCCACCGCCCGACTTGAGGGCCACGTCAATTCCGGTGCACAGAGGGTTGGGGGAAGGTATTTATACCTGCCCCGCCTTTCGGGCGCCCTCTATGCTGCCAGACATGCCATCTAGGGGTTGCGTTGCGCATTGCCGCACAGGAGCTTTCATTGAGTCAGGGGAGTTGGCGGTGAGTCGGCCGGTTATATCCCCCCACCTCTTTATGTCCCCTGTCTCTTGCATACAGGACAATTTACCCCCTTCCCCCACCCACGATTTGTAGATGTTGAATGCACATGGGCCACGAGGAGGCAGCACCGTGGCTTGGGTCAGGGCTGATGAGACGGGGTGGCAATGATTCCGAGCTCTTGAATTCTGGACACCCGCCAAGATATGCGTGCAAGGTCCGCTGGGTGCCGTTTTGTAATTGGGCTGGGGGAATGATTCGGCCGGTGTTCTATCGATAGCCTCACTGCATCTGTCTGTACACCCCCCGCGTTTCCACGCATGCGCATAATTCTGTGCAGGCGCACTATGGTCCATGGCGTAGATGCATGTATTTTTAAGCTTCCCACTCAGAGTTAAAGTATACAACTGGAGTTCATTAAGACTGTGGTCGGTTGCGATTTAAGTTCAAATACGTTAAATTAACAAAGAGCCGTAGAAGGGATCGAAAGCTAATTCGCAATACAGATTATAAATTGTTTCGCCCTGGAACCTTTTTATGTGGGTTACAATTAAACAATATTTTCTGTAGGTTTCGAGGCTATGCCATGGCACCATCCATGCTACAGCTCAAAATGGCGGCCCTGCGTAGATAAAACTTAATTGAAAAGGCCTTTTCTTTCTATATTTTAAGAGGGTCTCTCTAGGGCACGGACTTAACGCTGAATATTCCACCATTATTAAGGATATTTTGTTTGTCTAAGGACCGCATTTTGGATTCTCCACGCGTAGGGTGTGCACAGCCAGAAGGGGGAGCACGAATAGACAGGCAGAACCTGCATGTATCGGCACCCCTCTGACGTAGGGGGTGTACAAAACGACGGGGGTGAGCATATAGTTAGAACACCGGCCGTAATCTCATGCTGCATGGCTAGGGGGCTGTACACCAGCTACACCTGGCGTGTCAATCCGCACGACATCCACCCAGGAGGTATTCCCATGGGTCGCGCTAGCCCTGGGGGGTGGCTTTATTGTTGGCCCACCGAGTCGCTATTGTGGGGTCCGCGTTCTCGCTACCCCCTCCCACACACCCTGTCTTCTAGGCCTAATACCGGTACTCTCCGGCCCTGCGGCAGTGTAGCACGCTGATCAATCACTGGAAATGTCTAGGGCGCGGGTTCAATTCCCGTAAAGGGATAAACTGGTATCTAAGGTACTGCGCTTAAGGTGTTGGCTTGCTTAGGGGCCCGGTCGGGGTGAAGTTGCAGGGCACGTCCTTTCCTGGTCTGGCCGGGGATTGAGCTAAGTGTCGGCCTACTAGCACGCTGCACCAGCCCGTGGGGTGACGCTGACCAGGGTGCTCGGCGGAGGCTTAGAAGTGAAAGGGCTGGGGCTTCCCTGCATAACAGGACTTGGATGGGTGCGGGAGTAGTCGGGCCTCTCCCTAGGCCCCTGGGTCACCACGCCCCAGCTACTTGCGGAAATGCTGGGGCGGCAGTCAGAATCGATCGGGTGCGCGGCTTTGCACTCGACTGCTGGTCAAGTGAAAGCGGGTCCTCTCGTTTTGCTTCAGGCATGCCTGTGCACCGTCCCAGCAGCTTGGCAAGGCTGGGGCGGATCACTTTATAATTGGTGCTTGACGTCGCACCCGACTGCTGGTCCGCACACACGGGCCACGACTGAGTCCGCGGGAGATGTAAGCGACCGCCAGAGAGTGTGGGCTCTAGAGAGTACGGGTGAGCACTCCAGTAGTGGATGACGGATGAGGCACGATGCCGCCGCCTCATTGGTTCCCCTGCCAGTAGCTGCACTATGGCCACGTGGGCCGAGCTGGATCTTTTCTGGAAGAAGGTGGGTGATCCAGGGGAGGCTGTGAGCTGCTGTGCTGCGCCGGCGGGCTCCTGTCCTAATGAAGGGAGACCGCCTCCTCACCAGTTAAGCGCACAGCTTCTGCTGCGCAACCAAGCACCGAACTCAAGGGGAAGGAAGCCTGCATGACCCAAGGCGGGCGGGCGTTTGACCCGCCATACCTAGCATCTGGGCCAGAAGAGGCCGTCTCGGAACCTTCGTGTTTCCCGTAAGTGGTTGGCACCTCTACCGCGAGCTTGCGAGTAGCGGGTGAAACCTCGGCAGGTGACCCGCTCCTGATCTGGACAGCGGGCGGAATGTTGAGAGTCCCGGTCGGGAGCGGTAATTACCGCATTTCCAGTAAAAGATGCCCCCACCTGGTGAAGATTACCAGAGATTGGGCAATAGGAGGGTGTTAAATCTGCATCCTAGTCCCTGCCTGGAGCCAATTGTACGCACCACTATGGTGATCTACAGATGCCTACGTTGGGTATGAGTTACTTATGATATATGCCCTGATACAAGTGTTAGTAGGGTACACTGCTGATTAAATTGATGCATAATGTGTTTTGCTAAGTATAGTTCCTACCAGTAACCAGGTTGTGCTACTGATCTGTAGGGCAGTGGCACAATTGACCTAGAGATTTATGTAATCCCTGTGAAGTCATGATGAGGTTTGGTAGCACAGTGTAATATGTGCAGTTGGAACTAAGTTTGTTCTTTTATGGAGGATACAAAGACTAATTTTAAATAACCTTGTATGGAGTCTCTTATGTGGTGTGCCTAGTGTGCGACTGTGGGTGTGCATGTGGCACATTAAATTTAAACTGCCTCTGGGATAAGCCTGACTGCTCTGCCTAGCTACCTAGGGGGTGAGCAGGTGTTAGCTTACATGTGTAAGTCCCTTCCCCTGACTAGAGTGGTGGGTTCGGCCAGGCTTAGGTGCATACCCTAGCCAACCAGAAACTCCATTTATAACATTGGTAGAGACTGTCTAGGAGTTGTTTGCAGTCCATTTGCAACTTCCCCACAGGGCGAATGTTTTAGGCCACATGGCTTGTGGAGGGCTCACGTGGGGTAGCCTGGTTGAAGAGCTAGTGTCAGGCAAGTATGTCTTGCGCTCTCATCGCACAGTTAAGTCCCAGTCACGAGCTGATTATATCAGGGTGAGCTGGCTGTGGGTCAGGGAGCGCCCATGCAGCAGAACCACTGAGCAGCTTACAGGCAGATGCGGTATGGTTGGTAACGGATGCAAGGGGCATCTGTTAGACTTTAGCTGTACTCAGGCCCGGACTGGCCATAGCGAGCACCGGGCAATCCCCCGGTGCGCCGCACGGGTGGGGGCCGGTTTTGGGCCCCTGGGGGCCTTTTTGTTATAGGGCCGTTTTTTCAGCATAGCTGCAAAATCGGCCCTGTACCAAAATCGGCCGAAAACTGGCCCCGGCAAAGAGCTCGGCGGCACCTCCAACCCCCCCCCCCCCCCCTCCCCCGATTGGGGAGGGGGGGCCAGCCGAGCACTTTGCCGGGCCGGTTGTGGTTCCCAGTCCGGCCCTGGCTGTACTCGGATGTACCGCCTTCAGTGCTGGTTTCAGCCTACCCCCTAAGACCACAGTTCAAGCCCCAGCAGTAGAGGCGCGGAGCGGACTGGTTGGTGTATCTCTGTTGAGGGGGTGGGGGGTGGGGCGATGTCCCCAGTCACTGGCTTGAGGTTTTGGATTGATTGGCGCTGGAGCATTTGCTTTAGCGACTGTGGAGCTGGAGTCCCGGGTTTGGGTCTTAGCATCGGTCCTCTACCCTGTGATGCTGGGCAGGTCACTTGGTCTGGTTGTAAAGATGGAAGTAGTTGTTCAATGATTTTGGAACCTGTGTCGGGCTGGATGGTGTGAGAATTTATGGCATCGGCCCAATGGAGTGGGGAAGAGTCATTGGTTTGGTCAGTGGTGCAGTGCTTACACATTTTAGTGCTGCAGGGGTCACACATGTTGTTGCAATTCTTGTTAATCATATGTGTATAACGAATAGGAAGCGGCTCGGGATGGGGGGTAAATCAGCCTGACTCCCCATCAGTACGCACTCAATAGTGGTTAAAAGCAGGCCGCATTGCAAATCTTATTATGTGTCCCGGTTAACACAAGTAGGTAGCTCTTTGTAAACTTCCATCTTCCGTGGTGCCATAGGGTGTTTACTCCACCAGGTGGCACTGCTGCACTGTGGTTCATCCCTTCGGCCAACAGGACTGCTAGTATGGGCAAACCTTTGTTGGATGTTTGTATCATTATGTTCAAGTGGATCCATGCAGCGTCTGCACTTGGGCAGTACGGCAACTGGGGTAGGTGGTCTGAGAGATTTTGACATGACATTGTCTGGAAGGTGGGCCCTGTGGGACAACACTAGCTGGGCGGTGCTTAGGCATACAGGTGTGTCTTAGAGCTGAGGTACATTTAGCCACAGACAGCTGCCTCTCTGACGGAATGAAAACTGGGGCAGACGAATGCTCGGGCACAAACTCTTCATGCTGCATGCCACGTGGGCATACTGCTGGGAGAAGGGGAGGGCAGTCCATTTATATGACCGGATACCTCACGGCTTGGCCAACTATTGGATGTGCCTCTCCGGGTGACCGGTGACCGAACTTGGTGTCATCTACTTTATTGAAGGAATCCTGCCGCTGTACAGATGAAGCAGAACTTTAAGCTGTGTGGCCTGGAGGGCCCAGCGAGAAGGAAGGAATGTTTCTCGCAGTGGGAGTTATGACTTGCGATCAGGATACGTGGAAGGATTGGTTTCAGACCCTTAATTTAATTTCAAGTAACATCAGTGTTGAGCGATATTTAAGAGTGCCGAATTTAAGAACCACTTTCTCGTTCAGGCAAAAGGACTGCAGAGTTCTTACGTAGGTAAAAGTGGCGCTGACCCTACCAGTTTGTGCATCCATTAGATGAAACCCAAGGGTGTATCACTAGGCGTGCGATGCTGGTGCGCAGGAAACCGAGATAGAGCATGGATAGATTGGTCGCCAGTAGGTCCACAGCACTCCGTCAGTCCACACCCTAGCAATTGTAGTAAGTTAACACAAAGAACCCTCTTGGTTTTTGGTTGCTATGATAGCGGGACAACGAATAATGCTAGTCGCAGCTTCAGCTAGCTGATATCATTGAAAGTTTTCTGAGGCTGAGGGGTTGTACCCCCCCATGCAATATGCCCTGTTCAGGAGCAGGGGGAAACTGACTTTGGGCCAGGTTAGCATACCTCAAAGGTGTATCTGTGGGTTTTATGTAGGTGCTGCTTGGTCTGCTCGCGTGTGAATTCTTCGCAGGCGTAGCCTTGCAAGCTACCCTGCATTTGCTTCACTGACGAGGGTTATGCAACGGAATGGTTGCAGGCATGCACCGAGAGACAGGTTTGTGACTAGGCAACACCATAAATGTAATCGAGGGTGTAATCAGGCCAAGGAGCGGCTGTGTGACTCTCGGGTCCTGTCAAGGGTCAGTTGGTTGGCATGCCTTTCTAGTTGTTTGTTGCCAACTCGCACGTGTGGGATCCAGACCCTTACTTGAATTTTCAAGTAAACACCATGGTGAGTGCTACTAAAGAGAGCCGAAGTTTGCAACTCTTGTTCCCGCATGGTCAAAAGGACTGCAGAGTGTGGGAAAGTGGAGCTGAACTTGTCGGTGGTGGGTCAATTCTGTTAAATTCACGCGGGTATTACGAGGCATGTGAAACTGGGGCAGGTTAGCATGCCTCCAATGTGTCTTTGCGGGTTTGATGTGTCTTTCTGGTCATTGACCGAGTAGAGCCATTCCCACTGGTTCTCTGCCGGGGTCTTGTGTCCTTCAGCGGCCTCACCTCAGAGACTTTAGAGGTATGTCCTTGGTAAATATTGTGCTTATTATGGCTTTCATGACCAAAGCAGATTGTTGTATCCTTTCTGGGGGAAGAGATACAAGTTAACTACCTTTTGCTCATAATTGACCCAACGCACACCTTGTGGGTTTGTCAATATCACAGAACAGGCTTTGGGCCTGCCTGGTCATCGCATTGCACATTCTTATACGAACTGGACCCCTATAAAGTATATGCTACACAGACTTTGGCACATTTGGCCTCGATTCCCCTTCGCCAGCTGCAGTGCTTCTTGTTGCGCTAGGTGCCCTCCAGTGCCAGGCAAGTGCATTAGGGGAACTGCATTAATTACAAGGTCACTTGCATTGAGGTAGAGGAGTCCCAGAGGACCTTGGGAAAAAGAAAAAAAATATTCTAACCTGAATTACTAAAAGGTAGGTTGAATACCGCTTGATTTTGGTGGGGGGCAATCAATTCCAGGGTAAACCAAGTGAACCAGGTCTAGTGCTTTATGCATCATGAGTCACAGCTCGTTAGCATGCAGTGTGAATCTGGGAATGGACTAGGTACACTCAGCAGTGAAGAATGCGATAGAGCTGCACATTGCCACAATCCGGAGTGTGACGGAAGCAATAATTCTATCCCAGCCAAATCATATCTAGGTACCTACTGTCAGATGCACAACATACAAATGTTCACACCAGCCTCACTAAACCAGTCTTGACACGAGCCAGTGTTCGCCATAGCTTATCAGTATACCTGACTGGGCAAAGGTCTGGTCTCCTAGCGGAAATTGTGACCGCGTAGATCAGCACGTGTTAGTGGTGCTTCAGTTAAGCTAATTTCGCCCGCCTTATCGTCCTTGCAGCCAGATGGGTTGCGTAAGTTACTTAACATGGATGTGGTTCCAAAGCTGGGAAACACTGGTTTAGAGCACTTAGGGTCACTGCTATCAAACCACATTGAGCATTCCCATTTCTTTACATAGTGTTCTCTGCCTAGCTACCAGCCCATAAGCTTTTCCTTCAGGTCTGCATTATGGTAATTCTTTAACAGAAGCACGGAACTGGATGACTTGCGCCAGAGTGCAGACATTTAGCAGGCGACACAGCAGATAAAGATTGCTGTCAGACGAGGGTGCTTGCAGGCAAGGAGGCCATGCATTGTGGCAGAACCGTGCAGGCCCCCCGCCCTCCCGGATTGCCCTATAATGTTAGGCAGTGGGATTCGCATTGTTACAGGTGTGGTATTCGTCCATACAGGGCAGAAGGATACATTGCAGGAATTAGTGTAAATAGAGTGGGGCCAGACCTATAGAAGATGTGCACCATTAAACATGAGAGCACAGGGATAAGATCAAAATCTCGCAGCTGCCATTCAGCCAGGTGAGTTGCATCAGTTGGTTATGCCAGAAAGTGTGCCGTGGCTCCACCAGCGTCAAGAAAGATGGGTTTCGAGCACAATTGCTGACAATCACAGAGCACACATTGTACTCCGATATCAGTAGGGGAAGGTAAATATGCTCATATCATTTTCCCATGTCTTCACAACCCAAAAGGATTGGCATTTTTTGCAGCAGCTGGGATACCTGCTACAAAAGCTGGTGATGGGCCATATATGCTGGGTGAAGTCACCAGCATGGCGACACAGCACGTGTAGATTGCAGTCAGACTTATGGGTGGTGCAGGTAAGAAGGACATGAGATGTAGCTGACTCTTTGGAGTCCTCTTTGGGAAGCTCAGGACCCACTCCTCGGTGATAAGATCCACCTTTGTCTCGTTAGGTGGGGAGGTCCACCTGGTATTCTAGAAAGGCAAGACAACCCTTGCTGGGGCAGCAGTTGGTTAAGAGTTTGAACCCTCTAGTTAGGACTCGTCCATTAGGGGGTGGGGTGGGGTGAACTATGACTTAAGCAACCCCCAAAGGAAAATGCATATCCGTGCACACTGGCCCAACTGATTATAGCACACATGACTCTGGTTTCAAAGTAGAGCAGTAGTTTGTTATGCTCTTGGGTTCCCATCTTGAGGTCCCATCTCCTGTTGGCACTGCGCTCCCGTACAGTTGGTGGTCAGTGGGTTGAGATAAGGGTATTGGTTGGCCCGAACAATAACTTGCAGGGTAAACAAGGCTGTGGTTCAGAAAGAGAACAGTGTTCCCAACTTCCGGGGTGGCCACTGTACAGTCTTACAGAAAGGTTAATATAGCCATGTGCAGGCCCACCAAGCTGGAGGACTTGGTTCAAGTCAATGCATATATAATCGAAGGGCTTGGTAATTTAGGCATGGCCTCTTTTGTGCAAACACCACATGGTATCCCGATAGGGACGGTGCACACCTATCAGAGGTAGATAGGGAAGTGGCCCAACAAGAAGGACGGTAACGGCAGGTTTCAGGAGGTTACAGAGCCTGCAATAAAGTGAAGGGTAGTAAAGTTGTGGTTAAGAAAAGAACAGTAGACCCCCCTCCCGGGGAGGCCCTCTCATTCCGACAGAAAGGAAATTAAAGCCATGGATAAGCCCCCCAAGCTGGAGGGCATTTTTCAACTCAAATTCAATATGAAATATGAAGGGCTAGGTAAATTGGTGTGACAAATCCCCCACCCCAAAAAAAAACAGTTGATGGACAGAACGCAGAACAATGTCATACATCCAGTACAGAGATCTGGGCCTAAATCCATTGTTTTTATGCTCACCACACCACCCCAATTACTGACATGGCCATATGCAAATCAGCCTTGACCCTGTGCCTCATGGGAACAGTCCAGCCCGAACTGCCAAGCCATGTCTTTCCTGGACCGGAATCAAGCATCCTAGGACCGGTTTCTGGCTATCAGCCGTCATCAGTCAGGATAGCTTGACTCCAGTGGCGTGGAGAGCATGGGACTCACGTCTGAGCATACCCGTTCCACTCGGGGTGACAAATCCAAAAAAACAGTTGATGGACAGAATGCAGAACAATGTCATACATTCACCCCAGTACAGAGATCTGGACCTAAATCCATCGTTTTTTTGCTCACCACACCACCCCAGTTCAGACATGGCCATAAGCAAATCAGCCTTGACCCTGTGCCTCATGGGAACAGTCCAGCCCGAACTGCCAAGCCATGTCTTCCCTGGACCGGAATCAAGCATCCTAGGACCGGTTTCTGGCTATCAGCCGTCATCAGCCAGGATAGCTTGACTCCAGTGGTGTGGAGAGCACAGGACTCACGTCTGAGCATACCCGTCTCACTCGGGGTGACAAATTTAAAAAACAGTTGATGGACAGAATGCAGAACAATGTCATACATTCACCCCAGTACAGAGATCTGGGCCTAAATCCATTGTTTGTTTGCTCACCAGACCACCCCAGTTCAGACATAGCCATATGCAAATCAGCCTTGACTCTGTGCCTCATGGGAACAGTCCAGCCAGTACTGCCAAGCCATGTCTTCCCTGGACCGGAATCAAGCATCCTAGGACCGGTTTCTGGCTATCAGCCGTCATCAGCCAGGATAGCTTGACTCCAGTGGCGTGGAGAGCACACTTGGTACCCAGATAGGGACGGGGCATACCTGTCAAAGGTAGCTAAGGATATGGTCTACCTAGAAGGATTAAAGATCAGCAAAGAGAAGGACGGGGTGCACCGGCTAAGGTGGGCATAGATCTGTTCTCATTGGACATTAGTCGAGGCGCTGGAAACAGCGAGTTGCAAGTGAAGGAAACAGTAGACCTTGGTGTAGGGGCTCTGGAGGCGACGGTGGCCACATCCAGAGCTTTGGCGGAGTTACAGGGTAGTCAACAGGTGGAAGGGTCCAGAAGGATACCTCTTCAGGATCACAATAGGGTTGCCTGTGCCAAACCCCAGGAGTCTTTACGGCAGGACCCTGGAGAAAGAATCGTCAGCGCCCCCTAGTCCTTTGGGCGGTTGGAAACCTGAGCATCCGGGGCTTGCCATGCAACGCTCCGCCCTAGAAAGGGAGTGAGTAAAGTGGTGGACCAGTGGTTCACTGTATTGAAGGTGGGAATCCCCTCATAACTGGGAGCACCGATTGGATTGGCCACAATGCAATTTGGCTCTTCAGGCGGGCAAGGCAGCGTAGGTCAGTCATAACTGCCTGCCCTTGGATCGCCCGTAAGTTAACCCACCATGTTGCTTACTTTTGTATGGAATAAACCTGCAGCAAACTTTTCCCAACAAAGAATTGTGTTGTGTATTCATTTATTACATTGTGCATGCTAACTTTGCAAAGGGTGGGGAGTGTTGCCTATATAGGCACTATACGGCTGCCCGCGGCTCACGCAGTGTGCCACCGAAACGGTCGGCCACCTCAGTGGCACTTAGGCACACCAATACCCCCCTCTAGTCTTGAGGCCCTGGGGAAGAGTCCCACAGTCCGACATGCGGGCTGCGTCATTTACGGTGCACAGAGGGTTGGAGGAAGGTATTTATACCTGCCCTGCCTTTCTGGTGCCCTGTTTGCTGCTGGGCACGCCATCTCCCACCCTACCGCATACCCGGAGTGTTGGCTGGGGAGTACGGTTAGGTGGGGCTATTTCATGTTTTTGTTTGTGTTGCAAGCAGAGTTACGGGGCGATCCAGAGGTGGAAGGGTACAGAAGGGTATCTCTTTAGGAGCACAATAGGGATGCCTGTGCCACACCCCAGGAGTCTTTACGGCTGGACCCTGGAGAAAGCATCGCCGGCGCCCCGCTAGTCCTTTGGGCAGTTGTATGCCTGAGCAACCTGGGGCTTGCCTTGCAATGCTCTGCCCTAAAAATGGTGTGAGTAAAGTGGTGGACCAGTGGTTCACGGTAATCAAGGGGGGGAATCCCCTCATAACTGGTAGCATTGACTGGATTGGCCACGGTGCAATTTGGCACTTCAGGTGGGCAAGGCAGCGTAGATCTGTCACAGCTGCCTGCTCTTGGATCGCCGTAAGTTAACCCACCATGTTGGATACTTTTGCATGGAATAAACCTGCAGCAATCTTTTCCCAACAAAGAATTGTGTTGTGTATTTATTACATTGTACATGCTAACTTTGCAAAGAGTGTGGGGTGTTGCCTATATAGGTACTATGCGTTAGTCTAGCGCCTGATACGTGGTACTTGGCAGGGCTGAAGGTCTTGAATTTGAGGAACTTCTTGTATCGGAACCATTTTCAGAAAGCGTGGGCATCGCAATATGTAAAGCGCAGGTCTTCGGGGCAACGCTTGGAGTGTCTTTTTAATCCAAATAAAAGGCCACTTGTTTTCAGAGGTGATGCAAAATGCCAGGCTGATAACAGGAACTCAGTAACGCTCCAGAAAATAATCCTGACAAAAAAAACGCATGCTATTAAAAACCTTGTTGCTCGTCTGTATGAACGAGGCGATGGAGAAAGAGTAACAACAGGAACTGGAGTATATGTGGCATCCGCGAAGTGCAGGGAGTGAGCAACGAGACCGAATCCATAGCGATGCAACTGGACTTACGATGGAACCAGGATATGAGATAATTCCAAAGGTGTCAGCTATCTCGGACTGTATAGGTAAGTGATACAAAATTAAAAAGAAACATGGACAATCAGAATGGACTATAAATAAAATACAAGGATTAGTCAGAATGTCCCTAGAAGATGAGCCCACATCTACAAACGGTGGTGCAGGCCTTAAACCAAAGGAAAAATACGTTTGGGACCTGACATGAGCATTTTAAAGATGCCCGCCATTGACGTCCTCACTCCTGCAGTCTTGCGGACGTCAGGCAGAACGGTCTGCCCAGGACGCACACTTGGCGGGAGGTTATCAGAGAGAAGCAACACCGCCCTTCCGCGTGCGGCCCAGTGGTAAGGATCTTAGGGCTATATGTATGAAGCAAATTCGCATTCGCAAACGCCGAAATTCGCAAAATGGTATGTATAAAGGAAAATCTGGTGCAAAATAAGGAATCGCATAATTTACGATTCCTTATTTTGAAAATGCATTTAAGGAATCGCAAATTTTGCGATTCCTTAAATGCAATGTATGAAGCAAAAAAAATTGCAAATTGTCACTAAGGAATCGCAAATTACCACCAAATTCAAGTTGGTGGTAATTTGCAAATTCCTTGAAAAATGCCCATTTTTGCATTTTTCAAAGTGCCATGTGGTGCACATAGATGCCCTTAGGGCATCTATGTGCACCACATGTGCACCCATGCTTATTTAAGGGGTGCAACAGGGTGTCCTTTGGACACCCTTGCACCCTTGAAATTATTCTCAATTAGTGATTTTCAAATTGCGAATCGCAAAATTGAGAATACCTTCCCATTCATTCCTATGGGCCTCCTGGCCCATAGAAATGAATGGGAAAGTATTCCTTAATTGTGATTCACAATTTGCTAACCGCAATTAAGGAATACTAAGAATTCACACAAAAAATACGAATTTAAACATACATACCAATTTGCGATTCAGAAATAGCGATTTCTTAAAAATCGCTATTTCAGAATCGCAAATGGGTACCTTGATACATATGGCCCTTAATCTTTACACTAGAAGTCCTTAAAAAGTGTATCGAAAATAGACCTGGGAAATTGGATTTATAAATATCCTTACTTTAATCACAAAATTGACACCAAGATATTTGAGCAGGCCCAAAGGCGAGAACAAACTTTGACTCACAAATAGACGAGAACAAGATAGCTCATTCACACTGAAGCCCATAACAATGTACTTTGTATAGTTTTTTCACACCCTACCACTCTCTAGAATGCTTCTAATTCAGTAATCAGGGATAGTAGTGAGTAATCAGTTTGTAAAAAAAACTAGAGGATGCTATTGGCTAATAAGGCTATTTTTTGAATTTTTAGGTCTCACCTGAGACAGCGCATGCTGTCTCTCCGAGACATTTAGTAAGTGGCTTTTAAAAGTGCCATTAGAGGATTTTGCTGGCCTACAGCTTACGTTCACGAGCTCGTGCACGTGCACAGCTGCCATCTGTGTTTTTAGGTCTCGGTGAGCTGCTGCTCGGAGAGACATTTAGTAGGTGAGTTTTCAAAGTGCTACTGGCTGGCCTAGAGCTTGCGTTGAGCGTCACGGGTCATTAAGTTGCTTGTTTTTATTTCCCGTGCTTTCCCCTCTGCCTCCGTCCGATCACTTTCACATGCTTGTTACACCTTTTCACTCACAAGCGGCTCGGCCTTCGTTCTTCTCGCCTGTAACCAACAAGGACCCTCGCGCATGGCAGTATTCTTAGAACATCTAAAGAAAGACTTGCATACATTTCTCCCTTCCACTGAGTACTGATTCTTTGTTCTGCTGGTTTAAGATGAGACTCACTGATAAAAGAATTCTTCTCACCAGCGGATCAGAGTTAGTGTAGTCATGTGACTAAATGTCATTTACTGGAGAGAGACCGACATTTCATGGGTAGAGCTAGGAAGATGTATTTTTGTTTGTACTGTAGGAGCATATGTTTTTGATGTACCAGCGCTTGAGTTTTTTTTTTAAATGTCTCTTAAATAATTTTTAGTGGTATTATTTTTCACATACGCTCCTCATTCACCATCGTATACACATTTTGTGCTTGAACTTTGTTGATGATGGTGAAGATATTTATGATGCATTCAAGGCAACATTTGACTTTAGGCAACCGACTAGAATTCTTAAATATGGTCAGTAAGTACTGTTATTGGGCTGCATTCGGGCTATTATCTAGCTGTTGGGCAGCGTTCATAGCTTCACATTTTGGCCACATGATAATGTGTGAGTGTTCGCTCATTCGTGTGCCAACATGCTAATTTTTAGTTCCAGACACTAATCGTGCACCCGTCCCCATCGCACGGGCCTCCAAGGCATGCACGGGCAAAAGGATAGTTTGTAGCACACATTAACAGATGCCCCAGTTGGCAGCCACCCTGGATGAACATTTATAAACATTTATCTCTTGAATTGCAACCGCTGAATTTATTTTTGAGACTCAAATTAGCCTAAACGGATTTTGTAAACTTTGTATTGTCCATAACCGCTGCACGCTCTCTATGAACAGGCAACATGGCCTTGAAATTCTCGGATCAGACTGACACTGAAGTACAGCTCATGAAATACAGCTCATTGGAGCTATCTCGTCCTCGTGCAGATAATTATTACTCTCCATCTCCAGGTTTACAATATTTTCAGCAAATAATTACAGTTTTGCAATGTATTTTTCATTTCATAATTACATTTTTTCTTACATTTGAATTGCATAATTAGATTGGAAAAAAGGCAGGCTAAATGCTGATCGCGTTGGAAAGATTGATAGGCCGTAGTTACACCAATGAGGACCCTAGAAGGCTCTCATATACAGACCACGGTGACTGTTGTTTTACCAGATAAAAAAGATTAAAGCATTAGTTGCGCGTGAAAAGGTCAACCAAATGCACAGCCGATCTCTTGGCTATATCTTTTCATCTTCGCCTGTGACCTCTTTCCATTGATCTCAGTGTGAACACGCAGGGCAAATACTTGTACCTTTGAGACATGTGGGGACACAGGCGGACTGGGAACGAAAACTGGCCCTGGCAAGGAGAGTAAGAAGGGGTGCCAGTTGGAAGAACCACTGCTGTCTACTTCTAGGTTGCACATGTTTTAAAAACATTGTGGAGACATTATGCATAACACCATCACTGTACATATGTAAAGCACATTAGGCCCCAATCCCTTTGTTCACCATTATTTTATCAACTAAGCAATGCAGTGCGAACATTTCATTAAAAAAACTCTCATGGAATCGTGCTTTCATAACGGGGCTTCCCTTTCAACCCCCTAGGCTGCCCGTGCTGCCAGGGAACTCTCTACCAGTTTCTGTGGAGTAGGCAGGGGGCACAAATCACACAGGGGCAGTGCAGTATGAACTGTGGGGAAGGAAGCTGTAATTTACAGCTTAGTGCGACTCGGCCCTGAGCACACCATCCAGGTGTGTAGCCACTGGTGGGAGTGATTGGGCCACCTTAAAAACAAACATTGGCATAGCCAATAGGTCTCGCCTTTGGGACCTTATAAGTGCTTAGTCATGCAACAGTTGATGTTGTTGCACAAAGAATATAAGGTCCCAAAAGCGAGACCTATTGGCTATGCCAATGCTTGTTATTGCTATAATCAGGCTCCTCTACATCAGTTTCATTTGTGTCTTCTATGGCTGTGAATGCTCCTCTGCTCGCACTCCCCCCTCCCTTCTACCCCTCCCTCTTTGTCGGTTTCATTTGTGTCTTTTATTGCTGTGAATGCGCCTGCTTCCACCAGGCACACACACCATCAGTAGTCAGTGCACGCTTCCACCAGGCACACACACCTCGAGCCGTCAGTGCACGCTTCCACCAGGCATACACACCACCAGCCGCCAGTGCACGCTTCCACCAGGCACAAACACCACCAACTGTAGGGGCACGCTTCCATCAGGCACACACACCACCAGCCATCAGTGCACGCTTTCATCAGGCACACACACTACCAGCCGTCAGTGCACGCTTCCACCAGGCACACACACCATCAGCCGTCGGTGCAAGCTTCCACAAGGCACATGCACTAACAGCCGTTGGTGCACGCTTCCACCAGGCACACACTACCATCCCTCAGGTCACGCTTTCACCAGGCACACACACACTACCAGCCGTCGGTTCACGCTTCCACCAGGCACACACACCACCAGCCATCAGTGCACGCTTCCACCAGGCACACACACCACCAGCCATCAGTGCACGCTTCCACCAGGCACACACCACCATCCGTAAGTGCACACTTTCATCAGGCACACACCACCATCCGTCAGTGCACGCTTTCACCAGGCACACACACACTACCAGCCATCGGTGCACGCTTGCACCAGGCACACACACCACCAGCCATCAGTGCATGCTTCCACCAGACACACACACCACCGGCCATCAGTGCACGCTTCCACCAGGCACATACCACCAGCCGTCAGTGCACGCTTTCATCAGGCGCACACACACTACCAGCCATCAGTGCACGCTTCCACCAGGCACACCATCAGCTGTCGGTACACGCTTCCAAAAAGGCACACACACTACCAGCCGTCTGTGCACGCTTCCACTGGGCACACACACCACCAGCCGTCAGTGCACACTTTCACCGGGCACACACAGCACCAGCCGTCAGTGCGCGCTTTCACCAGGCACACACACCACCAGCCGTCAGTGCATGCTTTCACCAGGCACACACACCACCAGCTGTCAGTGCACGCTTTCACCAGGCACACACACCACCAGCCGTCAGTGCAGCAGGCAGGGTCTTCTCAGAGTTTCTTGGTAAATATGTGTTCGATGCCTGGGATGGAGTGGGTCGAGTTTCCTTAAACCATGCTGAGTATGCAGGTGCAGTGCATGAACTCCGGTGTGAGTGAGTCATGCTGCTGGATCCCACTCATTCCACACTTGTAAATTGCACCTGCACCAAGCTTTTCCTCATTTGCAAAGTTTGCGCATTGGCAGCCCCCACATCGCCGGGAATGACTGCTTCCTACAACCAGAATGGAAACCACATTCAGAGCAATGAAGACAAGTTCATTTGATGCAAAGAACTGTTAACAAAAACCATGTCCCGCTATTGTAGATCTGGCAACTTAAGCAAAACAGCAACAAAAAACAAACAAGCATTGGCATAGCCAATAGGTCTCGCTTTTTGGACCCTATAAGTATTTAGTTATGCAGCAGAATATCCTTGGTGCAACAACACCAACTGTTGCAATGGCTAAACACTTATAAAGTCCCAAATGCGAGACCTATTGGGTATACCAATGCTTGTTTATTCTTAGATTTACTTTTAATACCATGGATATTGTCGTTGACATGTATGATTGTAAGCCAGATGTTCCAGTGATAGGGCAAAGAGCATCAGGGATGCTGGTCTGCCTTGTCAACCTAATCATGGGAGGGGGGCTACATTGATCTTTCTACTTGGAAAGGGGAAAAGTTAGCTATTATGAAACCTTGAATTTAGGGGCTGCAGCACATTCTGTCTAGCACCTTGGAAAGATAACTGCTCTCCAACAGATCAGACACCTTCTCGGCATCAAAGAAGAGGAGGACTACAGGAATTTTATCTCGTTCAGCCATATCGATCAGTGGCAGAAGGTCCTTCTGTGTTTAATTAAAACTGAATGATAGGGAGAGATAAGAAGTGAACAGACCACTTCTAATCTAGCTATTAGTATGTTTGTGACGGTGTTAATATCACAGTTCAACAAAGCAATGAGTCTTTCTGCATTGCATTCTACAGGGTCTTTGGCATGTTTTAATAAGTGGGAATTGTGGAATTCATCATTGAGGAAGTGACCAAACAGGATTTCAGAAAATAGCTGAACACTTTCGATAGAGAACCAAAACAAAATAGCTAAATCTTCAAAGAAGGAGGGTGGAAAGCCACCTGGGCCAGGAGCCATTCTTCTTGGCAAGGACCCAATAGCCTTTTCAACCTCAAAGGAGGTGATAGGTTCCTCCATAGCTGCTATTAACTCTTAAGTCTACAAGTGAGAATTGAATCATCAATACAAATGTTTCGTTCTCTGGAAATACAACCATGAAACTGATAACGTGAGCAGTAGAAGGCTACAAAACTTCAATCATTTTGGTGTTATCATGATACAGAATACCGTCAGAACCTCTAATTTGGCATGTAGGACTTGAGGTTCCTGGTTTGAACTTTACTTAGTGTATCCACTTGCTGTTTATCCGCCTTACCGCCTTTCAAGTAGTAACATTCTTGTATGGTGCACAACTTGTGAGCAACATCTTCCAACAACACACTCTCCTGTTCCACCCTCGCCCTAGCCCTTCATACTATGAGTCTTGCCATTCTCTAAAAAGACTGCTGCTAAGTATTGTGTTTGCTTCTCAAAATTTAGTTTTTTCATTTGGCAAAGTCTGGTAAAGTAAGCAGCGTGGGCGATAAGTTCACCCATTACTGTTGCCGTAGCCGCATCCTCCCCTAAGCCCCAGTCTGCTTCCACATTCTCTTCAAAGTTGTGTTAAATTACTTCTACGACATTTCTGTTAAGATAAACTTTCAGAATGCAATCTTTTTTTTTTCTTGTCCTCATTTGCCTTAACTCTCTTGAAGAAACACCGACCACCTTTCTTATCCTTACTGAAAAAGTTCAGGGGTCTTTGTATATATATTAACTCAGACCAAGGCACGAATGATTGTCTAGCGGAAGGAGAATCAAGGGGAGAGGATAGATTATTTACTCCACATAGGTCTTTATAGACCTGTCGGACCAAATTGATAACCTGGGGGACCCATTACACTGGTCCATGGAGTATAAAAGACATAATCATAGGACCCGGAAAAAAAAAACGGGTATCCTATCTCCACTGTACCAAAATGCAAGCTTTTTCTTGCTACAAGATCTAGCGAGGTCCACCTTAGATACTTCATAAAGCGAGGTCAGCCATTCTGAATGGGTTGGAGCGACAGAGTCTACCCAGTGCTTACAAATTTGTCTTCTAGCCATAAGGATTGCATAAAAGAGAAGAGATCTGGCAGGGCCTGTGATGTTATCATTGAGACCAAAAATGATTAGAGGCAGACTGATGGTCAATGAGACCTTCAAGATGGAGTCCAGAGACTTCTTTACATTATCCCAGAAGGGGCGAATGGAGGGAAAGTCTTTGAACATGTGCACATCAGACGCTTCTGGTAGACAACATTTATTACAGACTTTCCCGGACTGAAATCTCGATAACTTTATCGGGGAAAGATATGCTCTGTGGGCCGTGAAGAGATGGTTTCGCTTCAGCCAGGCAGGTTTTACTATTTTATGCAGAATACTGAATGAGTCCATTAAGACCTAATCACACTGTACATTTATCTGATCTCCCCATAACTCATCGGCGAGTTTAAAGTCGCCATCTACCTCCTCCTCAATTGCCCAATACCACAGTGAGACCTCCTTCCTACCCCCAGGCCTCACCACTAGCAGTTCTTCCAAATTACTATCCTTCCCCAAAAGAATATTCCATCTGGTCTGTGACTGAGCCCAACTATTCATCTGAATATACTTGAACCTGGATAGACCTGGACCCACTTTCTCCCATAGATCTTCCCAGGAAAGCAAAGAACCCCCTTCCATCATATCTCCCCACATGGAAATTCCAGAGTCCCTCACCGCTGTAATCAAGTTATCCTGGAAGCAAGCGGGTGTACCTGGGGAGCCCCACAGTGGTGCAAATTTTGAGAAGTAGCTGAGCCCCACTTTTCTTCTTATTGTTGTCCAGCTTCTAGCTATCGACTGGAGGACTTTTAATTTAAATTTTTTGAAGTATTTTTGGTCCCCAAACTTTAACATAAAACCTTCCTCCGGCAGACCTGCTCCCCTTAACATAGCCCGAAACATTTCTCCTCCCGGTGTACTAATGGGCGTTTTCAACAACATTCTCGAATGTGAGAGCTGGAATGCCCAGGTGTAATATTGCAGGTCGGGCATCGCCAAACCACCTTTTTCCCTCCTCCGCCTGAGCTTCTTCCATGCCAACCTAGTTGCTTTATACTTCTAAATAAAGGAATTTAATTCTCGTCGACATTTCTCCATTTGCTTGGTATCAAACACCAAGGGGATAGAATTAAAAAGGAATGTAAGTTTAGGTAGAATAGACATTTCTACTAAATTAATCCTCCCCAGGATGGATAAGGGGAGGTGAGCCCATAACTTCAGCTGCTTTTGGCATTCCTTAAAGACTCGGTCTAGATTGTATTCAGGAATTTTTCCAACCTCCTGTATAATTCTAATCTCCAAATATCGCATAGTGGACCCGATGTTGAGTTGTGTATTACTTATATTCCAAGCCATGATTTTGGTCTTGTTAGCATTTATTTCATACCTCAAAATGTTGCCAAACTCCTCCGCCCGATTGATGACTGTTGAGAAGGCTGGGTCAAGGTCAGCTGTTAATATAAGGATATCATCTGCATACAGGGCCACTCTCCTTTCCCACTCTCCGAATTTAAAAGAGGCGATTGTTGAAAGTTGGGCTGAGACCGTCAACATTATCGGCGCCCTCTTGCTCTCCTTAACCTTTTTGTGCGCGTAAAACAGCCGCCATTTTGAACACCATGGCTTCCCTGCTCTCGCCGAGAGCCAGCGCGCCTCTCTCCCCCTCCTAGCTTCGCCGGCATCCCCCGCATACTGACAACCCCCCTGCCTGCACCTGCCGCGAATCATAAAACCCCTCTTCAGCGCTGCTCTGCCCCGGGCCCTCGTCCTGTTCTCAGCGCAACACCTCCCCTCTTCCCATTTATGATCCCCGGCCCTTTGATGCAAACCCCCTTTTTTCCCGTGTGCCCGTTCGTCCTCCTCGTTCCCAAGCCGACACCCAGCTCTGCCGATACTGTTCCTTGCCCCTCCCCGTACAATAGAAAGTTTCCCCCCAGCAAGGGATCCCCGGGTTGATCAAAGCCCCCCGCCCTACGAGATCCGATCGAACCCCACACACTCCATGAATCGGCGGAATATCCAGCTGCGCGATGATCACCACCTGTTGTGAACGGGGCAGGGACTTCCACTGTAACCTTGCGTGGGAACGGGTTGGGAAGGGGGGAGTCTGAGGATGTCTTTCCGTACATCAAAGTACCGACGAGAATGTGTTACGTGCAATAAAGAGATAAACTTGTGTATAAGAGGCCAGGCCTCAGGGATGCAGTTAGAGCACCTCAGAACGATACCTTCTGTCCGTTTCGTTGTGTTCTCCTCCGGAGAGAATAAAAATCTTGTTTCCTGCCTTCCAGTCTCCAGTGCCTGCCTCTTCAATAGTTTAACTTCTTTATGGGTTCAAGAGGCGACACCGCCGGGCAATACTTAAGGATCGTATATTCTGGTTGGTAGTGCCACCCTTTTTTCAACAATTGGCGTCCCAAGCGTGGGGCCCATCAGCGACCCATGGATCCAGTGGGAGAGGTCCTGACGACAAAGTGAACGACTGCAACGTTCGGGAACGCGTCTGTCCGATAGACCCTCGTCTGACAGCCGATCATCCGAACTTCACTGGTTCCGAACAGACCTCTCTCGGGTGATCTACGGTCCTGACTGGGAACCATAAGGAGTGCCGCGAGGATAACGGAGAAGAGAGGACGATCGGGCGCTGGATTCGGAAGACAAGAAACTGTCCATGCGGTCCGGGTAAGGTCGTGTAATCACGACAAGTTGCGAAATGATTGCTTGATTGCTTGATTGTTTAAAAATACTAGTATTGCTCTTTTTATTTATTTGGAGATTCACTGTCTGCAAACGGAGAAACAACGGGCTCTCTCTTTGCAAGCAGTGGAGGATAGGTAGGGCAGCAGCCGTGCTTATTTTTTTCTCCCCCACTCAATAATTACTTGAAACTGAACTGTTGTTCGCAAAACTATTGTTTCCTGGAGATTCCCTGTCTGCAAACAGGGAAGAGACCACCCTTTTTGCAGACAGTGAAAAGGGTAGGTAACGCAGATCTTTGCGGACCTACTCATTCTCCCCATTGTTATTTATTGGTCTTTTGTTATTTTGATCCATGAGGTATTCACTGCCTGCAAACAACGTAGAATAGAAATATTCTGTCCAGTCTTTGCACCTAGTGATAAGATAGGCAGTGCTGACTTTTTAGTCCCTCGTTACGAGCCGTCATGTCTGTCTTCTCCCCACTGATTAGTAGCCTGTTTAGCCCGGACCGCTTATTAGAGATGGACCATCCAGCCCCACTGGAAGGCACCCCTAATAAGGACATGTTCATGAAGCATGGATTGACCGCCATAGCCTATAGTAAACTATGGCATAAATATACGAAAAAGGGTCAAGAAAGTCAGTGGCCCCTGATAGGATCCTTCGATGATGATAAAATAAAAACGCTAGAAACTGCCCTGGGTAAAAACAAGACAACACCCACTATGCTTGACAGTTTCGGCATGTGGCGAAAAGAAACTGAACAACGTAAAAAGAAAACTGAGAGTAGGCTGGAAAAAGAGCTGCGAAAAGCAGCCCACCTAGCTGCCCAGAACTTAGAAAAAGAGATAAAGGAAAGAGAGAAAGCTAAACAGAAACTAGAAATGGAAACGCCAAGCCAGTGTCCGGTTAGAACTCCCTCCATGCTCTACCCTGATTTACCCTCGAAACAACGAGCCAATGAGGACCTGCTGTTAGGTCCTCCTATCATCTACATGCCCCCTCCATATGCCCCTTCTCAACCCTTGGCGCAGCAGGCGCCACCCCCAGGTACAAACGAAGGTACCGCCACAGCGTCGGCCCCAATGGCCTCTGTGCCAGCCGAACCCCTTGTATTAAAACCCGCATCAACAACAACGTTAGACGACCATGAGACTCGAGGGGCTGGCCCTGCAAGAACAAACAGACTAGACAAAGATGAGCGAGCGGGGATCGACAAAATAGCAAGGACACTGGTAGAAAGGAAGGATGATGAAGAGTACATCACAGATATGTTCAGCTCGTATACAGGGAGTCACAGACGACATTTTACCGTACGACTGTGTTATCATGTCTTGAATGCATACGAGGACCGATATCGAGACAAAGGTCCCGAGAGCCTAAGGACTCTGTACCGGAAGGTCGATATCGGGGATGAGGGCGAGTGTGATGTGTCGGACCTCCTTACGCGTACGCTTGAGGTTTTCCGCCACCTCACTGAACGAAAGCCGGGAGCTAAATCCGCAACCTCCGTAGTGACCGAACCACCAACCGAGCAATCTAACACCATGATGCCGATACGAGAGGCTGCCCCTTACTGGGTTCCTCCTCGGGGTACAGGGACTCACGATGATGCAAACAACCAAGATGCGAAGGGAAGGGTAGTGTACAACTGGGTCTACCAGCCATGGGACCGGCAAGAGATACTGACATTCCGGAAATCTCTACCCGACCTACGTAAAAACCCCACTGCCTTCTATACTGAATTGGGTACAGCCCTGGGCTCAACGATTATGACCCTGGCTGACATCGACTTGTTCTTCGGGTTATGTCTACCAGCTGATGTGTGGAAGCAAATCTGGAAAGTCGACCACCTTGAGCTGTTTGGACATACCTGGTCACAACTCAATGACCTGGATAAACAACGGGGACCAGGACAAAAGCCTTTGAAATCCATTCTAGACCTCCCAGATAAAATCGTAGAGAAATTAAAAACCCTAATCCCAGAAAAGAAAGTGGACTGGTCGATAGTAACAGCCTGTCGCCAAAAACCCCAGGAGGATGTATCGGAATACTTCTCCCGGTTTGAAACGGTGTTCTCCGATTACAGCGGCCAGGACATGACCACTGCAACCGGACACCATCTGTTTGTCCAGAATTATGTTAAGGGCCTATCATCGGAAATCTCCCAGAAACTACAGGCCAGCGAGAGTAGTTGGGCAGCCTCCAAACCTACAGCGATTCTCCAAATGGCCCAATATTATGAGCATCAGAAAAATGAAAACGATAGGGCGACAGAGAAAAAGAAGAAGGACTTAAAAGAGAGGGTGATGATTGCCAAACTGCAAGGGGTGACTATAGGACGAGACCAATACCGGGGAAACTACCAGACAAACGTCCCTAAGACTACATTTCCCCAGGACCGCACTCTGACTTCCTACAGTGGACGCACAGACCTTAGAGAAAACCAGTGCGCTTTCTGCAAAGGGACTGGCCATTGGAAATCCCAGTGCCCAGTTCTTCTGGAAATGATCAGAAACAAAGACCCCAGGGATGTAGCAAACGGACCGAGACCTAAGGGACAACAACGAGGGCCCCCAAATGACGCGACTAACGACAGATCAAGCAGACCAAATACGTTCGATCGACCCAGGCAGAACCAATATCAACAATCTGACTATGACGACACTCACACCTTCGCATAGGACAGCCAAGGGCGAGGGAGGGATCCAGTCGAGCTCTATGTTGACCAGCAGGGCCCTTATGTCACTGCTAAGGTCCTGGGTACCAAGTCTCCATTTCTGGTAGACACTGGCGCAACACGTAGTGCGTTATCTAAACGACTGATTCCAAGGGCACCCTTGTCTGGCTCACTCATAACATCGACAGGTTTCGATGGAACGCCCTCCACCAACCCTTTGTCTGCCCCGATTCTCTTTGACGTTGAAAACAACACCACCGACACCACGTTCTTGCTTTCCTCCAATAGCCCTGACGCCATTATGGGACTTGACTTACTGAAACACTTCCGAGCGACGATCAGGTGTTCTCAAGATGGAGTTCGAGTGTTTCTTTACGACAACCCCGTTCTGCTTAGACATTGCTCTCCCCGACACATGTTTTCCATCACCGACGTTGACGCGTCCCTGCTTGACACTCTACCTCCGTATCTGTGGGCCAAAGCGGATTCGGACGTAGGGCGTATGTTAATTGACCCAGTGCACATTACTGTCCGACCAGACGCAACACTCCCAAAACTCCCACAATATCGGATATCGCCAGAGGGCGAGAAGGCATTGGTAATGATTATCCAGTCACTGATAGACGCAGGAGTGGTAGAGGAAGTAGTTAGCAACGTTTGCAACAGCCCTATCTTGCCCATTATCAAGAAGCAGGGAGAGGGAGATGAGAAAGCATACCGTTTTATCATCGACCTCCGAGAGATCAACAAAGTGGTGGTACCCCAGTACCCTGTGGTCTCAGACATCACCACCATCCTGACTTTGATTCCATCCACTGCCACCACCTTTTCCGTCATCGACCTCAAGAACGCATTCTTCTCCATCCCCATCCACCCAGACAGCCGATATCTCTTCGGCTTTACCCTAAAAGCCCGCTCATATAGGTTTTGCCGAGCGCCTCAAGGCTACACGGAAAGCCCTAGCATTTACAGCCAGGCCCTCAAAAGACAACTAGACCAAGTCCAGTTACCCGACGGAGTGGTGTTGGTACAATATGTCGATGACATCCTTTTGGCAGCCGACACCACCCCTCTAGCGGTTACCGCCACCATTCAACTCTTGCACTTCCTTGCGGAAAATGGCCACAAGGTCTCCAAGAAGAAGTTGCAATTCTGCCTACCCCAGGTCACTTACCTAGGCCACCTTTTGTCCAAAGATGGAAGAAAACTCACCCCTGATCGAATCCAAACCATTCTAGATACCCCTGTCCCTAAGACCCAGAAGCAGGTTCGCTCCCTATTAGTCCTCACCTCCTTCTGCCGACAATGGTTACCAAACTTCAGCCTCGTTGTAAAACCACTGCTTTCTCTGCTAAACAAAGACGTCCCTTTCCCACTCCCTTGGACCCCTGAGTGTCAAACTTCCTTCACAGAACTGCGAGATGCCCTTTGCTCAGCCCCTGTCCTAGGTACCCCTGATTACAAAAAGCCCTTCTCCCTTTACACTCACGAAAGGGAGGGGTGCGCTTTATCTGTCCTGACCCAAACCATCGGCCCTAAGCAACGACCGTGCGCTTACTTCTCTGCCACTCTTGACCCTGTCGCCAGAGCCTTGCCTGCCTGCCTTCGAGCTGTAGCTGCTGCTGCAATCTCTATCCGACAGAGTGAGGGGATTGTACTCTCGAATTCCCTCACGGTACTGGTACCCCATGCAGTCGACACCCTCCTGAACCAAACCAAGACGCAACATCTGACGAGTGCACGACTGACTGGATACAAACTGACCTTGCTTGCCCCCCATATCACCCTGAAAAGATGCACCACACTGAACCCAGCAACTCTGTTACCCTTGCCAGAGAACGATCCCAATGTGCACCCCGTACATGACTGCGTGACTCTTACGGACGAACAGACCAGGAGTAGGGTCGATCTCAGAGACACGGCTTTCCCTGACCCCGACGGGGAGCTGTGGGTGAACGGTTCTTGCATCAAACTCTCCGATGGTACCACTTCCGCTGCCTATGCAGTCACCACGGCTCGAACTGTAGTAGAAACAGCCCGCATCACCCAGCGATCTGCCCAGGCAGCGGAACTGATTGCTTTGACGCGAGCCTGCATCCTGGCAACAGGAACCACAGCGAACATTTACACCGACAGCCAGTATGCCTTCGGGGTGGTTCACCATTTTGGGCTCCTCTGGAGGGAGAGAGGATTCTTGACCTCACACGGCACACCCATTTTGCACGGGGATTTAGTCTCCGCCTTAATCGAAGCTGTCCTCCTCCCCAACAAACTTGCCGTTATCAAATGCCAGGCACACAAGAAAGTGACAGACATTATTGGACAGGGAAATGCACTAGCCGACATCACCGCCCGAACGACAGCTGAAAATAGAACGACAACACGTATGTACGTGACCAGGTCACAAGCAGAAAACTGGACTGACGCCAAGGACACAATTAGAGACATACAAACGGCTAGCACACAACACGAATTGACTGAATGGACACGGGTGGGATTGAAAGACGATGAAGGCTGCTGGCGGACAAAAGACACGAACAGATGGTTGCTACCTGATTCATACTTGATTCCCATATTAACCATGGCACACTCCCCTGCCCACATAGGATCAGCCCCCATGATCGAACTTGTCTCCAGGGTTTGGCACAATGACAAGATCCCAGATTCCGCCAAACGCCTGGTCCAACAATGCTTAATATGCCTGCAACACAACCCCGGGAAAGGAACTGTAGTACCCCGGGGGGGATTTGGGGTCCCAAACCACCCATTTGAAGTCCTGCAGATGGACTACATCCAGCTAGACAGATGCCAAGGCTTGAAATATGTGCTCGTCGTGGTGTGCGCATTTAGCAAGTGGGTGGAAGCATATCCAACCCGTGACAACACCGCTATGGCCACTGCAAAGGTTCTGTTAAAGGAGTTTTTCCCCCGTTATGGCCTCTGTCGTGTTTTATGGAGTGATAATGGCCCCCACTTCGTAGCCAAAGTTATCCAGCTCATCCTAAATGGGCTGGGTATTAAACAGAAATTCCACGCAGTCTTCCACCCTCAATCTGCTGGGCTTGTCGAACGACACAATGCCACACTAAAGCTTAAACTGGCCAAAATAGTGGCTACCACGGGCCTGAAATGGCCAGACGCCCTCCCATTGGCATTGCTATCGATGCGCTCTACCCCCACCCGACATCACTTAACCCCTTATGAAGTTGTCTTCGGTCGACCCATGAGCGTCTGGTCTGCCCCGAAACCAACTTCCATTCATGACGTTCCGGACGTCCTAATGTCTGATTATCTGTACAAATTGACTGAAACTTTGTCTGTCCTTCATCAGCAGGTGCAGCAGGCCATCCCCGATGCTTCCAGGGGTCCGGGTCACGCCATCCAGCCGGGGGACTTCGTGCTGATCCGAAATTTTCAGCGATCAAAGAGTTTGGAACCCCGGTGGACGGGCCCCTGGCAAGTGCTGATCACCACTCGGACCGCACTTCGAGTGGAGGGGAAGAAACACTGGCTGCACGCTCATCACTGCAAAAAGGTCTCTCCAGCCCTGGCCACGGCAGACACCGTCAACACCCAAGAAGAGCTCCTGAACCAGGACCGACCATCGTTGAACTGCTATCCTGATACTGAGACACTTGAACTTTCAAAACATCCTGACCCCACTGTGCCATCTCGAGAAGGGTATTTCCTGCGTCGAAAGGAGGGAGCTTCGGCTAAGTAGGCCACGGACTAGGTTAAAGGATCTCAGAACGGTGACCCAAACTACCAAGGGTTACCTGGAGAGAAGCTAAAACTAAGTCTGTGGTCCTGCCCACTACCGAGCACCTTGAAAACGAAGATGATGGAAGCGCCAGATAAGAAGATGATGGAAGCGCCAAACAAGAAGCCGACGGGGACAGCAGGAAATACCCACTACAGAAATCCGAGAACAGACAGACTCCATAGCTCAAAGACAATTGCACTCTTCATCACAATCCTCTTCTGTTTTCTCCTCATGACCACGCTCTGGATTTTGGAAGAACATGCACCTGCTCACGAAACATTCCTAACCACTGCTCAGCCTACCACCATGAAGGACCATTATCTAATTTCGCTCTCTCCTCAACTAAGAGAGAGGCGAAAGGAGTTTTGGAACAACTCTTTCGTGCAGCTACTTCACCAGCACAATCTTGCCACCAATACCACCAACTGCTGGATCTGTGGGTTGCTACCCCATGCCACTGGACATTCAATACCATTCATCCCTTCACCCTTCTCTGTCCACGGCTCCTGCCTTGCTTGGCTGATCCTCCTGCAAGAAAGCTATACGGGCAATGCCACCTCCAGCAGAACTGCAGCACATTCTTCTCACGGGGCCGGGCGAAACAAGACAAAGACACACTTCTGCCCGCTGACCCCCAGCGACTCGATCCAAATGGACATCCCGGCTAAAGAACGAATCGAAATGCAGGTGTTCAACAATCCAACCAGACCCACCTTCTCCTATCTGCGGAAACGAACGGCTGCCACTCTGACTGTGGCCCTGTCGGTCATCAACGTCACAGGCCGCATGTGTGTAGAAGGACTTGGGACACAGCTGGTGGGTCGCAGCGCTTGCCGCTTTACCAGAACTTTGGATTCCACGGATCCACCTTCCTTTGTGTCATCCCCAAACATGTATTTCATCTGCGGCACGAAGGCCTACACCTGGCTCCCCAAAGGCTGGGGGGGCACTTGCTACATCTCCTTCGTCCTTCCTCCGACTTATGTAGCCCCAGTGAATCACCACAGGCAAAAACGAGCCAAAGACATTGAACAAGCCGACTCAACAGGGGCGCAGTTCCTCGATGCTATGAAAGGACTCGTCCCCCTCTGGGGCCCGATGGCAAACAGCCGTGCCATCCGACATTTGACTCAGGCAGTCGAGACGACCATGAACATCACAGCGGGCATCTTTGCCAACAACACTGCCGAGCTCCAAGCGGTCCGTTTGGTGGCTCTTCAGAACCGCCTCGTTCTAGATGTGGTTCTGGCGGACCGTGGAGGAGCATGCCGCATTATTGGGTCCAGTTGTTGCACATACATACCGGACAACTCACCCTCAGTGTACAAAGCCATCGAACATCTTCACAGACTCTCTTCGGAAGTTCACCAAGAGCAAGAAGAATGGTCGCTTGGTGGTTGGTTCTGGGACACCGTCAAAAGCTGGGGCTGGAGACTGCTCACCATTATCATGATTCCCGTAGTTGTAATATGTGGCCTGTGCTTGGGAATTCAATGTCTGCCACCTATGTGTTCTTTATGTGCGAGTTGTATTTTTCCCAAAACTGTGGACTTTGGAAGCGAACACATGAGAGCATTGTATGATACCGAAGTTAGGAATTTGATGAAAATTGACATTGAGTAAAGCAAGTTGGCTAGATATGTTGAAAAGGGGGGACTGTTGAAAGTTGGGCTGAGACCGTCAACATTATCGGCGCCCTCTTGCTCTCCTTAACCTTTTTGTGCGCGTAAAACAGCCGCCATTTTGAACACCATGGCTTCCCTGCTCTCGCCGAGAGCCAGCGCGCCTCTCTCCCCCTCCTAGCTTCGCCGGCATCCCCCGCATACTGACAACCCCCCTGCCTGCACCTGCCGCGAATCATAAAACCCCTCTTCAGCGCTGCTCTGCCCCGGGCTCTCGTCCTGTTCTCAGCGCAACACCTCCCCTCTTCCCATTTATGATCCCCGGCCCTTTGATGCAAACCCCCTTTTTTCCCGTGTGCCCGTTCGTCCTCCTCGTTCCCAAGCCGACACCCAGCTCTGCCGATACTGTTCCTTGCCCCTCCCCGTACAATAGAAAGTTTCCCCCCAGCAAGGGATCCCCGGGTTGATCAAAGCCCCCCGCCCTACGAGATCCGATCGAACCCCACACACTCCATGAATCGGCGGAATATCCAGCTGCGCGATGATCACCACCTGTTGTGAACGGGGCAGGGACTTCCACTGTAACCTTGCGTGGGAACGGGTTGGGAAGGGGGGAGTCTGAGGATGTCTTTCCGTACATCAAAGTACCGACGAGAATGTGTTACGTGCAATAAAGAGATAAACTTGTGTATAAGAGGCCAGGCCTCAGGGATGCAGTTAGAGCACCTCAGAACGATACCTTCTGTCCGTTTCGTTGTGTTCTCCTCCGGAGAGAATAAAAATCTTGTTTCCTGCCTTCCAGTCTCCAGCGCCTGCCTCTTCAATAGTTTAACTTCTTTATGGGTTCAAGAGGCGACACCGCCGGGCAATACTTAAGGATCGTATATTCTGGTTGGTAGTGCCACCCTTTTTTCAACACGATGTTATGGTCTTCTCTAAGTACCTGTGCAATTGGTTCAATATACAGGTTAAAAAGGAGAGGGGAAAGCGGGCAGCCATGTCTTGTACCCCAAGTGATCTTAAATATCTCTGTCAACGAACCATTGACGAGTAATCTAGCTATCGGGGCCTTATATAACAGTTCTATAGCATGACTGAAACTTACCCCTAGATTAAATTTCATCAATACCTCAGACAGATAGGCCCAGTTTACCCTGTCAAAGGCTTTAGTTGCATCGAGGGTTAAGACAGCCAAAGGGAGAGTGAAAGTAGACTCAATATCAATAGCGCCAACCAGATCGTAAGTAAGATCAACTAATTGGCGCCCTTTAACAAAGCCCTTTTGATCTGGATGAATGATAGTATCAGCTACAACCCCCAACCTGTTTGACAGGATGGCAGCGAAGAGTTTATAATCGTTATTAAGGAGTGAAATAGGGCGATAGGAACCACAATCAGTCGGGTCTTTACCAGGTTTTAAAATCAATACGACCGGGGCCTCACTCCATGAACCAGGGGGGTCTTCTCCCTTCAGGAGAATGTTGTTATAAACTTTCACCAGTATTGGAATAATGAGCGATAGAGCTCCCCTGGAAGACCATCTGGCCTTCTCTCTTTTGGACTGAGAAATAACCTTTCTGACTTCCTCTTCTGTGATTTCCTGCTCCAATCCTAGTTTTTGCACATTTGAGAGTTTAGGTAGGGAGACCTTATCCAGCCACCTTTTCCTCTTTTCACTATCTTCAATGATGTCTTCCTTATATATGGCTTGGAAGAAGTCAAGAAAGGCATTCCCAATATCCAAGTTGGATAAACGGGGAGATGACTCGCCGTCTAGCCTGATCTCTTTTATATAGTTTCGCACCGGATCTGATTTTATTTTCCAGGCGAGTATCTTGCCAGCTGCTTCACCAAATTCAAAATGAGAAATTTTGCTTACTTCCCATCTACGAGCGATTCTCTCTTGGAGAATAATCTCCAGTTGTTTTTTAAGAGAATCTAATTTGTCGAGATCTTCCCTTGGATGTGTGTTCTATATTATTCATTGCTGCTTCTAGACCCATGATGGCATCCCTAAATTTCCATCTTCTATAGGAAGCTCTATTAGTGATACAGCCTCTCCAAAAAGCTTTCAAGGTGTCCCAGACAACGGAAATATTGGCTGAGTTTAGGTTCACATCGAGAAAATGTTTAGTCTCGAGAAGGAGAAAGTTCATTTCATCTTCCTCCAATAAGATGGTACGATCGAAGGACGACGATCTATTCTGATGTTGCTGTGTGGAAACTAAGCTAAAGGAGATTGCGGAGTGATCCGAAAGATGAGATAGCAAGTATGCAATATCTTTGACTGAATCTTTAAGGCAATAGCTAAACAAAGCATAGTCAATTCTAGATTTATGTTTATATTTTAGATTTTTAAACAAGACCCCTAATTGATCTCCCGCCCGTTCCCTCCATATATCAGATAGTCCAAGCTGGTCCATCAATGTCAAAAGCAATTGCCGTGATTTAGAAGGGACTATAGCTCTAGAATTTGGCGATTTATCTAGCTTACAGTTTAGAACGATATTGAAATCTCCTACCCAAATTATGGGGTCAGGGAAGTCGATAAGATGACAGCGGATGGTATCGTCCTGATATGGACCATAATATCCCACCAGAGACAAGAGCATATCCCCTAAGGAATCTCTTAATATAAGCCACCTACCGCTATGGTCTTCCCTATATTCCAATATTTGGACCTTAGCTTGTTTTTTAAATAAGAACAGCACCCCTCTGATATTCGCCGTTTGATCCGTACAAATAAAGGCATCTACCCATCTCTGATTTTTTTAATAATTCTATTGTCTCTGATTTAAGGAGATGAATTTCCTGGATGGCAATGACCTGCGCCGGAGAGTATTAGATATTGAGATATTCTAGCTCTTCTACCCTACGTGCACAGGCCATTGGCATTCCAGGACAAACACTGCAGCAATGTCATGGAGTCATATCCTTCACCTCCGCAAGTGGCATCCCACTACAGCAGCCTAGATCCAATCCTTCCCCGGCCCAAGCGGACTGCTAGACTCCCTGATTCAAACCCCCAGTAAACTTTAAAAGTAAGCCATACTGATAGGGTATCGACAAATGAGGAATTTTTACCCTTACACCCCACGTGCCCCTCTCCCAACCCCATGGGAAACCCATCCCTTATTACTCTGGCCTGATGGATGACCAGGGTTTACGTCCTCCAGCTATTCCCCTCTACCCTTCCCCCTAAATTGTACTAAGCTAGTGCTAAAAAAAGAAAATTGAGATATATGTTCCCTCCCAACTCAGCTCTATGTGAATGTGTGTTAGTGTATATGTGTATATATGTGTATAGGTGTATAGGTAGATAAGTAAAATTAACAGATAACCAAGTTCTCGCCTCATTCTCCTTGCACTTTTACCCTTTATTTTAATCCAAATTTTATTATTGTATTTATTTTCTTTTCCTTTTTTTCGTTATTTTGGAACTATTTTTTATTTATTTATTTATTTAAAAAAAGATATATATATATTTTTTTTTCTTCCAAACCTAATCTTCTTTACTGTTTGACTATTCGAGTTATCCCCCCCCCCCCCCATTTCCTGTTCTGTCCTCACTGCAGTCAGCTAGCAAACCAAGTTACATGCACAGAGAAACTGGAATGGGATAAGGGACAATGAAAAAAGGCGGACAAAAAATTCACTAGAATTACCCACCTCGCTAACAGGCTTTTAGAAAGAGCAGACAAACACAGCCCAACCCCATCGGGCCCGGATTCATTCTTTCCCCCGAGATGCGTTGCTTATGGATTCTAATAATTTGTCTGCCTCATATGGAGATCTGATGTTATACATTTTGTTGTTGTACATAATTTTCAGGAAAGCGGGGAATCTCATTTGCACTGTGGCGCCCAGTGACCTAAATTTCTCCATTCTTTGGCCTAGTTCCCACTGACGCTCTAAAGTAACTTTAGATAGATCCGAACGTACCTCAAAGGGGAAATCAGGACCCTTTAGAGATTTGGCCTTCAGGGCCAAATTCAAAATGTTCTCTTTCACCGTATAGGTGAGAAAATGTATTAAGATCTTCCTGGGTTGGGCCCTACCGGGATTTAATCGAAAAGGGTCTCTATGGATCCCCTGGATGTCCTTATCCAAGAAATCCACCGACTCCTCGAGGTTCAAAGAATCCTTTAACAGTGCAACTACAAAGGTCTTAATGTCGCTCCCTTCCTTGCCCTCTGGAACCTTCAGAAGACGAAGATTAATTCTACGTGAGTAATTTTCAAGTGTCTCCACTCTCTCCCGCAGGGCATCTCCGTCTCTACGTAAGGCTTGAATTTTCACTTCAGCAGACCCCAGATTTGCCTTAAGCTCCTCTACTGAACCCTCCAAGGATTCAGTTCTTGTATTCAGTAGATCCACTTTTTTTTCCAAAATATCACATGCTGCTCTTATCTCGGACTGATTATCTGCTGACACCGTAAAACCTTGTTTTATGTCCGCTTTTAGAGAGACAAAGAGAGCCTCTATCGAGGTCCCGGCTAAACTCTCTCCACCGCTTAGTCCAGAACCTTCCGGCAAACAAGATCCTGAAGACCCTCAAGGTGGAACTGTAAGTTGCATAAGACTTTCAGGGCTGATTAATTGTTGGCAGGCCCTGAGGGTATCGCTGAGGTTTGCATTAGATTTTCAGGAGTAATAGGGTTGTTGCCGGATTCTATAGACGTGGACTTAGACATAATGCTGGATATTTCAGGGAGACCCTTAGACTCTTTGGAGGTAGTATTTTTAAGAGAAATACTGGGGCTATGCATCCCAATGGATGCCACTTGATTTATAATGTTCAAAATCTGGGGCTGGACCCTAAAGAAGGAGCGTAGGGAGGGGGTGATCCTAACGGAATTGTTTTTTTAGAGATCTTTGTTAGGACCTTTATTCCTGACTACCCTTATACTCCTCGCCTTCACTTGGTAGCTCTGAAAGACAGTGTCTTGTCCCGAAAAAGTCTCTTCCTGCTGTTGGTTCCCTCTAGTTGCCTTCCCTAGTGGTGTAACAATCACGGCTTCGGGGGCACCCTGTTCTTCAGCTTTCTCCTCCAGACCTCGTGTTGGGGCATCTATTTGTAAATCTTGGGTGTTCTTAACCCGTTTCCCCTTCCTTCTACCCCCTTCTTATTCGAACTAGTATTTAAAGTGAGGGGGCCAGCCTCTGTTGCGAAGTCTGAAACAACTATGCGAGACCCCTCCTGTAGAGAGGGGGACTCGCTCTTACCGCCATCACACACGCCACAAACACCGCCTCTGGCTATCTCGCCGGCATCGATCTTGTTCATTTTCCACTACTTAAGGCCCGTTTGTGCTATTGGAGTAAATTCTAGTATGTGGATCACCAGGTTGTGTCTGATGAAACACCTATTTCGACTGAAACTACCCTGGGGAATGGACCTTCATAGCAGAAAAATTGATGTAAGAGTGAAATCTGTGTACTTTCAAGAATAAGGTGTGGTCTCTTTCCATATACCATGCTTGCTTCTCCACACATAAGACAAATCTAGATCTCCTACCCCTTCGGACAGCGCTGGAGTCCGATCTCTGATTCTGGACTAGGGTGAGCAACGACATTGGCCCAGGTCAAGGTTAATGTTGAAATGCGTTCCCACTATCCAGTCAGTACCAACAAAGAGGGATATTGATGCAGGAAACTGAGAGTAAAAATTGCCCTTGTTGTTGTGGCCATATATTGAGCCTCGTATAATGAGACTTAATTTCAGCTTGCCTCTTTAATCTGAGCCCAGCAGCGAGCAATGTGTCAAAGGGGTAGAAGACAGCAGGCATGCCAAAGGAAGGAGAACACCCAGGTGATGGGGAAAGGGAATAATAATAATAATAATAATAATCATATGTATCATGATACTATATGCAAAATAACTAAATACAGTGGAAAAAAGGGAAGAAAGAAAAATACATGGGAATCAATAAGAGGTGGAGGGTCTAGATACCGACAGCAGGAATTTGATTGAGGTCCACGAATGGTGGTTTCTGATTTGCTTGGTGAGTCCAGAAGGTCTCACCTGCCCATTCATAATCTAAGGATGGACTGCACCAGGCAAGTGATGGGATGGCATTGGATGGGAGGAGTAGAAGGGAGAGAGAGGGAAATAGAGGATAGCCATTATGGAGAAAACATTCGAAATGACAATACAGGAAGTAATGAAATCAGGATTTAAACACAGAACAAGCAGTGGCAAAGCCAATAGGTCTAGCCTATGAGAGCTATTGGCAGTGTTTTGTCGCCATGCTGTACAGCAGCACAGATGCTTTGCGGTGTGGCTAAAACTAATTTAAGAAAGTGCTAAGGCTAATGCGCTTCTAAAAGTACATTAGCGCTGTATCCATCATAGTGTTTTTTAATTAATATTTTTAGCTATGCTGCTTTTACCTCTGGTGGGCTGCAAATACTAATGGTACCAAGCCTGAGGAACATATACTCTCCTTTTAGCGAGCCGCCTAAGGTTTACAAATGGAGAAGGTGTAGGTGTACAGACTAAGAACTCAGTGTAGCATATTAAATGAAAAATCAGGTTCACAATGTGGTCAAGTCCTGTTTTGTATTAGTTATGCTCCCTTAAGCAGTAACCTATAGTCGTTTTCCCTTTCTCAAAAGGTACACATTATCAATGCCTTTATATCTGCCCAACTTGACTACTGCAATTCAGTGTACTTATATTTGCCCGACTTTCAAATTTAAAAATCACAATGTATTCAAAGCTCAACTGCTAGATTGATATTTCAATTAAAAGCAAGATACCACCTTTCTCCTGTGCTGGCAGCCTTACACTGACTGCCTGTAAAACACATAATTCTGTTCAGGTCAAGGACCTTCACAGAAAACCCTACATTCTGGTGAGCGATCATCCTTCAACACTTGTTTTTCAGTCAACAGACCTTTCAATCCTCTCACTGTGATCACAGGAAAAGTTCCTGTGTTCAGTCCACAGGATTCACCTCACATCCATGCTTGGCTGCGCCTTTTTCACTCCCACAGAGAAGGAATAGAATTCTCTTCCTGTGCATATCCTACCCAATACATATCTCTTTATTCTGTTTTTGTTCCTTGTTTTTCCTTGGTGCTAAAATAGCCTCTAGGTGAATGTTGTACTCAATAAAACATTTAACAATTAACAATAACAGGTAATAAATCAAGGTCCAACCAGTGGTTTGTCCAGAGAAAAATACTTTATTCTACTTGAAAAGCAACACTACACATCCAGTAATACAGATGAAGGTAGCTACAATTTAAGTGGGGCAATTAGAATTCTGTGATTATTATTTGTGGAATATTCCAAGCAATTAGAGGAATCCTCTGCAGTTTAATTGATGCTTAGATGACCCAATTCAAAATGTCAGTCCTCCAGCCACACTTCTTAGTCTGCGTGCCTTATGGGGACTTAGCGCTTGCCCAGCTGGCCTTTGCTTCACAGGACCTCCCCTCTCCGTTAACAAAGTCAAAGATAGGCCTTCAGCTTACTGTTAGACTTGGCCATATAGATGTTTAGCAGGAATGGCTACCCACAGCTTGGGGAAAACAGCTCAATCTATGGCACTTCATTCTTGGATTTTTAGTATGGCACTTTAGTCCTCCCTGCACAACATCTGCCTACAGTTTTCTGGGCTGTTCGTTACTTCATTGGGAAGATGCCCGCTTCTGGAACACCTTCAGTATCCAATCTACACTGTGGTCACTCCTTCTTTTAAGTCTTCTCCCAGCAGCTCGTCCTAGCTGGATTTCAGCAGGATTTCCAGATCTGTTCATGGCCTGGAGACGCAATCATATATCACAGTTCTGATGACTTCAGAAGTTCTGCAGTACGCTGGTATGAGCTGCCAAACTGGTCCTGACCTTTCCTGTCACACTGAATCAGGGAATCTACCCCATATATGTATACTGGGCAGGCAGACTAGAATGTGTATTCCATCAGACCTAGTCTGTTTAGGGTTTTGGCTGGTTTCAGGGAAGTTGGTCCCTATTTGCACTCTGTTCAGCCACATACCTTTGCTATGGAGATGTGTCAGGCAGGAATTTGGCTCTTGGTGTTTCCTGACAGCGGCTTGTTCAACAGTAGATCAAAACATCATGGCGTCCACATCTATAAAATCCACAAAAATGTCTACAGCACACCTCAGGGAAGAATAAAGTGGGAAAGGAGCATAGGCTGTTCCTACAATTTAAGGCAGATTGTGTTTCCTTCCTTCCTTCCTTTTAAAGGAGGCATTTCCATTTCAAAGGACTATAAGAATGTTCTAAAATATTTCTACAATTCACATCCCAATTTGAAGGGCTCATCTATCCTCCATTTTGTATTCCATCCACACACAAGAGATCTAAAATGGTTTCCTAACTCTCTACAGTTATACACTGCACACACACCTCGCGCTAACTCAACCACATCCTTACAGAGCAAACATGTGTGCACTATCTAGGTTTCCCTGGCGCAAAGGATCCGATTGAGAGAAAATGAATAGACCCTTTTTTTTACAGGAGAGCTTATGAGTCCACTCTCCAAATGCAAGTAAAAGTTTAAAGGCCTGCTTCTACAACTATAATCGTTTGTTGCCACCACTGCCAATTCTTCTCAGCCCACTGAGAGAACCCCAGCTTCTCTCACAAAGGAGAGGTGCACTTGGTGTGCTCTTCCAGAAAATAGAGCTCTGCTCTGGGTCAAAATCCATTTTCTACAGACCCTCAGGAAACACACATAATTCTCATGTATGCTGAGGCAGCAGATCTCTCAATCATTTCTTCTTTTAACCTAAGCTTGCTCAGGACCATAAACTTTAAACAAAATATCTTAGAATGGACAACACAGTGCAGTAACCAGCTAAGTGAACTATGATCATAAGAAATACCATAAAGGGACTTGCAGAGCAGCTCAAACTTGCCAGCTTAGTGAAAACATGAACTACTGGTCTCTCTCTCTCTCAAACGTCTTTTTACATCATGCTATGAAACACTGCATCCCACAACACAACAACTGCATACTGGTGGACATCATGCATGGCATGGAAGCATTTCCCTTACAGGAACAAAAACAAAGACCACACAGTTCCACCCCACATAGGGGGAGTAAGCACTATCTAAATGTTGCAAAAGAATACAATATAATTCAATGCCTGTTATCGGGTCCTTTGCTACAGAGAAACATAGATGACACATAAATGTTTGCTCTGTAGAGATGTGATGTAGTTAGTGTGTAGCTTTATTTATATTATCCTTTGTCTGACTGCCATTGTGAGGTGTCAAGAAGTCATTGAATGTAGCTTGTTGTGGTCTGTAGTGGTGGACTAAATTAAATTCTTCCAGTGGTGGATGGTCGTTTATGCAGGTGGATCTCTTCTCTTGGAGCGTCGATTAAAGCAAGAAGTAGTTGGACAGACCACCAACAAGCCATAGTACCTGCAAGCACTGCGGTTGATGAAGTATTCTTCCAGAGGACCAGGGGAACGTTGAAGAAAACTAAGCCTCGCTGAGGGTTGGGACTACAGTTCCCAGAAGGCACCTGCCCAGTGACTTTTGAGCAGCCTTGCCGGACGACTCGGTGGACAGTACTTCAAGATCGTGGATTGGTTTTTGCCTGCTGACTGCAGGGGACTATTTCCTCTAGCCCAAGGGAGTTCTTGTAAAGTCTGGAGTTTGCAGAGGGATTCACCTCCCTTTTGGAACCAGCCTCTTGCCTTGATCGATTCGAAATCCACCGGGTGCAGGGTGGCTGGCACAGGTGCATAGCTTAGTGCCTCTCTTTGTGGAGTCCTGCCTCGTGGAAACAGGTCTCTTCTTGGTATCATGTTGAATCTGAGCTTCTGATGTCAGGAGTGCCCCTTAAATCCTGGATTTAGGGGGTATTAGTAGGGGTGAAAACTAGTATCAGATGGCCATCTAGCTCTGCAGCTAATCCACCCATGTGGTGACCACATCTGATGGGTATATGTCACTTAAACTAGTCAGAACCTGCGTTTTAGACTAAATTCAAGATGGCCCAAACCACCCTCAGCTGTACACCTCAGCTGTAACACCCTAGAGGTGTGGTCATCCTTGTGGAGGTGTACACCTCCTGAATTGGTATTTTTCCCACCTGCCCTGGAAAAACAGTGCCTGGGACAGGGAGAGGCTTTATCCTCGAGTGGGGCAAAAGTTCCTTTGTCCAGCAGCGATGGTGAAGCATTTTAGTCTTACCACCGTGATGGGTCCATTCACTAGCCCTCCTGTGTGTGCAGAGGTGTCACATCCTGCACACACAGGTCTTTGTTTCTGTCCTCTGGAGTGGCATTCACTCCCCAGCAGAAGGTCAGATCTCTGTCTTGGTGGCAAACTCTCGAAAAGCCCGCCAAGACATGAGAACAATGGCTTAACTTGTGGTCGAATTAAGTTAAGAATGCCACTATAGGGCAATATTTGCTTGTACATATATAAAAAAAATGCAACCTGCCTCCTGGGCTACTGGAAGCCTACCCTGTGACTAACATATTTTAAATTCAGTGAGGTGAACCCTGTCACACATGATATGTGCAGGGTTGAACTTGAGCAGGCAAGCTGCTCGTGCCGGGCTGACATGGCAGGCCTACCTTCTTTGGTTTCACTCGGGTCACTCAGGGTGGCACAATAAGTGCTGCATCCCTGGTACCCCCTTTACATCCCTGCCCTGGGTACTACTGGTACCATATATTCTATGGCCTTACAGGGGTGTAAAAGTACTTGCCAGTTTGGCGTACCAATTCACATTTGCAGTTTTAGGGAAAGAGCACTGGTACTGGGGCCTGGTTAGCAGGACCCAGCACAGTTTCAGATCAACTACCACAGCATCGAGCAGCAAAACATGGGGGATGACTATCCAAAAAGGGCACTTTACAACATGACCTGCTCCAGACGAAGGGTGTTGAGCACTAACCTCCCGCTTGGTAGTTCTCATTGTCTAAGTGGAAGAACCTGGAAAAGCTATCTGCATTTGCATGGTCAGTCCCTGGTCAGTCTTCCGCTACAAAGTCCATCCCCTGTAGGGAAATGGACCACCTCAACAATTTGGGGTTCTCTCCTCTCATCTGTTTCTACCACCTGAGAGGTATGTGGTCAGTTTGAACTAGGAAGCGAGTCTCAAACAAGTAGGGCCTCAGCTTATTCATGGACCAAACAACAGCAAAGGCTTCTCCCTTAATGGCACTCCAATGTTCCTCTCTGGAGAGAAGTCGCCTGCTAATGTAGGCTACTGGCTGATCTTGGCATTTAGCGTTGGTCTGTGCTTACAAAGCCCTAATCCCATGTTCAGAAGAGTCTGTTTGAACAGTGAACTGTCTTCCATAGTCTGGTGCTTTTAAGACAGGTATTGAGCACATGCCTGCTTTCAGGGTGTCAAATGCATTTTGACAGCCTGTGGTCCAAATGACCTTCTTGTTTTACTTCTTTGAGGTTATCTCAATGAGAGGAGGCACATTGGCAGCATACTCCTTAACAAACCTATGGTATCCAGTCAGGCCAAGCAATTTCCTGGCCTGAGTCTGTGCCTTGGGAGGCTCCTAGTCCAGAATGGTCTGGATCTTAGGTTGAAGAGGTCTAACTTGACCTCCACCTACAAGGTGGCCCAAGTAGACAGCAGAATTCTGGCACTTACTGGTCTTGATAGTGCCTCCTGCCTGCTGCAGAGCCTGCAAAACGTCTGTCAGGGGGACCAGGTGATCCTCCCAGGTGGAGCTAAGGACAGCTATATCATCCAGATATGCTGCACTAAATTCATCCAGGTTTAAAAGAACTCTATTCACCAACCTTTGAAAACTGACTGGTGCTTTCTTTAACCCGAAAGGCAGTACTTTGAATGGAAAGTGGCCCTCTTGGGGTAGAGAATGCAGATTTCTCCTTGGCTCCCTAGGTCAGTCAAAGCTGCCAGTGCCCTGATGTTAAAGGTACAGAGAAATGTGGCTACCCCTAGCTTATCAATAAGCTCACCTGCTCTTGGAGTGGGGTGTGCATCAGTCTGGGTCACTGCATTCAACCCTCTGTAGTCCACACAAAATCTAATCTCGACCTGGTCACCCTTTGAGAGAGGTTTGGGGACGAGTACCACTGGGCTATCCATAGGACTGTCAGAGGGTTCAATTACCCTAAGCTCCAGCATTTTACTGACTTCAGGTTTGATGCATGCTTTGACTTGATCAGACAGTCCGTAAATCTTGCTCTTGACAGGGAGGCAGTAACTGGTGTCCCCATCTTGGTATACACCATGTTGTCTGACCAGGGGTCAAAGAACAGAGCTATGCAAACTGGCTGACAATGTGTCTACAGTTGACTGCTGCTGTACAGTTAGGAAATCAGAAAGTTCGACACCCTCCACTGTACCATCTTGTGGATTTGTAGACAATAAATCAGGGAGAGGTTAATTCTCTTTGTCCTGGTCTGCATCAGTGCCCATGGGCATGGTCATGTCAGCTCTGTCCTGTTTTTTTTCCAGGTGATTTACATGAATTAGTCTGCGAGGGCTTCTAGGGGTGCCTAAGTCAATCAAGTAGGTGACTTCCCCATTCTTTTCCACAATTGAATAGGGCCCAATCCACTTGTCCCGGAGGACCCTGGGAGCCACAGGCTCCAACAACCACACCAACTGTCTTGGTTGGTACTCAACCACGGCTGCCTTCTCATCATATGAGTGCTTCACACGCTCTTGGCTGGCCTGAAGGTTCTAGTTTGCTTTCGCCATGTACTCAGCCGTGCACAAGTGTAGGTGAAGCATATAGTCCATTATGTCTTGTTGGGTTGCTTGAGAGGTTTCTCTCAACCTTTCCTCACCAGACTCAGAGGACCCATTACAGGGTGTCCAAACAGAAGTCCAAAGAGGCTGAATCCAACCCCTTTCTGAGAAACCTCTCTGTATGCAAAAAGGAGGCATGACAGTAAGACAGCCCATCTTCTTCTAAGTTTGCCTGGGAGTCCCATGATCATGCCATTAATGGTCTTGTTGAATCTCTCCACCAAGCCATTAGTCTGGGAGAGAAAGAGAGTCTTGAATGTGTAACTCACAGCACATTTATTTCACATTGCTCTTAGTATTCCACATTGCTCTTAGGTCTGCAGTCATGAAATTGGTTCCCTTATCAGAGACAACGTAACTTAGGGTATCCAACCATTGGTGAAGATACCAAGGAGGGCCTTTGCTACTGCAGGAGCAGTTGCGGCCCTCAGAGGGATTGCATCTGGGTACCTAGAAGCATGGTCCACTACTACTAGAATAAATCTGTTTCCTGATGCAGTAGGTGGGTTAAGGGGATTGTAAGAAAGTGGCTCTATGTATACTGGACCAAAGTAAGGTACAGTGTGTATGGAGTCCCCAGTCTCCAGAGGTATGGCAGAGGCTAAAGTTAGATATAACCTTACTCTCTAGACTTTATAAGTACAATAGACACAGTGGTTGCAATAGGCAACACAATTTCAAACACAATTTAACATTGAGCTCAATGAGTTTTTCTACATATATGCGATGGATTACTTTAAGGATTACTTTTCTAACCACAGGACTGGATCCTAGATTCAGTCCCAGGACATGAGCTGTAAACAGTTAAGTAAAAGCGTTTTGGTTACAGTTGTGATTTTTAAAGATGACACTTAGAAACCTTTCAGTGAAAAACCAAGCAATGTTATCCTATGGGAGGAAATTCTAGTTACTGGTAAGTACACTTATAATTACTTTACGCTCAGTGCTGGGCTAAAAGTTGCAGCACTGGCTTCTCTCCTGATCACAGGTGAGTAACTCGGAATTCGTTATTCGGCTAATTTTAGCTGAATATTTTAAAGTTTCAAAACTCCACACTTAAAAGAATTTTCAAGTGAAACCAATCAATGCTATCCTATGGAAGGAAAATGAGTTATCAGCTTTTAGGTAAGTACTCGACTGGTAGAGTTAAGGTTCTGGGCATAGACTCAGGGGTCTCCCAGGGTCGGAAAGGTACAGTAGTTACACCCTCAGTGGCACAGGGGCAGCCGGGTGCAGAGAGAGTAGGCCCAATGCAATCCTATGGAGGCTAGGGAGCCTTTGGTTGGTGTCTGCAAGCAAGCAGGTCACGCGGCTGTGGGAGCTGAGCTCCTGGTCACTTACTCAGGGCAAGTGGGGAAGTAGAGTAGGGTAGTAGTTGCACTTCAAGCGGCACTCTGGACAGCCAAAAAGTAAACAAAGGCTGCAGGCTCGGGACGGAGATTCTTCAGGTGCGACCACTACTTCGAGAAGTAAGTTGGGATCTTGGAGAAGAGGTAGGTACCCCAAAGGAAGGCACAGGGGGTCATGGGGCGCCGGCTGCAGGGGTGTCTTTTGGTGTCGAGAAATCTTACCCTCAGCTGGTCGCATTTGGAGGGGTCCCTGGTTCTGAGGCTGCAGGCGTCGTCTGGGTCGTCGGGGAGGGTCTTTGGGCACTGGACTCCGGGTCATAGTCATCGGGGGGACGTCCTCGTGGTCTTGGGTCACTTAGGCACAGGCCGGGCTTGGCGGGTGCAGAGTGTGCTGGATTCGCGGTTCCTGGCTGGCATCCGGGGGGATTGCTGTTTGAGCAGAACCACTGCTTGTGGGAGTCCCAGTCTTTTGGAAGGTTCAAGGCAGGGAGGTCCTCCAGGGTTTTCGAGGTTGCTGTCCGCAGGAGACGCCGGAGTTTCGCAGAAGCAGATTCAAGGATCAACAGGCCTGTAGGGTTCTGGGGCCAAGTCAGTTGGTGTCTTCTTCTTGTTAGCAGCTGCACGGCAGGTCTTCTTGTTTCTTGTTCTTCTTCTTGTTTCAATCGGGATCTGAGAAAGGAAGGTTCAGGGTGCCCCTAAATACTAAATTTAGGGGTGTTACAGGTAGAGCAAGGACAGGGACCAATGGGTCCCTCTCCTGGGGTGGTTACACCCCCTAGCCTGCTCCTCTCCTGTGGGAGGGGGCAGGAGCCTAGCTGTGATTGGTCAGGGCTCCCCATCTTCAAGATCGCGGGAGTCGTGCTTCACCTCGCCTCTCCCACCTGAGGGGTGGGGTTGGCATAGGCTGGCACACCCCCTTTCCTCACTTAGGGTTTCCGCCATTCTTCCCGCCAAAGTGGGGGTCAGAACCGGCGGGGTCAGTTGCTGAGTACAGCAAATGGCCTGGAGAAGCTCACAAAGGCGCTATGCCATTGAAGCTTCCCCTGCCCATCCTGGGGGAGGAGGCTTGGCACCTCGTCCCAGGATGTGCATTGTTTCAGGCCCCCGAGAGCGGCAGGCTCTCGACCCAGGGGTCCAGAACCATGTCTGGTGGTGGCAGCCTCGGTAGCCACACAGTGAGGACACTGGGAGTTGGTTTGGTTTCAAGGGGCATCTTTAAGATGCCCTCTGTCGTGCATTTTACATTACATCCCACACTGGCATCAGTGCGGTTTTAATGTGCTGAGAAGTTTGATATCAAACTTCTCAGTCTTCAGTGAAGCCATCATGGTGCTGTGGAGTTCGTAGTGACAACCTCCCAGCACCATATACTCTTAATGGCAGCATTGCACTTACAGTGCCCAGGATTGGCCCTGGGTACTGTAGGGGCACAGGGCTCATGCACCTGTGCCCACACCACTGGCACAGGGCACCCAGCTAGATTAATGACTGATGGATGCCAGGGTAGTGAGCTTGTGGGCATGGTAAACAGGGATGTGTGTCATGTCGACTCTCTGTTTAGTTCTGTCATTTGACACTCAGCCTGCAAAGGCAGTGTATGGGTGTCATCCTACAGGGCCCCTAAGGGTGGCACAGTTAGGGGTCTTCTCTGGTCAGGATGCCCTGGGTACCTAGGGTACCATTTACTAGGGGCTGACAGGTGGCCAGAGATGCCAATTGGGCTTTAGTTTCAACACAGTTTTAGGGAAGGCACACAGGTCCTGGGCACCTGGTTGGCAGGAGAGCAGGGCACACTCAGTCAAAGCACATCAGCAATTCAAACAGTGGGGGCATACCAATGCAAGAAAGATGGCACTTTCTCACACGGATCAACCATGTTAATCCCTATCCTCTAAAATGGAGTCCCAACCATAGGTCGTGGGATTAAAGGCACCTTTGGTGGTCTACATGTCTTGCCACTGGCCTGACAGGTTGCACAGGAGCGACAAAGCTCCTTTACATTTTCAGACATCTGGGGCCAATAGAAATGGTTGTATACAATACAGGGGGACGGTGTTTTTTTTTCCACTCACAAAGGAGTGGGAGGTCCAGCATAAACGCAGGCCCCAGTAACAGTATCCAAGTTTTAGATGTCCTCCAACGCAGTTGCGTTCACTCACAAGAGTAAACAAGAGTAAAGAACAGAAGTCAGAGTCACCACAAAGGTCGCGTCCACACTCGTTGTATACCATATGTGCCTGAATGATGTCAATATATCTTTTGTCTCCCACCACAGGTAGATCCAGGTTACAACAGGCACAGTTGTCAGTGGACACTTATTACTGTGAATAATTGTAAAATCAGTAATTTAAGGTATAGATAGTTTATACTTTTTTCCGTCCTGAAGAATCGCTCGTACAATTCACGGAAAGCGAGAAACATGTTGACCCATGTTGAACATGTTGATGTTGGAGGACACTCCAACGTGAGACATTATACTCGGATGAGTGCCTTGTTTGCTGTTTTTACTTAGGGTAGGGGACCCCCAGAATAAAAATAATTCCTCCTAGGTACCCCTAATCATATTTTAATTCACCTCACTACATCTACACAGTTCTGGCCCTACACCCGCACTTCACCATCTGGCTGTTGGATAAAAGATCTCCGATAAAGTGCCCCTATCAAAGGGAGCCCGTTGGGTATTGCACCGCCGACCCAACGAGGAGCAGCCCATATGATGAAGCATGACACCTGAAAGGGTGTGTGAGGGCATTACAATACAACAAATGGATTCCCAACTGTAAACCCCACGTGGGCCCAGTTGGTTCCGACCTTTGTTTACTCTGAATCTCTGTCACTACAGGAACAGCATAAATCCACTTCTTGGATACTGCCAATAGAAATGGGCCACTAAATGGTTCCAAGATTGGGACTCACCAAGATGTCCAGCCAGGGGATGTCATAGGCTAAAGTTAGAATGAATTCTGTGTATGCTTGGGAAACCACCACTCTACTGGCTGCCCCTGTTTTGGGGTCCCTGCTCTCAGCATACTGCAATTCTTCTTCCAAATAAATCCTGTAAGTCCCACTGGCATCTCCCTCTTCTTGCCTGGCAGCTTGCTGCCTGAGGATCCCATGGGTTGGGCATGTCCTTTGCTCCTGGCAAAGATCTTCTCTTGAGGGTTCTCCTGCACTGAGAATCTCTGCCAAGTCAGGCCAGTCTTCCTCTTTGCAGTTCCCTCCTCAGGCATCAGGGCCACTTCCAGGAAAGAAATCTCCCTCTGATCCTGTGTAACTTTAGAAGCCGGGTTAGTAGTCTTCTTGCCCATCCTCTAGTTTTTAAAGTGCTTGGCCATAGTTTCAGCCTCCAGCTTTCTACCTTTATCCTTACGTGCAGTACGCACAGTACTTAAAACAGAGAGATCAATATAGAGCATCAAACAATGTATTCATTTTCGTTCCCTGAATTCCACAATTGTATTGTTTCTACAGCTGCCTATTACCATTAGCAGGGGACCGGCACCACTTTGTCTTTTTTCCCTTTTTCCTTTGTTTTTTTACTTTTGGGCACACACAGTCGAGCATGTTAAATCTTTTTGCCCTACACACACAGTTTGCAGGCGGTACACCTGCGACTGCAACATTACAGTCCCCACAGGCTTCTATTCCCGTGTGCGGAATTCTGAATTACTGCAGAATTCCACACGAGGGGAGTGGAGCCCCTCTGCAAACGCACGGTATTTTTTATTTTATTTTTTGCTCCATGGTAAAGACATTTTCCCCCCCTGGATAAAAAGCTCTTCTACACCCCTGGCAAATCTGTGGTTGGTCAATTCCACTTTCATACCAATATCCTGAGTTGAAAGGGGCCTTGATCTCTTTAAAAGTATTAATAAAAGTCAGTGATACAAAGTAAGTTCTGATTTTGTTTGTCAGCATAACACTGTGATATAGGAAACTACAACCTTCAAATTATAGTGGGGTAGATAAAAAACAAAACTGAATCGTTTATCCAAATTCAAATTATAAATTGTTTTACACAGAAGACAACTATTTGAAATGTAATGAAATATGTGGTGCAAAAAAAACATGAATTGGGAACGTAAACACCTTTTTTGAAAGTTCTTAGCAATGTCAGAATTGTAGTTTGCGGCGCCATATAATTGATATTTTTATTTGATTCACGATTTAACTTCCTAATTCATAGCTGTTATAATGCATTTGCCCACCAGAGGGACATAAAGGGCAAGATATTATAGGGAGTTAAAGCCTGTAACACACTGAGCTTGATAGTTAGGAATAGTACACATGAACCCTTTTTAGGACAGAGATTTCCTGACATCTTTTTGCGAACCTCGTTTTTTTGCCTGAGGAAATGTTTGCGCGCATATTTATTCGTGCAAAAATCACTGAGCAACCTAACTCTCTTTCCATTTCTCTTCCCGCCCTAGAAAAGGATTTACTCTTGCCCTTGACAGTATTAAATACCCAACCCTTTCCAGAGTGGGAGTAGGTCTGGAAAAAGTTTGAGAAAACACACAAACAAGTGTCTTTGTGTGCACAAACATCAGTGCATGCCAGTGCCTGCCTCTGTGGCGTTGCGACCGGTGCCAAGCCCTGGGCGCTGACTTGAGGGGGGTGGAGGGCACGTTTTCTCAAATATATTATGGAATTAAAAGCACCTGCTGCAACGTTCCTTAGTTGCCTCCAGTCATTTTCCGGCAACAATAAAAACACAAGATAACTTTGGTGACTAATGAAGCTGTTGGAGAGAGGTGGTGTTTGTCTAGTGGAAGTTTTGACTCATCGTAAGGTAGCCCAGAGGGTTTATGCCCCAGGGCATGTGTACTATGCATATCACAACGTACATATAATGTAAATAGTTCAGTGGGTTACTGTTTTTGTCAGAGAGCTCCTTTTGTTACTAGCAGGTGATAAGCTAAAAGCCTAAATAGAACAATGAGCTATTACCTGTCACCAAACAGCTGCATGCAGAAATGCATCTGAGAGGGCGCGATTACTGAGACTTAAGGTGCATTGTCAATGGTGGTGAGAAAAAGTGGGTTTCTGTTGCAGTACCCCACCCCTTTTTTTTTTTTGCTGGATTTCTGATGCACTCTGACTTGATGTGCCCTGGGTCCCTGCCAATCAGGCTCCCAGGGCCCGTATTCTTTCCCCAAAAACAAAAACAAATTGGCATCTCTGGCCACAGGTCAGTCCCTAGTAAATGGTACCACAGGTACCCAGGGCACCGTGACCAGGGAAGACCTCTAAGGGCTGCAGTACTTATTGTGCAACCCTTAGAGGCCCAGTGCCCTGACACACACACTGCCTTTGCAGGCTGCGTGTCTTGGTGCAGAACAAAACACAGATTCGACATGGCACACATACCTGTGTGCCATGCCCACAAAACACTGCCCTGGCATACATCAGCCACCCCTCTAGCTGTGTGCCCTATGCCAGTGGTGTGGGTACAGGTGCATGAGCCCTGTACTCCTACAGTATCCATTCCTGGGCACTGTAAGTGCAGTGATGTCATTAAAGAGTATATATTGTGCTGGGGGGTTGTCATAACGAACTCCACAGCACCATAATGGCTACACGGAAGTCTGAGAAGTAGGATTTAATGTAAAATGTACGACAGAGGGCAACTTTGAGTTGCCCCCTGAAACTAACCCACAACCAGCGTCCTGACTGAGAGGCTGCTCAGGCTGCCACCCAGCAGACATGTTGCTGGACCCCTGGGCAGAGAGCCATCCGCTCTTGTGGGCCTGCAACAATGCACATCCTGGGGCGAGGTACTAGGCCTCCTCCCCCAGGATGGGCAGGGGAAGCTTCAAAGGCATGCCGCCTTGGTGAGCCTCTCCAGACCACTTGCTGTACTCAGCAACTGGTCCCCACCGGTTCTGACCCCCACTCTGGTGGGAAGACAGGCGGGAAAACCTAAGTGAGGAAAGGGAGTGTGCCAGCCTCTGCCAACCCCACCCCTCAGGTGGAAGAGGCGCGGTGAAGCACAATTCGGACTCTCGCCATCTTGAGGATGTTGAGCCCTACCCAATCAGAGACAGGATCCTGCCCCCCTCCCACTGGAGAGTGGCAGGATAGGAGGTGTACTCACCCCAGGGAAGGGACCCATTGGTCCCTCACCTTCACATACCTGTAACGCCCCTAAATTTAGTATATAGAGGCACCCTGAACCTTCCTTCCTCAGATCCCGATTCCGAAACTACAAAGAAGAACAAGAAGAAGGAAGGCCTGCCGTGCAGCTGCTAACAAGAGGACGGCACCAACTGACTTGGCCCCAGCCCTACCAGCCTGTCGACCCACTAACCAGCTCCTGCTAAATCCCTGCATCTCTTGTGGTCAGCAACCTCGAAAACTCCGGAGGACCTGACTGCCTTGCTCATTCAAAGACTGGGACTCCCACAAGCAGTGGTTCTGCTCAAAGATCTACAACCCCTTGTGCCAGCCAGGAACTGCAAACCTAGCACACTCTGCACCCACCGAGCCTGGCCCGTGCCTGAGTGGACAAAGACCACAAGGACATCCCCCTGGCAACTGTGACCAAGAATCCAGCACCCAAGAACCCTCCTCGATGCTCCTACCTAACCTACAGCTTCCCAACTTACCTCTCGAAGTGGTGGTCGCACCTGAAGAATCTCCGTCCCTGAGCTTGCAGCCTTTGTTCATCTTGCAGATTTCCCATTGAAATACATTGGGCGCCCGACGGCCCAAAAGCACCCTGCACCCATCTGGCCGAGTGCCACTGGAAGTGCAGCATCTGTTCTATTCTACTTCCCCATTTGCCCTGTGTAAGTGACAAGGAGCTCAGCTCCCAAAGCCGCATGGCCTGTCTGCTAGCAGTCACCAACCAAAGGCCCCCTACCCTACATAGGCTAACATTGGGCCTACTCACTCTGCACACAGCTGCCCCTGTGCCACTGAGGGTGTAACGACTGTACCTACCTGAAATGGGAGACCCCTGAGTCTTGCCCCAGAACCTTAACTCGACCAGTCGAGTACTTACCTGAAAGCCGATAACTCACATTTTCTCCATAGGTAGCATTGGCTGGTTTTCACTTTGAAATTCTTCTAAGTGTCGAGGTTTGAAACTCAGAAAAATTCACTAAAAATCATCCAATCAACCAAAACAAAATTACTCACCTGTTACCAGGAGAGATCCCAGTGCTGGATCTTTGTGCCCAGCACTGACCCTAAAAAGTAATTACAACTGTGATTTTCCGATAACCTGATTTTCCTCCGTAGGATAACATTGCCTGGTTTTTACCAGAAATTCTTCCGTGTCAATTTTTGAAACAAACAAATATTCCTTAAAAATCGCCTGTGTAACAAAAACGATTTCTTGTAACTTTTTACAGGAGATACACCAGGGCTGAATCCAGGATCCAGCCCTGAGTAAGAAAAACATATGCAAAGTATTTGATATTACATTTACTTAACATTCCCATTGAGATCAATGGTATTATTGTGTTAAGATTGTGTTGCATATTGCAACAACTGTATCTATTGCATTGAAAAGTCTATTGCTCATTGAAAGTATTCAATTGCATTATCTCATTCTGAGAAAGTATTTTTATACCTACTTGTGGTTCTAAAATAAAACAACAATATATTTTATATACAAAACAATTGGCCTAGAGTTCAGTTCTTGAGTGTGTGAGACCATTTGCTGACTGAGTGTGTACAACAAATGCTTTACACTGTCCTCTGATACTGCCTTACTGATCGACCAAGCTACCACTTTAGAGAGTAAGGTTATATCTAACTTTAACCTCTGCCAAACCTCTGGGGACTGTGTACTCTGTGCACACTGTACCTTACTTTGGTGCAGTGTATACAGAGCCACTTTCCTACTGGTGGTAGTGAGGGAATCCATGGAGAAGGTCAATGACATCGAACTGGAGAGAGCGACCAGCTGTTTTTAGAGCAGTTGTGCATTTCCGGGACATACTGCAGGAATTTCATCTGTTAGTCAAGTCAGACAATATGGTGTTAGTAGCGTATCTCAACAGGGAGGGATCAGGTTGAAATCTCTGGATCAGGTGGCAGTCATATTGTTTCGGTGGGTGTATGGTCATCTACTTTCCCTGTCAGTGATTCACATCAGATGTTCAGACAAGGTGATAGCAGATTCCCCGAGTCGGGTGTTTCTATCCTCTCAGGAGATGTCTCTATCTGTTCCGATTTTTCAACAAATTTGCAGGTGGTTTGGTACCCCTTATGCGGATCTGTTTGCTTCTCAAGTCAACGCCCAGCTTCTGAGCTTTTGCTGCAGAGCACCTCAGACAGGGGCATGGGGAGTGGCTGAATTAAAGATTCAATGGCCAAATCATCTTTTGTATGCCATCTCCCCTGTTTCCTTGATTCCCAAACTGCTGGCCCGTCTTTAAGGAGAGAACAGTGTGATGGTGGTAGTTGTCCCCTTTAGGCCAAGAAGGTCATGGTTTCAATTCTGAAAGTGGTTACTGTGCAGGGTCCATGGTTAATCCCAATTCACCTATCCCCCTTGAGGTCTTCCAACAAAGTACTGTCCCAGAAACTTCAGTTGTGGTACTGGAAGTTGAAAGGAGAGGAGGGCGGCATAGAAGTTTGCTCTCACAATTAGCTCATGCTGTTCAGAATCCTCACATGCCTTCTACTTTAAAGTCATATGGCAGATATTGGAGTCATTAGCAGAACGGGTGTTGCTGCTGCTTGTTGAATGTTCCCTTCTGGATGTTCTCGAATTTCTTTGGGAGGGTTTTGAGAAGAGGCTTGCCATTTTCACTGTCTGTGCTTAGTAGGCCACAATCAAGGCTTTCAGTAATCCATGGGGGAATTTGAAGGATAAAGATGATTTTGTTTCTCATCTGTTGAGGTTTTCTTTCTTTCTCACCCAGTGGTGAAGTCTCTTTTTGCTCTTTGGGATTTGCCTTTAGTATTGAAGAACCTCGCTTCTTTTCCTTCTGAGCCTCTTGATCCAGCTGACATTAAGTTTGTTACCTTGAAGATTGTATTCTTGGTAGCCATAGTGTCAGCTAGGTGGATTGGAGAACTTGCTGCACTCATGGCTTAAGAATCTTATCATTCCTTTCGTAAATATGGAGGGGTTCTTAAGTTAGATTCCTCTTGTGTTCCTACGTGTAGGAAACTGGAATTTTGTTGCAGTACCCCCAATTTTTGCCTGGTATCTGGTGCAACTTTGACTGAAAGTTTGCTGGGTTCTTGTTAACCAGGTTCCCAGCACCATGTTCTTTCCCTAAACTGTATGATTGTTCCACAATTGGCACCCCTATGGGATTAATATTATTATTTAACATTTGTCAAGCGCATTGCTACCCTAGGGCTACCCAGCGCTAGCGGCAAGACAATAGGGTACGTGGTTGGATTATAGGGCAGAGTGTTGAAATAACCAGGTCTTGAGAAGTTTTCGGCAGGGGAGATGATGAGATTCCGAGCAGAGGTGTAGGGGCATTGTGTTCCAGAGTCTGGCTACATTGTAGGAAAAAGATCTTCCTCCGCTTCTTACCCTCCTGATTTTGGGGATGAGTGCGATGTTGAGATTGGCTGATCGAAGGCATTTTCTTGGGCGGTAGGAGGTAATGAGGGAGCTGTTGAGAGAAGGTCCATTACCCCACAAGGTCTTATGGGCTATACACAGAGCCTTAAATGTTACTATTTCCAAAACCGGTAGCCAGTAGGTAGGGTCTTCAGGGCCGGCTTGGCCAACTGTTTTTTTGGAACCCCCAGCAACAGTCTAGCAGCGCAATTCTGTGCGACTTGGAGCTTCCTTATCATTGCTTTAGGCACTCCTATGTAAAGGTAATTTCCATAGTCCAGGCACGATAGGACCAAGGCCTGTATTGGGGTCCTCCTTACACTCATTGGAAGGGGAGGGAGAACCTTCCGAAGTAATCTGATGGTGCCAAAGCAGGCCCCTGTCACTCTCACTGCTTGGTGTTCGAACTTAAAGGAGTTATCTAACCAAACGCCCAGGCTTTTGATCCTGGTCTTGGGGGTTGGGGCAGGACCCAGGCAGGTGGGCCATATCTGTTTAAGATCCATGCAGCCGTTGAGGGACATCAGCATCACTGAGACCCACTCCGAGAGTGGCCCAGCTGCTTTGAATTTCCTTCTGCGAGCTGTTTGCGAGGTGCATCTTTGCGCACCAGCCCAGCTGACCTAACCACCCTGCTCCCAAGCCCACTGGCCCGGGTCTCAAAACACCAGCTGTGCCCCTGTGCTCCAAGACCCCTTACGAACTGAGCCACAGTTTTGGAGCCCTCGGACTTGCCTGCAAGTCCCCCGGTGCATCCTCTTTCCAGGTGCCCCCGCTTCTCCATAGCACACGCTACCAGCTTCACTAGCAACTTGCTCCTAGTAGAACTCGGGCAGTTCCCGAAGAATTGCTGGTAGTACTTTGAACCTTGGCCCATTACTATTCCGATCCCAGAAGATGAACCCCTGAAACAGACTGTACCTACCTTTATGCATCTTTGACTTTTCCTCCCATGGGATTGCTTTGTACGTAAAAGCGCACAGGTTTGAACGTTTACTTGCCTGTGCATATTTTTGCCCAGAAGCATTAGTTCTGTTTTTCCTCCGTTTAACTTGAGACAGGAGTGCTCCAACCTGGAGGCCACTTTCTCCAAACAGGTTTCAAAGTCTGAGGGAAAGTTTCGGGGATTACCAGCTGTGTGTCATCTGCATAGATGATGATTTTTATCCTGTGCGGCAGGATGATATCAGCACGTGGCCACATGTACACATTGAACAATGTGGGGCTCAGGGAGTATCCCTGCGGGACTCCGCAGCTGAGCGCTAAGCTTCTAGAAGTTGACTCCCCTGAGAAGACCTGAAAAGTTCTGCTGTCTAGGTAGGATTAGACCCAGGTAACCGCCTCACCTGAGACATCCAACCTCCTGAGTCTCTCCAGTAGGATGTTCAAATTAACTGTATCAAAAGCTGAGCTCAGGTCAAGGAAGATAATGGCCATTGCTCCTCCTTGATCAAGGATCGGCTTAGATTCCTCAACCACTGTAAGAAGGGCCGTTTCAGTTCCATGATGAGGACGGAAGCCGGTTTGGGTAGGGTGCAGGAGGTCATGGGTTTCTAGAAAGCCAGAGAGAGTCGAGTTCACATGTTTTTCCAGGATCTTAACGATCGCTGGAAGCAATAAAATGGGGCGATAGTTACCTAAATCATCAGGGTCCAAGCTATTTTTTTTTTAGTAAAGCCTTCACCATGGCATGTTTCCATGGTGAGGGGACTAATCCAGTGGCGATGGACAGATTTACCATTTCTAATATGGTGGGGAGTATCACGTTTCCGGCTTTACGTAGAACGTGGGGGGGAGCTGGATCTAGGGGGGAGCCTAATTTTATTTGAGAAATAATTTCTGACAGCTTAGCCAGATTCAAGGTTGGGAGTTCCTTAAGTACGTATTCTGGACAAAGTGGGGGCTTGTCCGTTATAAGGAGGTCACTAGGGCGGGGTAAACTGGGCAATGCAGTATATATATTTTTAGTTTTTCCTAGAAAGAAGGATCCCTTGTAAGTCCCTAATAAGTGGTATGCTACATCTTTAGATAGTGGGGGTTCCCAACCCCCGTCCTGACCTCACTTTTTGGCAGCAAGACAGGTGGGAAAATAAGTAGGATTAGGAAGTGTGCCCACATTCAGCCAGCACCACCCCTAGGGCTGGCCAGCTGATATGGACCCCACATTCCAGATTCCTCCATATTGTTTTGGATGGAATTAGCCTTCTAGGGTCAGGGTTATGCCCACTTCTCACAGGAAGTGGCCATATAGAGGGTGTAGACATCCTAAATGTAGTTAACCCATTGGCTACTACCTGTCACTTCTCATAACTCCCCTAAATTGAGTATTTAGGTCACTCCCCTGAACCCAAAAACTCAGCTTTGACGGATCAACAGAAGAAGGACGAAGAAGAGTCACTGCCTAGTGAGAACTGCTGCAGAACTTTGGCATCAAACCCCTCCGTCCTCAGCCCTCTCTCGATAATCGCAACAGAGTGACTCGTCCTGCAAGCTGGAGAATTACCAAAGCCTTGAGTAGCCTTCCAGCACTTCGACAAACACCGAAAGTCTCCCTTGGAGTAGAGGAGCTACTCCCCTGCAGTCCGCAGGCACCAAGAGGCAGAGTCCGGTCCATTGCCTTGCAGCTCCCCTGCCTAACCGACACAGCAGATGACCAGGAGAAGGTACTCATGCTCTAAAAGGTCAGATATGTCTCCCTGCCGAGTTTGAAGACACCAGGACCAACCGGAGCCATACAGCACCAACCCCCAGGGTACCGGACGCCCTGCACCAAACACCAGCAGCGAGAGTCCAGTCCGGATTCTCAACACACCGGGACCATGCAGCCGTTGAGGGACATCAGCATCACTGAGACCCACTCCGAGAGTGGCCCAGCTGCTTTGAATTTCCTTCTGCGAGCTGTTTGCGAGGTGCATCTTTGCGCACCAGCCCAGCTGACCTAACCACCCTGCTCCCAAGCCCACTGGCCCGGGTCTCAAAAAACCAGCTGTGCCCCTGTGCTCCAAGACCCCTTACGAACTGAGCCCCAGTTTTGGAGCCCTCGGACTTGCCTGCAAGTCCCCCGGTGCATCCTCTTTCCAGGTGCCCCCGCTTCTCCATAGCACACGCTACCAGCTTCACTAGCAACTTGCTCCTAGTAGAACTCGGGCAGTTCCCGAAGAATTGCTGGTAGTACTTTGAACCTTGGCCCATTACTATTCCGATCCCAGAAGATGAACCCCTGAAACAGACTGTACCTACTTTTATACATCTTTGACTTTTCCTCCCATGGGATTGCTTTGTACGTAAAAGTGCACAGGTTTGAACGTTTACTTGCCTGTGCATATTTTTTATCAAAAACTGTACTTACCTTGGAGCAAAGTTCTTGAAATTTGAAATATATATAAAAAGAAAAAATCTTTTTCTAATTTGGTCTCGGATTTATTCTTTGAGTGTGTCTCATTTATTGCCTCTTTGAGTACAATAAATGCTTAGCACTACTCTCCGATAAGCCTAACTGCTCGCCCCCTGGTCGGGCGGAAACTCCTCTTAATCCCTTAAGGATGGCGTTTCCACCGTCGGAATTATAATGTTGGTTTCCGACAGCCAATCCATGTTGGCCTCTCCATTTAGCTGCAGCCCAGGCTATACGACACATGATGGGGGTGAAGCTAAAGCCCTTTTAGTCCAATGGGTGCTGCGCGCCTGCTGAGATCTGTAGAGCAGCGACAGGGGAAGCCACTTACATTTTGTGAAACATTATAGATTGCAGAGTGTTTGGAGGATAATAAGAATGTTGGGCTTGGGCTGTTGGATTCAGTTTTGTGCCCAAGCTTTCTTTATTTTGTTAAATAAATTACTGGGTCTTTTCAACATCATTATATTTGGTGTAGTCTGTCTTTTTATTATCTTTTGGAAGTTGTGATCGTCACCTTCCACTGCTTTGGTATTCCTCAACAGTAATGAAGTGAGACAATGACAATATGGACGTAGAGGTAATGCTCCTATTACTTACCGGTAATCTTTATAACTCTTAGTTCAGATTGTCCTCGTCCATTTACTAGGTCCATCACTCCCTCCCAGTCTACTGTCCATCACTCCCACCCTCCCAGTCTCAAGTCTATCACTCCCTCCCTCCCAGTCAACTGTCCATCACTCCCTCCCTCCCTCCCAGTCAACTGTCCATCACTCCCTCCCTCCCTCCCAGTCTACTGTCCATCACTCCCACCTTCCCAGTCTGGAGTCAATCATTCCCTCCCTCCCAGTCTAGTGTCCATCACTCCCTCCCTCCCAGTCTCGAGGCCATCACTCCGACCCTCCCAGTCTAGTGTCCATCACTCCCTCCCTCCCTCCCAGTCTACTGTCCATCACTCCCACCTTCCCAGTCTGGAGTCCATCATTCCCTCCCTCCCAGTCTAGTGTCCATCACTCCCTCCCTCCCAGTCTCGAGTCCATCACTCCGACCCTCCCAGTCTAGTGTCCATCACTCCCTCCCTCCCAGTCTCGAGTCCATCCCTCCCTCGCAGTCTAATGTCCATCACTCCCTCCTCCCAGTCTCGTATCCTTCACATCTGATTGTGGAGGGCTCGGGATTCCAGGAGGAATGCTGGGTAAGGTGTATCCTTATAGGCCATGGGAGGGACACCCTTACAAGCATTTCCTGTTCCTTTTTCTCTCTCGAGTGGTGGATTACACCTTATTATAATAAGTAAACGTTCCTGTCTCATCAGAATTGCAAGTCAAGTAGGCACACCATAAACCGGGCTAATTCACCTGCTGTCTCCCAAGAAATGCTGGGGAAGGAAGTATGGATCTGAAAGGAAAGTCGGATTCAAACGTTTTACTGCCGAAAACTTAGCATTCCAATTACTGCCCCTCCCTCTCGAACTACCGGGACCCTTTGTGTTCAAAATATTTTATTAGTTTTGCATAGATACGTAAACAAAGACAATACAGAAAACAATATTATAAATCAAAAATACCTAAAAATTAAAATCATACACTAAGCAATCTCATCAATGGATATCAAATACAATAGGTAATACAATATTCTAGAATCCAATAAACATAAGAGGAAAGGGGAGAAGGGCACATAAAAAAGACTGTAATGCATAACCATCTACAAAATTACAATTAATAATATACATAGAAGTAAAAAAAAATCAAGATTAGCAGAACTAATACAATACTTAAGAAGATAAATAAGTATCAACAGGTAACCAAAAGGAGTCATAAAATAAAGGCTTATGAGCAATCCCCTTTAACGATAGCTGAGATCCTCTTCTGGAAAAGATAACCCACGACCACCAAGCAACCGGGACCCTTTGTATGTGTAATTCAGTGGAAGAAATAAAATGGGTTAACATTCCGATCCACTTTAATGTGTAACTAACTTCTGACAGTTGTATTTTTCGCAAATGTATTTACCTGTATGGGTTTGATAACGTGCCACTGAGTTTTCAGTAGGGGAAGCAATAGTACAAAATGTTCCGAAAGATTTCCTTCATGTGCTCGACAGTCACTCGGGTTTCCTGCGCATGCGTGGTGTGCCAGTTTATTACGTGCTTTACGACATTGGCGGTCATGATGACTCTCTGTGGAAATATGTTGTCAGAACCTAACTGGACACTTGGACTTTGTCCTCTTTACAGCTGATGTCAGCAACTTAACGAGGGAGCACGCACAATGCCGGACAGGCTGTCCGAGGAAGGAGGGTGCTCCCTGAGTGCACACAACTTAACTCCTTACTTGCAGCCTGTTGGAAAATCACGGTACCTGGAGTCGTTACCTACTTGGAAACCGCGCCAGTGTGCTGCTGACGTTGTTGCAGATAATGGCTCTCAAAACGTGTGCGCCTCATTTGTGCACAAACAGCTATTTTACTGAAGGCTAAATACCACCCAATAACACTGCCCCACTACGTTGACAGCAGGGGCGTGGCTTCCATTGGTGCAGCAGGTGCACTGGCACCGGGGCCCAGAAGCCTGAGGTGGCGCACCGAAACCTAATTATTCTTGTATTTTACTATTAGGGCTCCCGGTTTTATGTCTGTTTCTTTTTTTTTTACATTTGTGTCTGTATTTATCCATATATATTTCTTGCCAATTTTACCTGTATTTATTCACATTCAATTAGGGTTTTGTGATAAAAAATGTGAACCTGAAACTGGTATATTAACACAATTATTTAACCGATAAATATGCAGTCATGCTTGAATGCCAGCCAGGTTTTAGTGATATGAACGCCCGCAGAAGATAAATCAATGCACTTATATGAAAATAGGCAAATTTCAGTATCACCCTTGTACATATCTACTAGTGTTTAAGCCTCCTTACTAAAAATCTTTTCTTTTTTTAGCCCCATTACCTATCAATCCACACAGCTATAGGCTTGGTAGTCATGGCAGAGAGTATTTAGAATCACTCAAAAAGCAACCCAATCTCCAAACCCAATCCTTATGTAAAAATAAATACAGCCAAGAAATAAATGGTTTTCTGTCTATATTTATCTGTAATAATCAGTAAAACGGAAACCAGGGAACCTTATTTATACTTCTACCAGCAGACAAGGGGGCATTTCTTTACTTGCACTAAAAAGCCCGTGACACACTGGCTACGCTACTGCCCAACAGCTCATGGAAACGTGTTTTTTGTATCTTTAGGGACGTTGTAAACACAGGGGTGGAGAGTAGAGATAGGGAAGGGATGGAGTACAAATTGGGGGTAAGGGAGTTTTTATTCACTTTTTGTAGGAGAGTAGGATCTGCTTCTTATAGTTACCCCCACTTTTTGCTGATGTTTCACTATTTTCGCCTTAGACTGGCTGGCATCCTGCTATCCAGGACCCCAGCCTAGCTGCTTTCTCCTCTAAATTGATTGCATGTACTTTAGGTACACTCCAGATTGGATTCTGGGGTACCTTTATAAGTCCCTAGTATATGGTATACTATGTACCTAGGCATAGGTACCCCAGAGGCCTCCCAAGGGCTGCAGCATGTATTGTGCCACCCCTGAGAGACCACTCAAACTGACACCACAGGTCTGCTACTGCAGCTGTGTAAGGTGGTGCATGCACCCCTTACTTAGTTATAGGTTCACTATACCTACCTTATATCACTGCACATATAAACCTATCAGTCACCCCTATGGCAGGCCTTATTAATCCTGAAGGCAGGGTGCTGGGTTTTATGTGCGAGGGTGCCCATGCATGAGCATAGCCCCTCTGCAGCCTTTGGAACCTATTCTCCGGTGTTGTTCTGTGATGCAGCCAACCATATACTTTTAAGTGCATTATAACCTCGAGTTAAATGCTAACTTTAAAACTGCTGCTTAGAAACATGTTGTGTTTGGTGTCAAACACCTTGGAATCATACCTCATCACTAGTAACTGGTGGGGGAGGTATGATTTCATCCTCCTAAAGGGACATATGCAACACACCGATACTCCCGGTACCAGCTTTCTCGACCTAGGCATCACAAAATGGATGCTGCCAGACACAGGTCTGCCGTCCTGCTGCTGAGCCAAGCTTGAGTAGGGGAAGGCTTGACAATAGGCTTCATGTCACAGGGAGGTTTAACCACCTCCCAGACAGTCTTTAGTGTATTGGGGCTGGGTGGGTGCACTCTGAGAGTGCTTTGATGCCTTCACTGGGGGCACATTGGTGTCCCTGTGCATAGTCCAGCTCAAACCGGTTGCAGGAGCCATTTGCTCCTGCTCTGGCATGAAACTGGACAAAGGACATGGGTGTAACCACTCCTCTGTCCTGACCCTCCCATAGGTGGGTCCCCAGAGTTTGTCCCACCTCTTCCTTGGGTATAAAGTAGGAACCCCTGACTACAGGGCTTTAGATTTTACCTGGACTAAACTCTGCTACAGAAACCAAGTACTTCGACGATCTGCACGATGCTGGATGACTGAAGAATCTCCCTTGGAGTAAAGGAGTTACTTCCCTGCTAAGCAGGCACCAAAACGCATCTGACCGGTTTGCATCTCCGAAGCTCCTGAAGACTCCGAAGCTTTCTGCAATACAGGAGGTGGGTTCCTGAGGTGTCCGAACTTTATCTGCGCTCTTAGCAATTCTGAGGCCCGTATCCCTCGTGGGAACCGTGCAAACCAAACCCCTGTGCAACATGCTCTTCTGCAGCAGCATACGGTTTCTGGCGACCCCTGAGGCAGTGCTTTAGGCTACTTGTAGTCCTGACCCCATGCAGTGTTTCCACCAAAGATTTCTGGCCTACACTCCACGAGTGTTCCACGGGCTGGTATTTTGTGATTCCTCTCGAGGTCCCTTTGCGATCCCTGGTCGGTTGGCCTGTGGGTCCCTGTGAAGGTAACTTTAACTTTCCATGGGCTTTCCTGGTTGCTCCAGACGTGCCCTGACTCTCCATTGCTTGGAGAGTGCCCGGGGCCTTGCTGGTCCTCACCGAAGCTGATTTCTTCTGACTGCCTGGGTTGCAGTTGCCAAGGCTTGTTGGTGCTCCATCCAAACACTGACTGAAATGTTGGGAATATCTCATATGTGGTAACATTTTAGAGCAGGAAAGTGAGAGATTTTGAAAAAAAGTCAGGAGAATGTATTTTTCTTATTGGCTTATATTGAAGCTGAGGCAATTGTAGGCAGGAGAAAGGTACAATAAAGTGATTTTGTTTTGAAACTGGGAGTCTTCCACCTGAATCGGGTCTATTGGCATGTATGATAGCTGTTCGTATGAAGACTTCAATAATAACATTTAAACTTGAAAATGCAATCAAGGTGTTCCAGTAAGATAGAGAAATACAGTGTACTCGCAGTGGGAGAAGTAGCCCGAATGTTCGAGACTCAGAAGTCTCCAAATAAACAGTCCATAGAGTTCATACATGATGGCACCATGAAGACAGTCTTTACATGCAGTAGGCGCTGTACCTGAGTTCACTGTCATTAGTCAGAACTGCTGATAAAACACATCCCAATCAAACTCTTAAAAACAACTACAATCAAATCCCATAAACTTTGGTTCATTACTGCGACAGCAGAAGCAAAATAGAATATAGAAGCCAATCCGAGTGAAAATTACAGGCAATATGGGAGAAAGTAGATCCAAGGCAATGTATGATTCTAGCTTATTACTGTTTCTTTATCCACTCATGGTTTCAAGATGTCATCAGGGATGTCATAAATGATGTCACAGAACATGTCATGAGTGATATCATAAGCAGTGATTTGCGTGTGCAAGTTAGCTCTGCTAACTATAACTTGTGATTTTCTTTGTTTTTTAGTTCAAAATGTTAATGTTGTCACTGACAAATTCGCCTAACTATAACATTACTTTTCCCTTTGTTTTTTTCAGTGAATTTCTAAGCTTTCTTTAAAATAAAAAATATATTTTTATCACACCTAACTATAGTGTTACTTTAACCTTTGTTTTTTTTAGTGGACATTTATATATATATTCACTGAAAAAACCATAGGTGTCAGGGGCGTTATAGTTAGTTGGACATTTCACTCGTACAAAACCATAAAAATTCCCCTGTTATAGTTAGTTCAGCTAACTATAACTTGCGCGCCTGCAATGCACTGATGATGATGTCACATATTACATCACTCATGACATGGTCAGTGACATCACTCATGACATCACTGATGACATCTCAAATGACAGCACTGATGACATCACTGATGACATCATCCAGTGAATGTATGTTTTTCTGAAAATTAAATATGTTTTATATATGTACATCTCAAGGTCGATGGAAGAATAAATGGTATATAAGTGTCTAAATGCATGATTTTTTTTGTAAAATTGATGGTTCAACTGACTGATTAAGTGTATCCTAGTGAATACATGGGTCAGTGAGTAATGTTTAAATATGTAAATATCTGAATCAGTCTCTCACTTTGCGTATAAGTGGCTGCATGGGTTGGTGAGTAGCTACATGAGTGTCTATATGGGTTATTCGTTGTTTTTTGAGTATCAGTATGAGTGTCTGAGTGTCTGTATGGTTCAGTGGGGGTATTACGTAGTGCATAGATGCATGAATGAGAAACTCACTGTTTGTATGTGTTGAAGACAGCCTGTATGCAGGACTGTATGGGTGTATGAGTGTGTGTATGGGTGTGTTAGTGAGTGAATGACTGTCTCAATAGTGTCTTTATGAGTGACTACATATGTTTTAAACTAGTATATGTGAGTATTGTGTATGTGAGAGTGAGAGATTGGAAGAGTTCCTGTATAAATAAGTATGTGTTTCCAGAGGTGATTGTTTAAGAGAGTAGGTATGTGTAAGTTTCTGTAGAAGTAAGTGTGGTGGTGTGTGTATAACTGTATCTGCAAGTAAATGGATGTTTGATACTTTGCATGTGCGACTATGTGTGTGAGTAACTCTATGGATGAGTGTCGGTGTGTAACAGGACGTATAGGTGTGTGAGTACATATGATGAGTGAGTACATGTATGAGTGACTGTATAGGACTGTTGGTGAATGAGTGGATGTGTGTGTATATTTTGGAATTACTGAATAGGTTGTTGTAACTAGTATTGGTCTGTCCATTGTTTTGAAAATGTTAATTTCTATTTTTGAGTGTGTGTATCAAAGTTTATATTAGGGTGAGAGGAGGTCTGCCACTCTATCACAAGGATGATGTAATCAGTTATGTCATTTGAGATGTCATCAGTGATGTCATGAGTCATGTCACTGACCATGTCATGAGTGATGTAATGTGTGACATCATCAGCAGTGCATTGCGGGCGCGCAAGTTATGGTTAGCTGAACTAACTATAACGGGGGAATTTCTATGGTTTTGTACGAGTGAAATGTCCAACTAACTATAACGCCCCTGAAACCTAGGGTTTTTTCAGTGAATTTCTAAGGTCTTTTAAATGCTAATTTCTAACTATAACGTGCCTGAAACCTATGGTTTTTTCAGTGAATTTCAAAGGTTTTTTAAATGCTAGTTTCTAACTATGCCTACAGAGGGAGGACATGTGATGAAAGAAGAAACAACGCACAGAAACAAAAAAAAAAGAAATGCAGAAAGAAGCAACAGAATTCCACAAAGACGAAGAAAAGTGCAGGAAGAAGAAGAGATGTACAGAAAGAACCAACAGAGGAGCAGAAAGTCCTCCTGTGCCCACAACTTATTCAGACGGGTACTGGTGGTAGCTGAATCTGACTAACCAGGCCTAGCGCCAGTGCTATGCTAAAAGAAACTTAGAATACAGTGAAAACACCTACATACATTAGGGAACACTATGCGTTGGGGTACCCCTGTGATTACCATGACCTCCTCTGTGAGACCCTAGTACATAATAGGGCAGGGGGATTAAAACTACCTCTTAAAACGCGCCACAGGGTGCGTTTGCACACTGGTGAAGGGAGGGGGGGGCCCGAGGTGACATGTGTGCAAACACACCCTGTGGCCGTTTTAACCCCTTCAGTGCTAATGACAAGGGTAACTCGTCATGGAGTTTCCATTGATTTCAATGGAAAGTCAATGGAAGAGCATCAGGTGCCTTAGCAGCCAAGTGGTTAATTTGGGGATAAAGTCCCCTTGAATCCTGAGTGTCCCTTGGGTCCAAATAGCCCACAATGTATCTCCAGTAAGCGCCACAGAGCTGCGTTGCAGAGAGGTGTAAAATGGGGCACGGCCTGGACCACCTCTCTGCAATGCAGTGCAGTGGCACTTACTGGAAGCATCTGGTGGGCTAGTTGGGCCCTAGAGGCCCTCAGGATTGAAGGGGAATTATTTCCTCAACTTAAAAGGCGCCACAGGACGTGTTTGCACACGTCACCTCAGGCCCCATCCCCTCCCTTCACCACTGTGTAAACACGCCCTGTGGCCGTTTTAAGTTGGGAGATTAAGTCCCCTTCTATCCTGAGGGTCCCTAGGGTCCAACTAGCCCACTCGGTACCTCCAGTAAGCGCCATAGAGCTGCGTTGCAGAGAGGTGTAAAAAGGGGCACAGCCTGCACCACCTCTCTGTAACGCAGCGCTTACTGGAAGCACCTGGTGGGCTAGTTGGCCCCCAGGGGCCCTCAGGATTGATGGGGAATTATTTCCCCAACTTAAAACGCGCCACAGTGCGTGTTTGCACACGTCACCTCAGGCTCCGTCCCCTCCCTTCACCACTGTGTAAGCACGCCCTGTGGCTGTTTTAAGTTGGGAGATTAAGTCCCCTTGAATCCTGAGGGTCCTTAGGGTCCAACTACCTCACTAGGTACCTCCTGTAAGTGCCACAGAGCTGCTTTGCAGAGAGGTGTAAAAAGGGGCGTGGCCTCTGAACACCTCTTTGCACGCAGCTCCCTGGAACATACTGGAGGTACATGGTGGGCTAGTTTGCCCCCAGGGACCCTCAGTATTGAAGGGGAATTAATTCCCCAACTTACAACTCGCCAGGTGGCGCGTTTGCACAGTGGTGAAGGAAGGAGGCAGGGCCTGAGGTGACATGTGTGCAAACATGCCCTGTGGCGCGTTTTAAGTTGGGGAATTAATTCCTCTTCAATCCTGAGGGTCCCTGGGGGTCAACTAGCCCACCAAGTACTTCCAGTTTGCGCCAGGGAGCTGTGTTGCAGAGAGGTGTTCAGAGGCCACTCCCCTTACAACACTGCAACGCAGCTCTGTGGCGCTTATTGGAGGTACCTGGTGGTCTAGTTGGCCCCCAGGGGACCTCAGGATTGTAGAGGAATTAATTCCTTAACATAAAACGCGCTACAGGGCGTGTTTGCACACATTTCACCTCAGGCTCCGCCCCTCCCTTTACCACTGCGCAAACGAGTCCCGTGGTGCGTTTTAAATTGGGGGATTAAGTCCCCTTGAATCCTGAGGATCCCTGCGGTGCAACTAGCCCACCAGGTACCTCCATTCAGCACCACAGAGCTGCATTACAGAGAGGTGTAAAAAGGGGCATGCCTCTGAACACCTCTCTGCAACACAGCTCCCTGGCGCATACTGGAGGTTCCTGGTGTGCTAGTTGGCCCCCAGAGACCCCCAGTATTCAAAGGGAATTAATTCCCCATCTTACAACGCGCCAGGGGGCGTGTTTGCAGAGTGCTGCTGGGAGGGGGCGAGGCCTCTGGTGCAATGCCGGTTTTTTAAAAGAAAATTGTTTTAAGAAGGAGGACTGTGTGGCCCCCCTTCTTTTCCTATTTTATTGGCCCTGGGGACCCCATCCCCTAGGGTCTGACCCCTACTTTTTAATTTATTTTTTGTAAATTGGAAGGGAGCCGTGTGTTCCCCTCCCGAGGCCATAATCGGCCCGGGGACCGAATCCCCCGGGGCATGGGCAGTTTTTTTTTTACAATTTAATTATTGGAGGCGGGCTGCGTGGCCCCCCTCCTCAGGCCATTTATGGCCCCGGTGACCCCATCCCCCGGGGCCCGCCTTTCCGTGTTATTTTTTTTAATAATAGGGGAGGGGGGCCTCGTGGCCCCCTTCCGGGCCACTTATTGCCCTGGGGACCCCATCCCCCGGGGCCGGCCCTATCCGTTGGGGACCGTGGCGTGGGTCCCCAATCCCCCCACGGTCCAGCCGGCTCCACGCGTCCTACGGGAGCCGGCATTGCTTTTCCACATGGGGAGCTGCTAACATGCAGCTCCCCATGTGGAAAAGCAATCTGCTTTGCTTCATTGAAGCGAATGCAGGTTTCCCTGCTCTCGCTTCAATGAAGCAAAGCAGTTTGCAATACAGGGCGGGAGCCGCATGGCTCCCGCCATGTCATTGCAAACAGCAGTGTCCCGGGGGTGGGCACCTCGGGACACTGCAGGAGCTGGCCCTGGGGGGTGGCGGTCCCCAGGGCCATCACTGGCTCCAAGAGGGGGACCCGGCGGTCCCCTCACAACCAATACACAGCCCCGGGGGTGGTGGTCCCCGGGACTCGGGGGTCCGTAACAGACCCCCAAATTAGAATATTAGTGCCCTGGGGAGGTGGCGGTCCCCGGGGCGTTTGGGGGGCTCATGCCCCCCACCACACAGGATTATTTGTTTTAAAACGTCCCGTGGGGTGGTTGTCAACGGGACTTGGGGGGCCTTAGAGGCCCCCCCACAGATTAAAAAAGAAGCCCGGGGGGCTGTGTGCCCCTGTAAATGTTTTTGAAAAGCCCCGGGGGTGTACACCCACATGTACGCCCACATGCTCTTATCTGTTTCTTTCTCTGCTCTGCGTTCTTTCCTACGCCCTATGTACAAGACAAAATGTATATATGTTGTTCATTGTTATTAAATGTTAGAAGACCCTTCCTGAACCTCAGTGGTGATGGAACAGATTCTCCCTTAACTCGAGTTATTGGAATAAAGCCCTTTTAACTTGGACACCACGGACTCTCTGCCTCTCATTTGATACATGCTAATTGTTAATGCCTAGAAATTATGCCAGGGTAATATTTTTATTTACCACAGGGGGATTGGGGCCCCTCCCACACATTTTTTACCTGCCCCTGGGACCTAGCCCACCTGGGGGCTTAAATTAAACGAAGTGCGAGAGATTTGTTATTTTTATTTTTGCATCCGGATCCGTGGATCCAGCGAGCACCTTGCGATTTAAAAAAAAGAAAAAATATTTTTTGGGCCCTGGGTGTCCTTGTGGCACCCCCTGAGCAGGCCTGGGGTCAGGGTGTTTCTACCCTTCCCCCTTTTCTTGTTTTGCGCCTTTCTTTTTCTCTTTTCCTGTGCCTCGGTGCTCCCGAGGCACAAGATGGCTGCCAACGCTTTCTGGTTTGAAGTGTTGACAGCCAATTAGCATGCAGGTCGTGATCAGCAGGGTGCGCGGATCCAGCGCGCCTCTATATATCGATATTTTTATTTTATTTTTATTTTCTCAGCAACTACTGAACGGATTTACACCATTTAACAAAGAGTTCGTTCTGAACCATGGGCTACCTTTTTGCCAAATTTGGTGTAATTCCGTTCAGCAGTTCAGGCTGTAGCCGTGTCTAAAATTTCCTAAGGAAATAACATAGAGAAAACATGTTTTGGGACTCCCCTTTTTTCTCGGCCCCCACTTGCCAAATCACCCAGAAACTTTAAATATAGGAGCGGATTGGAACGGGCCATACGTTTTGAAAATTTCGTGAAGAATCGTCAACCGGCGCCAAAGTTATTGGGAATTGAATGTTACGATTTTCCTATGGAAGCTAGGTCCTAACTATAGTTATATATATATATATATATATATATATATATATATATATATATATATATATATATATATATATATATGTGTGATCAAGGTCCGAGAGGGACCGAAACGCGTCATGGCGGTGGTGTTGGGCAAGTAACAGAAAATAAAGAAATATTTAGCACGATTTGGGTCTGCATCGTCTCTTGGGATTCGATTCCTGTGTGCTAGAGGCGAAATCAGGAAATATATATATAGGAATCCTGCGGTAAGGTGGTTGATGCGGTTGGGGACGCAAGGAGGCACACTAATTTCGGGACTTATGGACATTGGGGCTCTATATGGCACTAATTCCGCCCACGCATTTCCTACCGGCATGCAGAAGTGTATGCTGGGACTTGTAGGCGCTATGTAAGAGGCGTCCACATGGAGGTTAAGGCGATAGGATTGAACCTGAAGGGGCGGAGCAGTGCTGTCAGAAGCAGGGCGGGGCAGGACACTTAAGTCTGGGATACTCACCTGCTCTCTGATTGTTACACCCATGGCGCTGAAGAAGGCAGAGGACGCCGAAATGCATTCGCCACAGCGGGTGTTTTGAACCTCTATTTTGCCATCTGTTCTGGAATAAAGGTGTTTCCAACGTTTCCCCTGCTGTGGCCTTTTCTTCCTTTTGGAGGAGATTTGTGGACATATATATATATATATATATATATATATGTTTTTCCAATGGCTCTGCAGCAAAGGATCACACTGTAACAGGCAAGTTCAAAACTTGTATTTATTGCTTCTCGAGGGTCAGTTTGCTTCCGTCCTTTACCCTTGTATCCCGACGCGTTTCAGTGCTGTCTGCACTTTCTTCAGGGGAATTATGGCGATGCGGTGTGTGTAAGGCAGTTCCCGCTGTTTTATGTAGTACAACATGGAAGGAGCTTAGTAGCACGTGATCCCTCTCGCTGAGTTCTGGGATCAGTAGTCCTTAATGCCATTTGTTATAAACCTCAGTGGGCCCCGCAATGCATAATAATATATATATATATATACAGCAACAAAAAACCCAAAAAGAGGAATCAATATTGGCGCAAAAAGAACTAAAAGATAATACAATTGTACATTTATCAACTACTACACTCACGGCAGCAGAAAATCAACTACTCAGCCTAGGATTATCACATTGCCCTCTGACAGACTTTAACTATACTTCTACCAGAATAGACATTTTTCGCTACATACGAAAATTGAAATTACGCAAGTTTTTCAATATAAAAGATGGTTTGAATAACAGCGTGGAGACAAATATAGATGCATCTGTCAATACACTTCAGGCCCGGGATGCAACAGCTTTACTTACCTTGCAACAAATGGGCAATGACAACAGCCATTTGGATTGTAACTTGTCCCCACAACAGGAACTTGTGGAAGCAGAAATTGAGCAATTTGGTGCGGGCATGAGCCCGTTCAAACCAACTTCTTGCTTCATGCCAACTATGCCAAAGGACTCCATCAATTCCTTTCATGAGGTAGTTTACATCTGATCTGAAAAAACTTTATCACCAGGTGAAACATCGGAAAAGAATTGAAAGCCATAAAGAAATGCAATATTGGGCCCTCATTTCGAAACTTAAGAATGACCATAAAAACATCGTGTGTAGCTCTGATAAAGGGGGAAACATAGTGATTTGGCCTCAAGTACAGTATATTGCTGAGGCAAACAGACAACTTTCAGACACCACTTGTTACCAGATCTCTAACATAAAACAATATGATCAAGCTAGAGACTCACTAAAAAGATGCTCCACAAATATAGAAGAGAAGGCCTCATATCGATGCAGGATATTAAATTTCTAAATGTTGACCAACCGATTATGCCCAGGTTTTACCTAATACCAAAGATACATAAAGGTACCCTACCAACTCCGGGCAGACCGATAATCTCTGCCATAGGCAGCATGACAGAACATTTGGCGCAATTTATTGACTATTTCCTGCAAGAGCTGGTGACCAATTTACCTACTTTCATCAGAGACACTGGTGATTTTTTGAAAAAAATTAAAGATATTCCATGGACAACAAATTCATTACTTATAACTCTGGACATAGAAGCTCTATATGCGAGCATTGAACATCAAACAGGGCTGACAGCGCTGGAATATTTTTTGGGCGCAAGACCTCTCCATTGTTATAATCACAACAAAATGATTTTAGAATTTGTAACATGGTGTCTTCATCATAATTATTTTTTCCTTGGTAAAGATGTATACCTACAAAAGAGGGGTGTTGCCATGGGGGCCTGCTTTTCCCCCAGCTATGCGTGCTTGCACGTAGGCTGGTGGGAGAGGTGGGTCCTCATGGGGGAGCACCTTCAAACTTTTTTGGAGCATGTGGCATTATGGGTTCGTTATATTGACGACGTGTTTTTACTTTGGAAGGGTGATGAAGAGAGTGCCAGAACCTTCATCTCAGGCCTTAACATCAACTCAGTAAACTTGAGGTTTACATCGAACATCAGTAAAGAGTATGTAGACTTTCTAGATGTTAGGGTGTCCCCAAAGAACAACAAACTTTCCACCACCCTCCACAGAAAAGATACAGCTGGGAACTCGACCCTTCATGCGAGTAGTGCCCACCCACGTCATGTCATAGATAATATACCCTATGGCGAATTACTTCTCCTTAAAAGAATCTGCAACAGTGAAGAGGAATTTTTCAAATGTACTTCTGATGCAGTGACTAGATTCAAGGCTAGAGGGTATAGTGACAAGGTACTCAATATGGCAATCAATAAAACTAAGCAAAGAACTAGAGAGTCACTTTTCTTGCCTTAACCTTCCACCAGTAACACGAGTACAGATCCAGCTAACTGCAACATTAGATTTATCACATCATTTAGTTGCCAGGAAAGAAAAATAAGGGCTATCCTGACCAAGAGTTGGCCTATTCTTATGACAGACGGAGTTCTGTCATCCCAACTCACTAGCAATCCTATTGTCACATTTCGCAGAGGTCCCTCTATGAGGACATTGGTGTCAAAACCTTTTCCTGAACTGCCTAAAAGTACATCTTGGTTCAAACCCCGGCCGGGGTTTCATAAATGTTCAAGTTGCAGGGCGTGCAAATTTGGCATAAATACCACCCCTTTTAGTGCCGTTCCATTGTCCATTAAAGGAAACTACAGTTGCAAGACGGAGTATGCTGTATATGTTCTTGGGTGCACCTGTGGCCTGAGATATGTTGGCAGCACCAGGCTACAGGTGCATGCCAGAATATTGCAGCATCTTCACGCAATTGTCAACAATGACAGTTCTTACCCTGTCGCGAGGCATTTTAAGAGTATACACAACAATAATCTACAGTGTCTCACCTATTTTGTGCTCACCTCTGTACCTAAACCTCGAAGAGGGGGAGACAGGGACAAAATGCTTCGACAACTTGAATCAAAAATGATACTAGAACTAGACAGCAAGGTTCCCAATGGACTTAATACGACGGAGGACCTCTACCATTTTTTGTAGGGCTCTACGAAAAATGAGGGGATGCTCACCTTTGTCATATTCCTTTGGGTAGATACCTGAAATTATTACTTCTTAGTTCTGAACCTCCCTTACCCCAATCAGTACTACTATGTAACAATATAATTTGAAATGATTCATCACATTTATCTTATTCTTTTGGAAAATTACTCCTTTTTTTCATCACTTCTTTAAAACACAGGGTAATACGGATCTGGTTTATTAAATCCAGCTGTATGGGCACATTTGAGTTCATCATGGCAGTTTTTGTTGGTTTTCCCTTATACCATCCTTTGTTCCACTTCATCTATCTACCCTCTCAAGCTTAGGTTTCTTGGCCCTTCAATACTATGGGGCTGCTATCTAATTTAGATGTCCCCAATAAAAATTATGTTAGTAGATTTAGCCATAACAGTACTTAGATAAATTAGCAGACGATGCATTATATGATTTGTTTACATTGCGATATTTTGCACATTCCACTAATGGAAAGAATAGTTTTTAGGAAATATAATATTTCCGTGTGGTTTTTAAGTATATAAGATATTACTTTTAACACGTTATACTATTTTGCACATTGCACAACTGTTTACAAAATGCGATATTTTGCACATTCATATTATGCTGCTAATTTATTGATATAATGTTTTAGATCGTTAAGTACTGTATTTATCTAGCTTGTTAAAATTCACATTTGTTTATTGCATTCATGCAGGTAAACATTCTTTTTAATGAATTTAATCAGAAATAGATGTGTTTTAACTTATAATGGTGGAATAGTTACAAAGCAACTTTAAATACAAGGGAATCTTTCAAATGTCCATTCATGGAGCCATGTCCACTTTATAGTATGTTGTTTATGTCTACAAGTCACATGGTGTACATCACAGGATATAAGAATAAGGCATTTTAAATTGCATTTCACTGTGATCAAGGGCATCCGCCCGAAACGCGTCAGTCCGCTGCGTGCTTTTTTGAAACTGGTGCAATAAAACATCCTTGCCTTACTTTGGGATTCGCTGGTCTTTGTTCGCCACTGGTTGGAGGTTCGAGATCGTTTGTTTGGATTTATATATATATATATATATATATATGTATAAATATATATATATATACATATATATATATATATTATATATATATATATATATATATATATATATATATATATATATATATATATATATATATATATATATATATATATATATATATATATATATACAGGGCTCGAAAAATTCACTCGACCGCTCGCATTTGCGAGTGAGATTGATTAAGGCGAGCTATTTTTAGGTCCTACTCGCCCTTCCTGGCGAGTAGGAATACAAACTTGACACTTGACCTCTGCCTCTGAAAGCAGAGGAAATGTGACAAGATAGCAAGATTTAAAGGCATCTTTATTGCTCATAAAGTAAATGAGCAATAAAACTGCTTTTAAATCTTGTTAACTTGTCACATTTGCTCAGTTTTCAGAGTTTGAGGTCAAGTTCATTTAAGTTAGGTCGAGGAGATTTTGTAGTCTACTAGACCTGCAGGTCTAGAGCATTTTTTATGATTTGTCGAGCCCTGATATATATATATAACAGTGGCACATAAATAAGGTAGAGAACTTCGTATTATATGTATATTATTTTACTCCGGGATGTGAACTAGGATTCCATCATACATACTATGGCCCACTAATGTCCTTGGTTATATTTGAGACAGTAGACGGGGAAGAACCTTTATGAAGTCCTTACCACTCTCTGTATCGGATGAAATCTGATTTTAAGATTTTTATACCCCCTAGTCGGGCCTATGAAATGTAAATAATTGCATATTTGCACAGTCCTGTAAAAATTGCGTATTTGCACAAGTTTGCAAGATTTGCACATGTATTAGGATGATGCACTTTAGCATGAATTTGCACATTTGAAGGTTGGCACTTAGCACTTTATAGCGTTTTTACATTTTGTAGGTCCTGATATTATGTGGCGGATGTATATAATTAAGTGGTAGGCACATGGTAAATGTGTTTGACAAGAGGATTCTTCTAATTTGTTTACCCGCTTTTTACTACTGATGGTATTTTACAAGAATTATCCAAAGGATGAATTTTGCCTAAATAATGTTGATGGAAAATGTCTAGTTTGGTAAACAACATGTTAATATATTTTACATGCCATTTTTGCTAAACCGAATAATAAGTATTATGTGCCTGTTTAAGTATGTCTTTTATGTTTAGTCACTACTTTGCACAGGTGATTTCAGTTGTATCACTCACTAGCACTTTAAAAGGTGTACCTTACAATTCAAACGCTGTCATGTGATCAAGGCTCCGCTGAGCCGAAACGTCTGTGACTCTTTCTGCCGAATAAATTGTGAAGTACCTCGAGGTCCGTGTCCGTTGTTTACTTGCCAGCAGGGAATTGCGGGTGCTTGTGAGGAACGGAAAACAGGATATATATATATATATATATATATATATATATATATTACCTACTGGTGGTCGCCAGTAGGTAGTTAGAGTTAGGATTGATTTCCATAGGAAATCCGCAACATTCTATTGGGAATAACTTTTGGGCCGGTGGACGAATCTTCGCAAATTTCTCAAAGAAGATGACCCGCTCCGCTCTGCTCCTTCCCTGAAAGTTGGGGGGGGATTCGTCAAGCGGGGGCCGAGATAAAAGGGGGGCCCCAAAACGTGTTTTCCCCATGTTAATTTCTATAGGGCGGTTGGACTCACTTTTAGCCCGAACGGCTGAATGGATTTCCACAAAACTTGGCAAAATTGTAGGGACTGGTAGCCCGATGTGCCTTTGCTATGTTTCAAGATATGTGCTCCAGTGGATTTTGAGTAATTTAGGTTCAAAAAAATATATATATCTGGGCGGAGCCTAACCACACATCTGATCTGATTGGCTGTCAGCACTTCATCCAAGAAGTGTTGGCAGCCATCTTGGGACCAATATACATGATAGCACCTCATTAAAAAGCATTGTAGTTAATAGAGGGTTTTAGGACTTTAGTTACATTATAAATCATTTGTTGATGGTACCATACTCATTTTAGGAATTGTGGTGTGTTCTAAGGTGATTTTACCACGTGAAAAAGCCTTCTGCTGGGATATCATGAATCATGTTTGAAAGAAAACTAATATCTCACGATTTTCCCACAGTGGTTTGGAAGGGGATCTATAAGCTAAACTGAAAGCATATTTTCTGTAAATTCACATTATCTTTCTCAGTCATGTGAGAATGAAGTCTGACATTCTCAGTAAAACATGTACATCCAACAAGGACAGAGACTGTCAGTTGATTCCTTTGTGTTCTACTGCAGCCTCCTAGAGTGTTCTAAAGAACAACTAGAGCGCTAACAGCCCTACTTATTACCAAGGTATAGCACACCTGAAGCCATTGTGATGGGAATAAAGTGGTAACTCTTAAAACATTTAATTTAAAAAGGAACAAAATGAGGGGGTATATTTTACCATAGAAAGTATGATTAGTGCTGCAGAAAGAAAAATTAGGGCACATTTTGAGTGACTTCTCAAATCCTCTTCAATTTCATTAAAAAATTCTGACATACAGTCTCCCAAGATGGCCACCAGAGACAAAAGAGCCTAAATGTAGCCCAAATATCACCCAGATGTAGCCCAAGTATAGCCCAATGACAGAATGTCCCAGAGTGTTCTAAAGAACAACTAGAGCGCTAACAGTCTTACTTATGACATGGCACACCAGAAGCCATCTTGATTGGAATGAAGTGGTAAGTCTGAAAACATTTAATTTAAAAAGGAACAAAATGAGGGGGTTCATTTTGCCATAGAAAGTATGATTAGTGCTTCAGAAAGAAAAATTAGGGATCATTTTGAGTGACTTCTCAAATCCTCTTCTATTTCATTAAAGAAATTCTGACATGCAGACTGAAACATGCACTTTGAATACCAGCAGCAGACTTCCCTGGTGAGCAGTAGCTTTACTACAGTGATCTAATGAGCAACTAGAGTGCTAACATTCAGAATTTATGGCAAATGTGTGACACATCTGAATGCCTTCTTGATGGAACCAAAGTAAACAAGCATTGAAAATGCAATAGATCTCGCCCTCGTTTAAGTTAAAGCCATTCTGTTTGTAATGAGGTGGCTTTTTAGCTTTGCTTTTATTAGTGATTTTTAAACTTTCATGTAAATAACATGCATCTGTATGCATATATGTATATGTATGCATGCATTTATATTTGTATTTATATAGATATACAGATTATATATGTTTATATATGTATGTATATATATATATACATACACATACATATATATAAATGCATATGCATATATATGCATATATATATGTGTATATGTGTGCGTGTAGAGAGAGGTAGAGAGGTAGAGGTGTAGAGGTAGAGAGGAAGAGGTAGAGAGGTAGCGGTAGAGAGGTAGAGACTAGTAGAGAGAGAAGTAGAGAGAGGTAGAGAGGTAGACAGTAGAGAGTGAGTAATAGAGAGTAGAGAGTGAGTAGTAGAGAGTAGTAGAGAGCAGTAGAGAGAGTAGCAGAGAGTGAGTAGTAGAGAGTAGTAGAGTGAATAGTAGAGTGAGTAGTAGAGAGTAGTAGAGAGTGAATAGTGAAGAGTGAGTAGTAGAGAGCAGTAGAGAGTGAGTAGTAGAGAGTAGTAGAGAGTGAGAGAGAATAGTAGAGAGTAGTAGAGAGTGAGTAGTAGAGTGAGTAGTAGAGACTAGTAGAGAGAGAGTAGTAGAGAGTGAGTAGTAGAGAGTAGTAGAGAGTGAGTAGTAGAGTGAGTAGTAGAGAGTGAGTAGTAGAGAGAGAGTAGTAGAGAGTGAGTAGAGAGTAGTAGAGAGTGAGAAGTAGAGAGTGAGTAGTAGAGAGTAGTAGAGAGTGAGTAGTAAAGAGTGAGTAGTAGAGAGAGAGTAGTAGAGAGTGAGTAGTAGAGAGTAGTAGATAGTGAGTAGTAGGGAGTGAGTAGTATAGAGAGTTGTAGAGAGTAGTAGAGTAGTAGAGAATGAGTAGTAGAGAGTGAGTATTTGAGAGTAGTGGAGTAGGAGAGAGTAAGTAGTAGAGAGTAGTGGAGAATATTCCAAAGTTTGGCACAGCAACACTTGCACAATAAGTCCAATCACATCATATCACTTAGAGTCCTTATTGAAGCGCTGAATCTTGGTGTATATTCAAATGCTTTTATTTTCCTTAAGTTTATGTACCACAGCCAGCCGAAACGTTTCGTTCTGTACAACAGAACTTCTTCAGGGCGTTCTTATTTCCTTCAAGTTATGTCGGTATCCTGTTGTCATATAACTAGATATTTCTTCCAAATGTTAGACGAGACGTAAGTACATTCTTATTCAAAGTGACTAGGTATCAATTTTACCCACACAATTCGGGCAGACTTTTTTTTTTTTATTTATTTTTTTTTAAAACCTTTATTGTACAGAGAAGGCTCACAAATACGGGCCTACAACCCAGCGGGCCGGCCACCACAAATAAGGAACATAGTCAACATACAGAAACGCATACAGAATATCACAACAAATCATACAGGAAATAAGGGCTAAAAGCCATATAGCAACCAGCAGGGACAGGATACGAGAAGGTTGATTTTCTAATATAGAAACGGGTACGACAGAATAATAACAGGTAGGAAGTCTCGGACGGCCGTGGTGGGCCGCGAACAGCCGCGGTAGAAGATACAGGATAACTCAATAATGACAAACACCTATCGGTTAAGGCAGAATATGAGTCGCACCAGAAAAACAGTGGCAACCGCCGTTCAACGCCCACCCACCACAATAAGAACGTATCATATCAAACAGAGTCGAAAAAAGCTTATCAAATAAAGCCCTCCGTCACACAACCCAGGGAATAAGGAAAAAACCCCCCCACGAGAGGGGGGAGGAAGGGAGGAAAAAGAGGGAGAAGGGGACAAAAGGCGAAAGGAAGAACGCCGCCTCAAGCACGCGCCCCATGGCAATCGAGGCCGGAAACCACAAATCGGTATACAGAACCGGTAGTAACCAGAGCAAAATTAAATAGTGAGCCAAAGTCACAGTAAGACCAAACGGCCAGCGCATCAATAATAACCCACCCAGGGGGACACATGCTGAGACCGCGTCCCGAAAAAGAGGACACACAAGAGCCATAGAACCAAAAAAGTAAGAAAAATGAGGGGAGAAAAAAACCCCCAAAGAAATGACAGACCCCCACCCACCCCGCAAGCCCACCCTGCACCCCTGCAGAAGGCTATGGCCCACCCCCCAGCAGCGTGCCTGTCGCCCTAATCAGAACCCGAAATATAGAAGAGCTAAAGCAAGATAGAACCATAAAGACAAAAAAAGGGGGGGAAAAGAAGGAATAAGGGAGGAAAGAACACGGGAGAGGGCCATAAAACAGAATCATAGGCTCCCACCCTCCCGTCCGAAACATCAGTGTCAACGGGAAGACAAAGAATCTAAGGATACAGACCAGGAATCCGACAAAAATCCGACATGGTCATACCGTACTAACCGATCATCCAACCATTACAAGACAACAGTCCACAAAGGCAAGATCGTCTCATCCCTGTCCTTTTCTTTCCAAATCTGTAGCAGTCCGCCTCACGAAGAACCAGACCACAAGGAACAGGAGGCAGAGAACAGGGAGGTCAAACTTCAATCCGCATAAGATGTTTCGTGCACAACTCGAAGGATCCGGAGCAGTCAGAAACCATTGTACACAATGCAGGCACAGTTCCGTAGATGATCTGAGGAAAGCCGACCCAGCGGAGTCAGCATAGGATCTACGATCGGCCATTCGAGGAGATGAAGAACAGGAAGAACCACCAAGACCGGCCCGGACAGGACCCGGCCCACCGACCCACAGCACAGGAGAGGACACATCACGATGGAGGGCAGCGGAACTCCGCAGATCCGCAGAAACGGCAGCCACCGGGTCCATAATTTCCAGGATAGAACCAGCCGCATCCAGCAGCGACGTAGCCGCACACGCCAGGGGGGGCTCAAACGGCCCAGCGATACGAGCCTCCTCCAGGTTAACAGCGGGTGCGGCCACAGGAGTACCCCAGGAGCGCAGGGCGGCGAGGATGTCCGCAAGTGTAGGAACACCTTTACAGTATCCGGTTTCTGTGCCACATCGTGGACCACCGCCGCCGATCTCGGCCCGGCTGAGATATACAGGGTCGGCCGCCATCTTGGAAGCCCGGCGGGGTCGCAGCGATCCCCGCCCCCGACCGGGCCGCAGCAAGGCAAACGGAATTCAGTCAACCACCAGCAGAGGCACGTCCTGAGCAGGAAGGGGGGCCACCAGAAGAAGGAGGATCGCCGGCCCCCCAATGCCACCGGCCCCGTTCTCCGAGTCCGGGCGGAGGCACTCAAAATGGCCGGACCGGAGAACAAAGGGGGGGACAAGCCACATTTACGGTCAGTCCCGTCAACAGAAGGCAGCGCCTCCACCCCAGGCCGCGGGACCGCCTGATCAGACCAGAAAGCCGCGACCGGCCTCCCTGCACAACCGCCTCGTCGGCCGAGCCCACTGCGCCATCAAGGGCCGGCCATAGCGTAGCGCCCCGTCCGGGCGCCGCCAAGGAGACTCAGGCCAGTCCGCTCCGGAGGTCCCGAAGCGAGCGAAGGCACAGTTCCGGAACCACGGCACCCAGAGAAAACCGGAACAGACGGTAAGTGTCTATAAATCGCCGTCGTTCCACAGCGTAGCAGAAATTGTCTTCCCGGGGCAGGATAAAGGCAGGATTTATGTTTCGAACAGGAAAGTTGACGGAGCCGAGCTAAAGCGCGGCCATCTCGGACGCGAGCTTGGCTCCTCCAATTCGGGCAGACTTGAGTAATTTATAGCATCCTCAAAGTCAGTCTTTCAAAAATTCCAAAGTATAGGACATGATAATCCAAATCCAAATGTTTCTCAAGAAAAGTCATTTTCAATCGTTCGGAATATCGGTGTTTGGGCAGATATGACCATGGGACCCCCAGTATGCAAGGGGAATTAGTCCCCCCTCTGCAAACGCACCAGTGGCCTGCGTTGCAGAGAGGTATAAAAAGGGGCCTAGCCTCATTACACCTCTGTGCAATGCAGCCCCCTGGCGCATACTGGAGGTTCCAGGTGGGCTAGTTGGCCCCCAGGGACCCCTAGTATGCAAAGGGAATTAGTTCCCCCTCTTCAAACATGCACGGGGGCTGCGTTGCAGAGAGGTGTAAAAAAGGGTGTGGCCTCATTACACCTCTCTGCAATGCAGCCCCCTGGCGCATACTGGAGGCTCCTGGTGGGCTAGTTGACCCCCAGGGACCTCCAGTATGCAAGGGGAATTAGTTCCCCCTCTGCAAACGCGGCAGGGGGCTGCATTGCAGAGAGGTGTAACTAGGGGCATAGCCTCATTACACCTCTGCAATGCAGCCCCCTGGCGCATACTGGAGGTTCCAGGTGGGCTAGTTGGCCCCCAGGGGCCCCCAGTATGCAAGGGGAATTAGTTCCCCCTCTTCAAACATGCACGGGGGCTGCGTTGCAGAGAGGTGTAAAAAGGGCCGTGGCTTCATTACACCTCTCTGCAATGCAGTCCCCTGGCGCATACTGGAGATTCCTGGCGGGCTTTCAGGTCTTATATAGTTAGGAATTAGCATTAAAAAAAACTTTGAAATTCACTGAAAAAAACATAGGTTTCACACCAGTTATAGTTAGGAATTAGCATTTAAAAAAACCTATTAAATTCACTGAAAAAACCATAGGTTTGACACCAGTTATTGTTAGCTAGAAATTCTACTGACATAAAACCATTGAAATTCCCACGTTATAGTTAGTTGGACTCACTATAACTTGCGCGCCTGCAATGCACTGCTGATGACGTCACATATTACATCAATCATGACATGGTCAGTGACATCACTCATGACATCACTGATGACACCATCCTTGTGACAGAGTGACAGACCTCCTTTCAGTGTAATGTAACCCTTGAAACACATATTCAAAAATAGAAACTAAAATTTTCAAAAAAATAGAGATACCCATACCAGTTACAACAACCAATTCAGTAATACCACCATCTATATACACATCCACTCATTCACCAACAGTTCTATATAGTCACTCATACATATATTCACTCATCATATGTAGTGAAACACCTATACATCCTGTTACACACCGACAGTCATCCAAAAGTTACTCACACACATAATCACACATGCAAATAAACTATAGAACATCCATTTATTTGCATATACAGCTATACACACACTACCACCTTACTTCTAAGGAAACTTACACATACTTACTCTCTTAAACAATCACTTATAGAAACACATACTTATTTAAACAAGAACTCTTTCAATCTCTCACTCTCACATATACTCACTTATATACATCAATACTCACATATACTAGATTAAAACATATGTAGTTACTGATAAAGACACTAGTGAGACAGTCATTCACTCACTAACACACACATATACACACTCATCCACCCATACAGTCCTGCACATATGCTGTCTTCAAAACACATACAAACAGTGAGTCAGTCATTGATGCATCTATGTGCTAAGTAACACCCCCACCAAACCATACAGACACTCATACTGATACTAAAAAAACATCTAATAACCCATATACACACACATGTAGCTACTCACCAACACATGCAGCCACTTATACACAAAGTGAAACACTGATACAAACATTTAAATATTTAAACAATACTCGCTAATATATGTATTCACTAAGATACACTTAATAAGCCAGTTAACCAATCAATTTTTTAAAAAAAACATCCATTAAGACACTTATTTAAACATTTATTCTTCCATCGACCTTTACATATACATATATAAAACATATTTATTTTTCAGAAAGAAACACATTCACTGGATGGTGTCATCAGTCATGTCATGAGTGATGTCACTGACCATGTCATGAGTGATGTAATATGTGACGTCATCAGCAGTGCATTGCAGGCGCGCAAGTTATGGTGAGTCCAACTAACTATAACGTGGGAATTTCAATGGTTTTATGTCAGTAAAATTTCCAGCTAACTATAACTGGTGTCAAACCTATGGTTTTTTCAGTGAATTTAATAGGTTTTTTAAATGCTAATTCCTAACTATAACTGGTGTGAAACCTATGGTTTTTTCAGTGAATATATATTTATATATATATACATAAATACATACATACATACACACACACATACACACAAACACACACATATATACATATTGTTTATTGTGGTTAATATGTAGCGTATGCTAGATTCCAAAGTCTGTTTGAGCACTTTAAAAAGATACCGAGTAGATGAGTAGATAGATAACGTCATCTGTGGTAGGTGTTATATACAGTAATGGAGAATGGAGAACAAGCTCTGTGCAAGGGATTATCCACAAACAGCCAAGTAGATTTGGAAATTACAACATGAAAAGGGTCAAATAGGGGTTGGGGTTCAAGGCTAAATTCCTAATTAGAAAGGGAGTATAGAGAGTGAAAAACAACTACATACAATCAGATAACATAATAAAGCAATATGTGGCACTAAAGGCAAACACTGCCTACTTAGATTAGGCCTTAGGAATGTTATTCGATCATAAAAGATAGTGCATGACCTGTGCATAACAGTCCTTTATTGCTCAGGTAGATGGATTATACCGAGAATGGAACAGTACTTCCTTGGAGAAATTGTTGAAAAAGGTTTTTTTCACCTCTGTCTTGAAGGTCTCAAGGGAGGGGTTGGTTCTCATTGGTGGGTGAATTGAGTTCTACAATCTGGATGTGTTTCCAGACAAGGCTTGTTTGAAAGTTCTTTTCTTCTGGCAAGGGGTTCTTCCAGTAAGTGTGTTTTGAAGCTGTGAAGGTACCATTGGCCTCCAGAGATAACCAATTTTATTTACAGATAGATTCTGTCTTTGCATGTAGAGATTTGTGCCGGATGCACACCAATTTCAATATACTCGTAGCTTCTATTGTGTTCTTGTAATGTGTTCATTAATATCAGGATAGGAATGATGTGATCATATTTTCTGTATCCCAGAACTAATCTGGCAGCAGAATGGAACGCTGCTTTCAAGGGAGTCCCATGGAGTTTGGGCATCCCTGTTAGCTGGGAATTGCATGGTCTAGTCTGTAAAAGACTAGAAAATGGACCACATGATTGCCTTCTTCCAGAGACAGTGTTTCATTCCATGCAGGAGTTTAATTTGAAGTTGAGCTCCTTTACGTAAATTGTTATTGTTTCAGATCTGTTTTTATTTTTCAGGCAAAAACACATAACACAGGTCCATTTGTTGCACAGCATTAAGCCTACAACCCTATACAGGGCTGGCCGCGTAGATGGGCGTTTCACTGGTGTCACTAGGGATCAGCACAGAGAGCAAGTTTGTACACCGCGTTTCGCCTACAACCCCTGAGGGCCGGCCGCGACACATGGTGTATAGTGCAATGCCATTTGGGCATGTGATAAAGCAAGACCACTGAGATCTACACCTATACCGAACAGGCAACAGGCCCAAAATCAACAGTCAGCCCAAAAAGGCCCAATAACCTGAAGAGTAGCGGGGAAAGGAAATAAGACAGAAGAAGAAAAGAGAGACAGAAAGTAGAAGGGGGAAGACAGCACAGCAAGGTTAGGAGTGGTGCGCGCGGAAGGAAGGGGAAGGGAAGGAGGCCTGGTCAAGCACCAATTCCACTAGAAAAGAATTTACAAACCCTGTCTTCGTATTGGTAGGTTGGATGTCCTCGAACCTATCTCCCACAAAAATATGGTATGGATTCTTTCTAATTTGAGGACCAGGTCAATGAAGAAATAGTATCAAGAGCAAGGCAGGGCAAAGTAGACAAAGGGACGATAAAGTTACTAAGGGTTAATGACACGAAGTAAGCAAAATTTGTCAAAAGGTCAAACATAAAATGTATTACCTCCCAGGCGGGTTACAATCTAAAAACTATTAAAAGCAATTAATACAAGCCACCATCAGTGGTCAGTTCCTACATTATGCAGTCAAAGTTAAAAACAATCATATATGGTCAAGAGTGAACAAGGTCGACGCGGCGTTTCGGTGCTTTGTTATTCTTCACACCTTCTTCAGGACATTCACAACAATTGACTTGGTATCTAAGAGATAAAAACAAAAATAATTACACTACTTGTCTACACTTAAGCATAACTATTGCTCCTGCTACACTAACTGTATTATTGTTTTATAGAACACAATATCATACTGTTGTATTCATCAACTAGACCAGAAAGCACAAGGAAATATCTGATCTGGTCTTTCTATTTCTCCCCCAATCTTTCTTCAGTTAGATCGTCGATTATAGGTAAAGGGTTTAACATGGAAAATAGAAAAGTGGTCACCAAATACTGATAAAATGCTATATCATTGGGACCTTTTACTCTAATTGTTAAACTAATAAGCTGGACACATGGCCTCTGTTTGCATAGTAATAGTTGTAAAAATCTACACTGAATGACCAACATCACTTCTTTGTTGCATATCGAAGTAATTCTATGTCTTAGATTTGAAGTCTGTGCATAAACATCTTGTTTGTACCTGCAGTATTTCTCAATCGAATCTATCAATTCCTTTCCGCAGATTTATAAGGATTTCTTAGCGATTCTACTCTCACTGGAGCTGTGTGTAGAAAAAACACTATTCAGTAGTCTGTTATCGTATTTTTGTAGGGACCTTTGTCAGAATTTATCATACAGTGGATTACCTTAAATGTGAATACACCAATATTCAATGTGCACGGAGGGGCCACCGAAGATGAAAGACAAAAAATCCTAGAAGGGTATGGATCAACAATTATATTGACATTCTAGTTGAAAATTCAAAAGTCTTCTCTATTCCAGACTTATAGCTCAAAACTTCTACTAACCTGTATTCATTTAAGGTTCATACTAATATTCTCGGCTCTTAATGATTACCGATTCAGAATACTCTTCTTTAGGATTGAAGAGACAATATGTGGCTCTAGAATCAAAATATATACACAGAGGACAATATTTTAGTATTGTTATATTCACTAACTGATATCTATGCCGTGCTTTAAACTGTAGAGGACTCTATGGTACGAAAACTATAGTGCTTATCTTAACATGTGGTTGGATAACTATCAATATTGTTCAACCCGTACAGGTTAAATGTATCGCCTGTAAAGGACGATATACCTCACTGGTGCTACACGTTGGAATGAAAAAGCAATAATGGCCTGTCTAGGAGATACCTGTTGTGATACCCCCATGGCGCTCAATCTGCATTTTTAGGATTATAGAGCCAACTAATATTCATAAAGTCAATAATCCTTGCTGGTAACTAAATTTTACTCTATGTACCTAAAGACCAACTGGCAGAGTATCCGCCTACCTGTTTTTAGAATTCCGGCCTCCCTGCTCCTCCGTGCTTTCGTATAAATCGCTGCCTTCGTGATGGTGCGCGGTCTACAATCTCTCGTTTACAGCGGCGTTTTTATGCTGACGCTGTTCGTAATAACCCGGAAGTCGTTAATCGAGCTATATGTGCTAAAGCTATGATTAGCGCTACTAAAACGCAAAATCTGTCGCAGTAACAGGATTGATGTTAGTGAATATTATCTCCAAAACATTCAGTTTGAAATTATAAAATAAATAAGATATACGAGCCGTGTGACCCGGAACTTAAAATCAGAATACTAAATACTTGATCAGTTCGAAACGCTAATATCAGTGATCTCTTCTTACTTGCTTTCTCGTTTGTTGTCACAATCTCATGAGTCTGCTCATCCATTAGTCATTATTAATCTATGTTTTACGATGACACATTATGATAACATTATTTCTTGCGGCGGCCATATTGGATTGGGATAGTTCCCAATTACGAGTCATACAAAATCGTTTGTGTATTGGTTACAAAGGGTGCACAATGTTTGTTTCAATTCCGTCTTTTAAAATATGTAAACCAACACATCGTATAACATACTCAAAGATCATGAAAGACACTTGATAATATACATCGTCATACAGGATATCTATCCAACATAGAAGACATGTATCTGTCATTGAGCATGGCAATAGTACTAAATGTATCGAGGCTGAATCTTGATGTATACATAATTCAATCGTATGACAAGATAAAAAATCTTATCTGCTGTCTACTTAATGTAGAAAACATGTATCAATAATTAAGTTTGACATTAATATAGAGAACATGTTTTGTCCTTAGGGTTAGCATCAGTACTCAATACATTAAGACACAATCTTAACAATTAGTCTATGATTACAGTATTTTACGCTTGGATGCCTGAATTAATACACGTTACACAATCCACCTATGATATTTCAGTACAATATATACATCAGAGGGGTTGACTTAACCAGTGACGTGAGAGGATTGGTATCTTACTTATCTGAAGAAAATGTGGCGAAAACACATTTTTCAGAAAAATTCGAGATATTAGTTAAGAAACAGAGAATTGGAATTAGTTTATTGCTAGATGGGTCGCTGGTTGCTTACAGAATTAATCTTTCCCACTCTTCTCTATTATTTAGTCCAGTGCGGAACGTGTTAAATAAAGACATATAAAACTGTTCTCTTTTTTTTCTTTTGTTATTCCAGTTGCCACCTCTGGTGCTGTGTGTTATTGTCTCTATAACACACCACCTTAAATCTTCTAGTTTATGGTTATGGCTAATCCAGTGTTCCACAAGGGGGGCTGATTTCTTTTGGGTCCTAATGGCAGACTTATGTTCTGTTATCCTAGTTTTTATTTCTCTTGCTGTCTCTCCAATGTATGCTTTATTGCATGGACATTGTATCATATAGATCAGATCTTTCGTTTTACAGTTGACAAAGTTTTTTATTTTATGGTCTATTCCGTTATACCGTATTGAGTTACCTTTGATCATCGATGGACAATTGGAGCACATATTGCAATTAAAATTCCCCGTAGGCAAAGGAGTATTGGTGATTGTGTTGCAAGTATTACGGTGCTTTTCTTTAAAGGTATGAACTAAACAGTTTCTAATTGTTCTGTTACGACGGAAACTGAACATGGGTTTCGGGATATTTATGCCTGGTCTGTCATTAAGTAATAGCCATAACCATAAACTAGAAGATTTAAGGTGGTGTGTTATAGAGACAATAACACACAGCACCAGAGGTGGCAACTGGAATAACAAAAGAAAGAAAAGAGAACAGTTTTATATGTCTTTATTTAACACGTTCCGCACTGGACTAAATAATAGAGAAGAGTGGGAAAGATTAATTCTGTAAGCAACCAGCGACCCATCTAGCAATAAACTGATTCCAATTCTCTGTTTCTTAACTAATATCTCGAATTTTTCTGAAAAATGTGTTTTCGCCACATTTTCTTCAGATAAGTAAGATACCAATCCTCTCACGTCACTGGTTAAGTCAACCCCTCTGATGTATATATTGTACTGAAATATCATAGGTGGATTGTGTAACGTGTATTAATTCAGGCATCCAAGCGTAAAATACTGTAATCATAGACTAATTGTTAAGATTGTGTCTTAATGTATTGAGTACTGATGCTAACCCTAAGGACAAAAACATGTTCTCTATATTAATGTCAAACTTAATTATTGATACATGTTTTCTACATTAAGTAGACAGCAGATAAGATTTTTTATCTTGTCATACGATTGAATTATGTATACATCAAGATTCAGCCTCGATACATTTAGTACTATTGCCATGCTCAATGACAGATACATGTCTTCTATGTTGGATAGATATCCTGTATGACGATGTATATTATCAAGTGTCTTTCATGATCTTTGAGTATGTTATACGATGTGTTGGTTTACATATTTTAAAAGACGGAATTGAAACAAACATTGTGCACCCTTTGTAACCAATACACAAACGATTTTGTATGACTCGTAATTGGGAACTATCCCAATCCAATATGGCCGCCGCAAGAAATAATGTTATCATAATGTGTCATCGTAAAACATAGATTAATAATGACTAATGGATGAGCAGACTCATGAGATTGTGACAACAAACGAGAAAGCAAGTAAGAAGAGATCACTGATATTAGCGTTTCGAACTGATCAAGTATTTAGTATTCTGATTTTAAGTTCCGGGTCACACGGCTCGTATATCTTATTTATTTTATAATTTCAAACTGAATGTTTTGGAGATAATATTCACTAACATCAATCCTGTTACTGCGACAGATTTTGCGTTTTAGTAGCGCTAATCATAGCTTTAGCACATATAGCTCGATTAACGACTTCCGGGTTATTACGAACAGCGTCAGCATAAAAACGCCGCTGTAAACGAGAGGTTGTAGACCGCGCACCATCACGAAGGCAGCGATTTATACAAAAGCACGCCGGAGCAGGGAGGCCGGAATTCTAAAAACAGGTAGGCGGATACTCTGCCAGTTGGTCTTTAGGTACATAGAGTAAAATTTAGTTACCAGCAAGGATTATTGACTTTATGAATATTAGTTGGCTCTATAATCCTAAAAATGCAGATTGAGCGCCATGGGGGTATCACAACAGGTATCTCCTAGACAGGCCATTATTGCTTTTTCATTCCAACGTGTAGCACCAGTGAGGTATATCGTCCTGTACAGGCGATACATTTAACCTGTACGGGTTGAACAATATTGATAGTTATCCAACCACATGTTAAGATAAGCACTATAGTTTTCGTACCATAGAGTCCTCTACAGTTTAAAGCACGGCATAGATATCAGTTAGTGAATATAACAATACTAAAATATTGTCCTCTGTGTATATATTTTGATTCTAGAGCCACATATTGTCTCTTCAATCCTAAAGAAGAGTATTCTGAATCGGTAATCATCAAGAGCCGAGAATATTAGTATGAACCTTAAATGAATACAGGTTAGTAAAAGTTTTGAGCTATAAGTCTGGAATAGAGAAGACTTTTGAATTTTCAACTAGAATGTCAATATAATTGTTGATCCATACCCTTCTAGGATTTTTTGTCTTTCATCTTCGGTGGCCCCTCCGTGCACATTGAATATTGGTGTATTCACATTTAAGGTAATCCACTGTATGATAAATTCTGACAAAGGTCCCTACAAAAATACGATAACAGACTACTGAATAGTGTTTTTTCTACACACAGCTCCAGTGAGAGTAGAATCGCTAAGAAATCCTTATAAATCTGCGGAAAGGAATTGATAGATTCGATTGAGAAATACTGCAGGTACAAACAAGATGTTTATGCACAGACTTCAAATCTTAGACATAGAATTACTTCGATATGCAACAAAGAAGTGATGTTGGTCATTCAGTGTAGATTTTTACAACTATTACTATGCAAACAGAGGCCATGTGTCCAGCTTATTAGTTTAACAATTAGAGTAAAAGGTCCCAATGATATAGCATTTTATCAGTATTTGGTGACCACTTTTCTATTTTCCATGTTAAACCCTTTACCTATAATCGACGATCTAACTGAAGAAAGATTGGGGGAGAAATAGAAAGACCAGATCAGATATTTCCTTGTGCTTTCTGGTCTAGTTGATGAATACAACAGTATGATATTGTGTTCTATAAAACAATAATACAGTTAGTGTAGCAGGAGCAATAGTTATGCTTAAGTGTAGACAAGTAGTGTAATTATTTTTGTTTTGATCTCTTAGATACCAAGTCAATTGTTGTGAATGTCCTGAAGAAGGTGTGAAGAATAACAAAGCACCGAAACGCCGCGTCGACCTTGTTCACTCTTGACCATATATGATTGTTTTTAACTTTGACTGCATAATGTATGAACTGACCACTGATGGTGGCTTGTATTAATTGCTTTTAATAGTTTTTAGATTGTAACACGCCTGGGAGGTAATAAATTTTATGTTTGACCTTTTGACAAATTTTGCTTACTTCGTGTCATTAACCCTTAGTAACTTTATCGTCCCTTTGTCTACTTTGCCCTGCCTTGCTCTTGATACTATTTCTTCATTGACCTGGTCCTCAAATTAGAAAGAATCCATACCATATTTTTGTGGGAGATAGGTTCGAGGACATCCAACCTACCAATACGAAGACAGGGTTTGTAAATTCTTTTCTAGTGTCAAGATCCCCTCCCTGTCAGATTTAACAGAGGTCCCTCCATCTTTTTGGATAATAGTTGTACAGCTTTTTAGCTGGGAGGATATTTTCTTTAACACATGTGTTGAGGGCATTTTCCCAATTAGTGTACCTAATCAGTAATGGACACATTAAAAACCAAAGGATTTTCCGAAGAGGAGTTCAATAAGATAGTTAATGGTACTTCAAAAAACTATACCTCCATTTCTAATTCCAACAATGATGAAGAGAAATGGCGCGAATTGTGGAACAATAAAAAGAAACTAGTCCGCACGGAACTCCATGCAGATTTCCTGATAGATTACCTGAAAAAAGGCATAATTCCAAGTGGCCTGCAGGTTAAGAACGTACCAGGGGTGTTCATTAGACATGCTGGTTTTATAGAAAATTGGACCCTAATTGCTAATAGATGCAGCAGGGATTGGATGTTGTTGATTATTGAGACCGCCAACTCCATCCTACTAATAGAAAGGAAAGAGATAGCTGATCTAGAAGCTAAACTAGATACCTCCGCTCTTGAAGACGCTAAGAAAAAACTAGAGGATATTCAATGAGATGTCTCTGGATATAGGGATTATTTATTTGGCAAAAAAAACAATAAATTTAATAAAGACGTCTCAAATTATAACACTGAGACCGTCTATCCTTACACACAGAAGGATTTCTTTGACCGGCCGAGAGAAAATTTCCCTAACCGAAACCAATGGCAACAACCTTGGCGTACGTACCCTAAGAAAAGAGTGACCTTTTCAGACTCATCATACACGAGCAATGACTCTGAGCATGAAAAAACAGGAGATTCTAATAGAGTAGTGGAGTCAACATCTACCCCTGTAGTGTAGTTCCTATTATCCCAATAGGCTCTGCGCATTGGAATAATACCTTCAATAGTAAAGGCCTAGACCAGATGTTAACTAGGTCTACTACTGACGATATTAGACTTAAAGTTTTGGGTTTGCCAGCTAGCTCAGAGTTCACTAGAAACTTTCTCGAATGTTCAGGAAGGAATTAACTTCCCTGATTAGACAAGAAGGGATTTAGTTTCTGACAACCATAGAACATGACAACTTTGCTCTCCCCTAATCAAGAGTGTATCTCGAGAGTCGTGTGAACAAAAGGCAATTTATTTTACTCAGTCAGTACGTGCATTCTTAGTCTCATCAGAATGTAGAGAAAAGGAGGAGACGGGCGTGTTCAATAAAAAGGTGTTATTTATTGATCAGTCTCTTTTCTCATACAAGAGAAATGGATCGATATTATTGCAATACTTATAGTTAAGTAAAGTGCATACATTAAAAGCAGAAGTATAAAATAATACTGTAAAAACATTGATATGGTTTCTAAGCCATAAGATGTTTTAAAATGAATAAAATATATTATATACACATATACATTTGACTAAACGTACTCAACTGGTGTTTCTAAATACGCCTACCCCGTGTACCTGACCTAAGCCTAATACGTGGGCGGGAATAGAAAGTTACAGTTTAAGTTAAGTTTGTTTTTGCCAAGTGAATAACTAAAGAATTCTCTGCGAGGGGTTATTCAGTTCTGTACCTGGAATTAAGGATGAATGAGGGATGGTATCTCTCTCTCTGGTCTCGATATTCCAGGCTGCCTGCGAGGGCTACCCGGAAGCGCCGGTGCTGGATCTCTCGGCAGGAGAAAGCAGCGCGTCTCGTTCTCAGCGCGTCAGGAAGGCGGGGCTGTGCCAGCGGGGTCTGCTCTGCTCTGGGCTTCGGCAAGTATGGCTGCTCCGTCTCGTCACCACTGCGTGTGTTTGCATAGGGCAATATCGGTAATATTTATACCTTTAAGGTGCCGAGATTGACGTAAGGATGGACATAGATACGTCAATAAGGATGTCATACGACTTGCTCGTTAGCACATTCTTTTGCTGAAGTTCTCGGTGAAATCAAAACAATGGCCGCAGGGTTTTGCCCAGGTTTGTCATAGGTTTGATTTGTTATGAGAACTCCGTATGCCTTATCAGGGGCTGGAGGAATATCGCTTGTCTAATTAGATCGCAAGCGTTATGACCTAATCAGATAACACGTTCCTGTGCCGTAGTGTGACTGCGTCAGATAACGGTATCTGCATCATGGGGGTTTTCTGCCTCATGGGCTGACTGCTAGTTAACTTGTTGGTTTGTTTAACCAGAATAGGGTCAGGAATAGGGGGATCGATTCAGAAACTATAGGAATACATCACACCCACTCCACGCTAACTATGGACATATTTACTAATCTATGCATAGTAAAACATACTATAGAGTATAGTGTATACCTTACCACCCCAAAATACATAAATGCATTTTGAAATTTTTCAAATATACGGAAGAATTGCAATCATATGTATTGTATGCACTCAAGCTGTAGAATAATGCCAAAGTAATCACGCATTTGTATACATTATTGCTATTTGGTATATGAGAATTTACACATGAAATGGCTCTTAATACAGAAAAAAAGTTCGAGACCATTCCATCACAGAATAAAATATTTATGAACATACCAGCGGGCAGCTAATGTCTATAAGCTATCTAAAATTTAGAAACCTTAATTCTCTAAGAATAGTTCTTACTTGAAGCAGAAGATAGTGTCCCGAAAAATATGCAAAAATATTTTGGGGCTGCTGAAAAATTGCTGTCCGTGAACTGGAGGTAAAATTGTTCATGTGACTTTACTTTTAAAGTTGAAGGCCGAATTCAGGGAACGCCGTGTGCGAGCTTGCTCTAAAGTCTCTATTTCTGCTATGGTGAGAACATCATATCATTTAGGCTTTCGAAAAAGCTGTCAACAGCTTCCTGGGAAAGTTCCACTAACTCGGAAAAAGGTGTAACCATGCATTCGTGCGCATGATTGTCTCCATTGACATTCTGATTCGCATTGCTGACAGAAGGTCGTACCTGTTCGATGCTGCTTTCATCTTGAACTTCACTACCCCTTAATCGTAGTGGTGAAGCTTCCACGAATGCCGTCATCAGGATTGGTAGCCTTTGAGGGCAGCACAAAGCGTGAACCTTGATCGGGCTCAACAATGTTTCTGCATCCATTGGCGCATCCGATTGTAGCGTCAGACAGGTGTCTAACACGCATTCTTCTCCGCATAGCAGACACCTTAATACAGGTAAAACACATCTTTGCCACATTGGTCGAAATGATAGAAACCAAGTCATGTTCAGGTCTCTAAGCCGGGAGAGTCCCAGGATTTTTGATATCCGGTCCCGGTATCCAATGGCTAGGATTGTTTCTTCCCTTGTCGCAAGAGTTTGGTCTGTGACATGGGTTGCCATAACGAAAAATAAGGACTAAGAATAGGATTCCTGCAATTAGTCCCAAGATCAGGGGAAGTCCGCCAAAAATCGAATGGACGAAATCTGGAAAAATACCCAGTATGGCTTTGAATGGTGTTAATGCCATCGAAAATACTGTCTTAAATACCTTTGAGACCCCATTGGTATCAGAAATATTTAAGATTTCATTCAGGATTTCTGCGAAATGTATGGGGGAATTAGTTGATAATAATGAATGTATCTCTGCAGTCGTCCTTGCGACTTGTAGATCATACGTTTCTTTTGATGACGTGAGCCTTGTAGGCGTCTGAAGAAGCACTGTTTTCATTCTGCTTAAAGTATCCATTCGAATAGAAGTAATTTTCAAGTTGGGCCATGCCCTTGCCTCCCTGTCTGGAAAGGAGCTGGGGAACAATGAGCGTCCACAGCACTTGACCTTCGCAGTCGTAGTTACGAGATAAGGTGTCCCGGGCATAAGACTACAACATCTGCGATCTACAATTAGAATGTAACTCCCATTATAGAGTCTGTGAAAGAATGGTTCAATCTCTGTTGCAGGTGCGCCTTGCTGGTGACATGAAAGGTTGTATGAATTCCCTTCACAGGCTCCATGCAAACTAATTCCGTTACACAGAAGCGTGCCGCTTAGTGACATTGCACAATTATTGCCACTAAGAAACACTTTCTGTCCTTTATTACTGACACATGCATGTGAATAGGGCAGGTTCCATGTTGTTTTGATGTACCCCTTCCCCAATTTCTCGTACATGCCAGCCTGTATATATTTTTGGCAGTATTGAAACCTGCAGGTTGAGATTGGAATATTTATTATCCCATGTATTATCCATTCACTGACAGGTCGTTCTGACATTGTCACTGGTAATCTTTCGAGTTTTTCAATGCTCAAGATTGTATAATCAGCACCCTTTTGTGCCATACTGATTTGTCTATCAGTAAGGTTAAAGATTTGGAATAGTGACGTTGTGTTGATTAAACGCCAAGGCACATAGCCTGAACGTAGATTTTGTAACGTCCAGCCAAGCTGTACAATAGAACGCAATTGAGACTGACCGTGTTGTAATAACAGTAAGTCTTGCGATAATATGTCGATTGCTGAAGACACAATGCTGTCCAAAGAAAAAATTCTGGAGGACAGAGTCATTAACCCATTGTCCACTACAGAAAGTGATTTTTCCAAATTAATACGGTCAATTTCCCGTATTCTCTCTGCTGTTTCAATTTGAGTAACCTTCCAGGCCTCATTGTATGCTGCATATACAGAGGCTGCTATGAAACGTTTTTGACGCTGTTTGCGTGGTCCCATAATGAAATCACGCAAGTCAGCACCATCAGTAAGTAAAGTTAGATGTTGCTTAATTTCTGTCAGTGTGGAAGTTTGTAGCCACTGAAGGCATAATTTGCCCACACTGTAGGTGGTTATTATCCCTGGGTGATGTCTTTGAGGATATCTAGGGTCTGGCCTGGTCATTTTGAACCCCTGTGTTTTGTTCAGGAATCTGTCTTGACAGTTATTAGTATCTGTGGGCCAGATCAACCACTGTTTCCAATCTGGATGTGTTCTGTTTTGGTTTAATACATAATTTATGTCTATCTCTTCATCTATAGAGCTATTGCTGTACATTGTTGGTTTTGGAATAGACGGTTTATTTAAGTCTTTAATTTTGGCTAGGCCAAGACAGGTAGTTTGTTGAACAGTGTCATTTAAAAATATCATTTGTTCTGGGATCATGCAGGCTCTAAACAAAGATTCTATACCCTGTACTTGCCATTCTTTTGTGCCCCAAACACTTTTCAATTCAACATTTTTGTCCCAATAATCAAAACCAAAAGTATTCATTTGTTCAAAGAATGAGTCCGAATATATCAATTTTGTGTTTGTTATCATGGTCTTTGTCCCTGTCTTATTTGACAATTTGAAATAAAATGTTTCAGCATTACTTATGTTAAAACCTGAAAAGTATGAATATTTGTCATAGAAGGTTCTTGAGCTTCCTTTTGGAGGGGTTGCACAATGTTCCCATTGATTATAATTTAAAACATTTCTAGGTTGTGCAGATCTATGTAGAAAATGGTTACCATAGTGGTTATAACAGTACATACTATCATAATTTGTAGAACCCTGCAAATAATCATGTTTGGTAAATTTAGCAGACATTACTAAGTCAGACATCATATTATTAATGCTTTCGAAGTCCCAATCATCAGCAAATGAGCTTGGTTTTGCAAAGTCACTCAATGAGATCTTAATTTGGTGTGGATATTTCAGGATTTCGACCGGACCATACATTTCATAGTCAGTGTTGTCCCAGGCTACCCCACCCGGTATCGGATTGGCTGTGAAGTTGACTGAAGAAAGTTCTCTTTTCTCGACGTGTGACGATGTGTGTGGTTTGAGGATCAAGTTGATTTTCTGACTTGCTGTGTCCATTTTAGCATATTTTCCCTCAATGAAGCGTCCCAAAGTAAGCACCATGATGAGCCAAAGTATGAGGATAAATGCACCAAAACCCACCCAAAATTCGATCCATGGAGAAATCAGATATGTTTCTTTCAGTTGTTTCAAAAGTTCTTTAGCTTTATCTTTAAAGGTTTTTGATGATTTCTGTGTCTTTGATTCACTGAAGCCTTCAGAGGAATCATCGAAGTTTATGAAGTAGCCGGATGCAGTTCTGTCAATTGTTCCAATTGCTTCAGGATTACTGTTTCCTGCATTTTCGCTTGGTACTTCATTGTAGATTGGTGTGTCTCTGCTAAAAGTTTTTATTTGGGTTTTCAGAGGTCTGAGTTCTATTGCATTGTTGCATAGTCCTTGTTGTTCTTCTGTAGGCGTTTCGAATGTGATGAGCCTCTTCGTTAGGACCTCTGTACTGGTAGCAAACCTTGGTGTTCGGCTACTTATTGGGAGTCCACTTGGCCTACTGTTTGTTAGTGGCCACATGATTGTGGTTTTACCAGGTCGATAGATACAACTCGGTTCTCCTTTTTACCAGCAAGTGGCGGTAGTACAACTGATCTTGTCCCGTTGATAGACAAGACAGGAACTGCTTTTCTGTAAGAAGGCCCAAATTCCTTCTTTACCGCGATCTTTTCCCTGACTAGATCCCCGACTTTTGGAATCCAGACAGGTCTTGCTGGGACAGGTGGTGGTTCTTCAGTGGTTGTTGGCTGTTGTTTCAACTTTATGTTGCTCAGGTCTTTTCTTGTTTTGTTTAAGTCCTGCAAAATAGCCAAACGGTCTTTGATATCAAAGCTTTTTTCTTTCACCACTGAAGTCTGACTATCAATGTCAGAGATCAACATCCTAGTTCCAAATAATAATTCGTACGCACTGAATCCCTTCAGAGAATTTCTTGGCAAGTTATTTAGACTACGTTGGACACTTATTAGATGTTTGACCCACCCAGCTCCTGAACCTAATACCTTTGCCGTTATAGATTGCTTTATGTCACGGTTTTTTCTTTCAACAATTCCGTTCCCCTCAGGGTGAAATGGACAAGAGTACCGCAATGCCACGCCCATGCTGACCATGGCCTCCTTATAAGCTCTAGAGCTAAAAGCAGGACCGTGGTCCGAATGCAGCATGCCAATTGCGTATGTGCCGATAAAGACTCGCAAATCTTTTATAACAGTTCTGGCGTCAGCCGTTCGCTGGGGCCACATCCATATGAATCTCGTGCATGAATCCACTGCGACCAAGATATATTTATAGTTACCGTCCCTTTGTAAGGGACCGCAGTGATCTAGATAAACACAGGCTAATGGTTTATCCGAGATTAGAAGGGGCGTCTGAGCTGGACGTCTCACCGTTGATACTTTCATTTTTTGACATATTTCACATTCTAGAACATAGTTCCTTGTTTGTCTTCTCATTTGTGGCCACCAGTATCTTTGTTTTAATAATGATACTGTGGCTGAGACGCCAGCATGGATGGAAGCAAGCCCTTCGTGTGCCGCTATTATTAGTCCTAACCTATGTTCCATGTTTGGAATTGCCCTATCCCCGACTCCAGGGATTCGAGCAAAAGGAACATTGTTTGCATCAGTTATGTATGAGTATTTTACTGGAAAGCCTTTCGGGAGTGTTTCTATCGAATCCTTTTCTGAAGCGCTGACAGCTTGTAATATTTCGCTGTCTATTTTTGTTTTTGACCGGGTGATGGCAGCTACGGAAGCCGTTTGCACAGCTGCCTTCGCGGCCTCATCAGCCAATGAATTCCCTGCAACGTGAACGCCATCACGTTGATGACTCAGTGTGTGTATCACGTGAGTCTTTGGTAGTTCTTTTTGCAAAAGAACTACTTGTTCCCAGAGCATTTTATGCTTGATTGTGCCTCCTTTTGCATCCTTAAAACCATTTTGAAGCCAGATCTGCAAGTATTCATTATAAGACTGAATGCAATAATACGAATCGCACACTATGAGCGTGGGGAATTCTCGATCGGTATTTTCAAGCGCCATCTTAAATGCCAGTAGTTCAGCTCGCTGAGCTGTGCAATCTCCTAGAGATTGCGTTTTAGTGAGGGTTGGTTTAAATTTCCCTTCGTGCCAGCGACCTTTAACGATCGCGCACGCAGCACTATAAGCTTGTTTACCCCCGACTGCGGGTTGTGCTGATCCGTCTGTATATATTATACAGCCGTAATGATCTAGAGGCAGAATTTCGGTCGGCGGAGGACATTCAAATTCATATTGGAGAAATTCTTGTGTTTTTAAGTTAGGATCAAATTCGTATGCCACGTCCGTTGCAGCAAGAGAATTAGCCCATTGTATCCATCTCGGATGGAGCGCTTTAGCATTTGGAATGCTTGCCTTTGTTACCGCCTCTAGGGCTGGTATCGGTGTCACGATTATTATTCGTTTACCTTGTGCCAGGGCTCGTTCTTTTGCTATAGCTGTCTGTGTTGCAGTTAGAATTTTTTCCGTAGGGCTAAATTTCATTTCAGCCTTAGTGTACAAGTGTGATTTGAATGCAATTGGTACCTTTTCTCCCTCATTAGAGGTCAGGTATGTGAATCCGCATCTCCCTGGGATGACTCGAATCACAAGATTGCGTGTGTTATCACGTGTTTCTAATTTTGTTTTAATTAGCATGTCTGTTTGTAAGGATCTCAAAATTTCTGTGTGTATTTGAGTCCAATTGGATCTTTTAAAATCTGGTTTTATCAGATCATAAAGGGGTTTGACCCTTTCTGCGTAATTTGCAATGTATGTTCTTCCGAAATTTAGGAAGCCTAGAATCGACTGTAGATTTTTTAGTGTTCTAGGTGCTTGGATTACGGCACATTTCTCTAGGAAATTGTCCGCCAGGCTTTTGCCTTCACTTGATAATTCATATCCTAAGAACAGGACTGCCAGATGGGCAATTCTGGATTTTTTAAAGTTGAATTTGTAACCCTCTGCTGCGAACCCAAGTATTATGGTGTTCACTCTCTTCAAGTGAGTCTCCAAGTCATCATCTGTTAAGTAAATGTCGTCGACATAAGATAATGCTTCATCATCATATATTTGTAGTAATTCTGTTACTCTCGCTGAGAATACTCCCGGGCTGTTCTTGTACCCCTGGGCTAACCGACAGAATTGTTTTTGAGTGCCATTTATTGAGAACGTAGACAAATATCTGCTCTCTGGTGCTATGTTTTGACAAAAGAATCCATTAGAGATGTCTAATGTTGTTTTGTATTTTTTGCGCACTATGTTATTCATTAGTGCAGCACTATGCGAATTTTGCACTGCAAAAGTTTTGCAACATGTGTTAAGGTGTCGGTAATCCAAAACTAGACGATATGAATTGTCTGGTTTGGAGACCGGAAACAAAGGGTTGTTCATTTGTGAGGTGCAAGTTTCAATCACCCCCTGGTATTCTAGCTGATCTAGTATTTCTTTTACCTGTTTTTTAGCTTCTTGCTTAATTGGGTACTGCCTTTGTGCAGTAGGTTGTGATTTTAACTGGATTTTGTGAGGAGGAGAGTCCTCATCCCATCCCACGTGATTTTTATATAAAGCAGGGGCTAGAGCCACTGCCCACTTTCTAGCAAGTGTGTATTTTTTATGAATTGGGATATGATTTGAGAAGGCAGGCATAATTACTTCTTCGCCATGAGGGCAATCCCTGACAAACTCTGGTGGCCAGTCTTTTTCAGCTAGAAGGATATCATAGCCCTTGGAGAGATTATCCCAAAATAGTCCCCTTATTTTTCTAGTCTTATCTCCCTCTATACGTAATGTTATTTCGTATATTTTGTGAGGTTTGCTAACTCTGGTGTCTGCAGTTTCCACTTGAAGATATTCATTCGTGTCCACTGTCTCCAGATGATTCATAAGGACTTTGCGAGCTATGCTCACTTCTGCTGCGCTGTCTAGCATTGTCTGAGCCCATTCCCCGTTTTTCAGTTGTGTCCTCAGAATTCTCGGCATTGTTAACTATTTTAATGCTGGCTACCTTCTTCTTTGGAAATTGTAATTTCTTTTTTAGCTGAGCAGGTTCCTTGTCTTTGGACTTGGCGTGCTCTTCTCTTTGTTCTGATCGTCCTCTTCTTTCCGATTTCTGCGAGGAAGTCTGAAAAGATTGAGAGGGACGTGTATCAATGTCTTGATATCTATCAGGCTTTTTTATATTATCCCTATTTCTAAGGTTATATCTTTTCCCAGAGGGGTCACTCTGGGGTGACCTGTGTCTTTGGTTCGGAGATTTCTCTCTTCGCCTAGGAGACCTTCCTCTGGACTGGAATTTCTTTTCTTTGGGATTGGATTGTTTGTTTCCATCCCAGCTCTTTTTCTGTGATGTTGAATTATTATTAAAAAATATTTTTTCAGGACTTTCAATTAGTTGTGGTTTTACTGGTATCCCACCTAAACTATCTCTACCTAGTTCCTCATAGGATTTTTCTATGATTCTGGCAATTTCAGCGGGTTGGTCTGCTATATCTGTTTCCTTTAACCTCTGGCGGATCGCCACGTTTGCTGCTTCTCCCTTTATGTTGGCTAATAATATAGCCGAGACCTGCTTGAAGTCTTTTAGTAATTTCATACCAAGAGTTAAAGCGGGTTCTGGACCGTATTCGTCTTGAATTTGTTTTAGCACATCTGGTATTACCGAAATGGATGGAACACCGTGCGTTTTTGTGTAGATGGAAGCAAAGACTGTACCCCAAGTGTCACAGTCCTCAATGTGTGGTGCGATTCCCATTGGAAGACAGATAGTCAGAATCCTGTGCTTTTCTAGCGGGGTGGTGTCTGGAAACACCGCCTCTATTTGGGTGATTTTCTGCGCTAGCCAGAATGGTATTTGTTCCCGTTTAGCCGGTACTTTACCTAGGCAGGACTGGATGTTCTGTGGTGTCATTTTATTTGTGTTCCCCTGGTGAGGGGTCAGCTGTGGGAGTTTAATCGCTGGCTGAATTGTTGAAGTCTGCATCACATACTGGACTAATTGTCTAGGTATTTTTATTAATTGTTTTAGCTGTGTTAACAGGTTAGCTGCAGACATCCCGTCGATGTCTGGATGTGGTGTGTATCCGGCTAGGACCGGCCACGTTGCTCCTGGTCTACCTAAAGGACCGAGCCTGGTGATGTGATTATTATGTTTTAGGGCGCCATCAAATAAGAGCAAATCGTCTTGAAATTTGAGTGGTACTTCCACCTCCTCGAAAGGAGTGTACGTTTCAGGAGGTTCCTCTATTTTGTAATAGTGGAAGTACTTTGTTACAGGATTTGCTGCTGGAAAATTTATCCATGAATAGTATACCTCTGTCTGCCGATATTCGTGTGCCTCAATTACGAATATGACTGTACCACCTCTAGGTGTCAGTCTATTTTCTATAAGTTTTATGGTTATAGATTTCCTTTTAATGACCGGGATGAGTATTATATCCGGGTCAGCTTCCTGTATGGTAGCATCAGCTGCTGCGAGTTCAGTTGCTAATCTAACTGCCTCTCTTTCTTCATCACTGTCTACCATTTTACCGACAGGATGGATATTTTGTTTGTTTGCAGATCAGGTTTCTTATGGAAACAAAGATTAGATGCACAATATTTTGGAACAGTGTATCCTTCAACGTTGACTATACCAAGAACCATACATAGGAGTTCCCTCCTGCGAGGTCTGGCGGATATAACCTTTTACCCACTCCAGACGTCTTTGGAGTATTATGGGAGAAAGGGGTCTGAGTGAGAAAGCACGACTGAGTTACTTTAAATGTCTTACGTTAGTTTTATCGCCCTTTCCAAACGCGTTGGGCGCCATGTAGTGTAGTTCCTATTATCCCAATAGGCTCTGCGCATTGGAATAATACCTTCAATAGTAAAGGCCTAGACCAGACGTTAACTAGGTCTACTACTGACGATATTAGACTTAAAGTTTTGGGTTTGCCAGCTAGCTCAGAGTTCACTAGAAACTTTCTCGAATGTTCAGGAAGGAATTAACTTCCCTGATTAGACAAGAAGGGATTTAGTTTCTGACAACCATAGAACATGACAACTTTGCTCTCCCCTAATCAAGAGTGTATCTCGAGAGTCGTGTGAACAAAAGGCAATTTATTTTACTCAGTCAGTACGTGCATTCTTAGTCTCATCAGAATGTAGAGAAAAGGAGGAGACCGGCGTGTTCAATAAAAAGGTGTTATTTATTGATCAGTCTCTTTTCTCATACAAGAGAAATGGATCGATATTATTGCAATACTTATAGTTAAGTAAAGTGCATACATTAAAAGCAGAAGTATAAAATAATACTGTAAAAACATTGATATGGTTTCTAAGCCATAAGATGTTTTAAAATGAATAAAATATATTATATACACATATACATTTGACTAAACGTACTCAACTGGTGTTTCTAAATACGCCTACCCCGTGTACCTGACCTAAGCCTAATACGTGGGCGGGAATAGAAAGTTACAGTTTAAGTTAAGTTTGTTTTTGCCAAGTGAATAACTAAAGAATTCTCTGCGAGGGGTTATTCAGTTCTGTACCTGGAATTAAGGATGAATGAGGGATGGTATCTCTCTCTCTGGTCTCGATATTCCAGGCTGCCTGCGAGGGCTACCCGGAAGCGCCGGTGCTGGATCTCTCGGCAGGAGAAAGCAGCGCGTCTCGTTCTCAGCGCGTCAGGAAGGCGGGGCTGTGCCAGCGGGGTCTGCTCTGCTCTGGGCTTCGGCAAGTATGGCTGCTCCGTCTCGTCACCACCGCGTGTGTTTGCATAGGGCAATATCGGTAATATTTATACCTTTAAGGTGCCGAGATTGACGTAAGGATGGACATAGATACGTCAATAAGGATGTCATACGACTTGCTCGTTAGCACATTCTTTTGCTGAAGTTCTCGGTGAAATCAAAACAATGGCCGCAGGGTTTTGCCCAGGTTTGTCATAGGTTTGATTTGTTATGAGAACTCCGTATGCCTTATCAGGGGCTGGAGGAATATCGCTTGTCTAATTAGATCGCAAGCGTTATGACCTAATCAGATAACACGTTCCTGTGCCGTAGTGTGACTGCGTCAGATAACGGTATCTGCATCATGGGGGTTTTCTGCCTCATGGGCTGACTGCTAGTTAACTTGTTGGTTTGTTTAACCAGAATAGGGTCAGGAATAGGGGGATCGATTCAGAACCTATAGGAATACATCACACCCCCAATAGAGATTCATTACCTTTTTTAGGTCAGCGGGGACGGGGGAACAGTCTCAATCGACCCAGAGGGAATGGGAGAGGGAAGTTTTACCCTCAACCTCAACAGCAAAGGAGATACTACACAAGGAGTCAACAAAAATGGGATTAGAACAGAAAGCAGCCATTATAAATCTCTCTGATACCACTCTTAATACAATAGAAAAACAAGTCCTAGAAAAGGGTTTAGGTTTTGCCATCAGCTCTCGAATTAACAAATATAACTTAGAAAGAGATCTCCAGGGATTTTTTAGAAAAATTAGGCTCCAAGAATTTTTCAGAGATAAACCACCAAAAGAAGGACCCATTAACAAATCGGGACTCAAACCAAAATCAACCTGGACACCTAACATAGGGATGGTAAATAAACAAGTTGACTTGTTTGAAAAAGTGGTAGAAAGCAACATCTCCTCACTTCTAACACACCCACTGACAGGTATAAATAACTTAAGCGCAGAAGAAAGGGCCGCTTTGAAAAATCTTGAAAATAATGAATTCCTCACCATCAAACCTGGTGATAAGGGCGGCAGTATAGTCGTAATGAACACCGAAGACTATAACAAGAGGATGATGTCTTTACTAAATAATGTGGAACACTATTGCCCCTCTAGTAGACAAGAATGGAATACATTAATACATAGAGTAAATATTCTCCTTAAATTCGCACACGAGGATGAGATAATCTGTCTTGATGAATACAATTTTTAAAAAAACGAGGCACCAATTATTCCGGCCCTTTACGGACTTCCTAAAGTCCATAAAAACATACAGAACCCACCGATGCGGCCTATCGTGTCATCTATTGATTCCATCACAGAGCCTCTTAGTAAATATATAGACAGGTTCCTTCAGCCCATTGTTGTAACACAGAAAGCATACATAAAGGACACAACGAATATGATAGATAAAATTGAGGGTCTTCCTTACGATACCAACACACAATGGTTAGTGACGTTGGACATAGAGGCCCTCTACACTAACATCCCACAGGATGATACCATCAAGATGTTAGAGGGTCTCTTAAAAAAGGACACTGAAGATTTAGACCAACATGCAACATTCATTCTTGAATGCGCAGAAATTATTTTGAAAAATAATATTTTTTTATTCAAAAATAATTTTTTAAAACAAATAAAAGGGACCAGCATGGGGGCTACCTGTGCCCCAAGTCTAGCTTGCTTATATGTGGCGGCTTTTGAAGAAAAACATATTTTTAACACCATGGCACCATTCAGTGAAAACATCTCATGTTGGTCGAGATACATCGACGACATTTTTTTTATTTGGACAGGGTGTTTAGAATTATTAAATGATTTTATTTTGTGGTTGAACCTGGGTGATCAAAACCTCAAATTCACCTCTAACTGTAATAAAGTAGCAATTGAATTTTTGGATATAAAAATCAGAGTAGATAATGCAGTACTAGGTGTCGACTTATATACTAAACCGACTGATCGAAACACACTGCTTCACTACAAAAGCAACCATCCCAACAGCCAGAAAGATAATATACCGTTTGGTCAGTATCTACGAATTAGAAGAAATTGCACCAATACACAAGATTTTAATAAACATGCCGATGTCTTATCTCAGAAACTTAGGAATCGCGGCTATCCTAACAATTTGATCAAAAGAGCATATAAACGTGCTAAATATTATAATAGGGAATCACTCTTTAGTAAAAACAATGAAGATAAAAATAATAAAACCACCGACAGACTAATTTTCGTAACAAATTACAGTACAGCAAGTAACAAAGTAAAAAACATTATAAATCGCAATTGGTCATTACTTAATGACAGACCAGGCATAAATATCCCGAAACCCATGTTCAGTTTCCGTCGTAACAGAACAATTAGAAACTGTTTAGTTCATACCTTTAAAGAAAAGCACCGTAATACTTGCAACACAATCACCAATACTCCTTTGCCTACGGGGAATTTTAATTGCAATATGTGCTCCAATTGTCCATCGATGATCAAAGGTAACTCAATACGGTATAACGGAATAGACCATAAAATAAAAAACTTTGTCAACTGTAAAACGAAAGATCTGATCTATATGATACAATGTCCATGCAATAAAGCATACATTGGAGAGACAGCAAGAGAAACAAGCATTTACAATGCAACGGTTTTGCCTTTGTAAAAGTTAGAGCTATTGGCATTGTAAATGACAAATTTTGTATTTATGTGTTGGCTTTGAAAACAGATAAATAAATGGCATTGTCATTTACAATGCCAATAGCTTAATCTCTCACAAATGCGAGACCTATTGCATTTGCACACACACACAGACCACAAACACACACACAGAGCCACACACACGCGCGCGCAGGAGGCAAGCATGACTGACAACATGGGCGCGCAGGAGGCAAGCATGACTGACAACATGAGCACGCAGGAGGCAAGCAGGACTGACAACATGGGCGCGCAGGAGGCAAGCATGACTGACAACATGGGCACGCAGGGGGCAAGCATGACTGACAACATGGGCGCGCAGGGGGCAAGCATGACTGACAACATGGGCGCGCAGGGGGCAAGCATGACTGACAACATGGGCGCGAAGGGGGCATGACTGACAACATGGGTGCGCAGGGGGCAAGCATGACAGACAACATGGGTGCGCAGGGGGCAAGCATGACTGACAACATGGGCGCGAAGGGGGCATGACTGACAACATGGGCACGCAGGGGGCAAGCATGACTGACAACATGGGCGCGCAGGGGGCAAGCATGACTGACAACATGGGCGCGCAGGGGGCAAGCATGACTGACAACATGGGGGCGAAGGGGGCATGACTGACAACATGGGTGCGCAGGGGGCAAGCATGACAGACAACATGGGTGCGCAGGGGGCAAGCATGACTGACAACATGGGCGCGCAGGGGGCAAGCATGACTGACAACATGGGCGCGCAGGGAGCAAGCATGACAGACAACATGGGCGCGCAGGACTGACAACATGGGCACGGGACCCCGGATGTAGCTGTGACTGCTACTGCAATTAGCAAAACCTAAAAAGAGAAACTACACACAGGTACCCGAAGGATACATGAATGAATACCATGTGGTGGGCACATCTCCAGAGCTTTTAAGTGCAAGGTCAAGGGATGACTGAGGCAGGTTTACGCTAGGAGCTGGGAGGGAGCAGCAGTGTCTTGTGAGCCTCTGCAGTCTGAGAAGAGAGTGTTGAGGAGATGGAGAGACAGACAGGGTCTGAGAGAGTCAGTGCCTTCCGCTTAAAGCCCTCGGCTGCAGTGATCATGAAATCAACCCGATTAAAAGGTGTAAATGTGGAGAGAACCGGGAGAGGGCTGGACGATATGGAGTGACCTGATCCCAGCCCTGCCCGCTCTGAGCCACACTCTGCACAGCAGCTGGGGCCTCATCAGCAGCTGACACGAGGCTCTGACAGCTTCGAGATGGGGAAAGAAGGATGAGTGAGCACAGATGCAAGTAGGAGTAAGATGAAAGGAAGGGTTTGGTACAGCTTAAAGAAACACACTTCCTACACTACAACCTCGCACCCAGCAACAACACTGTCCGAATGAATGAGTTTTCTTATTCAGATGAGCGTGCAGGGGAAGTTCATTTAAATGTAATAAATAATGAAAGTTTAACAATGTAACCCAGCGCGGATCGATGTACAATCTCTATCCCCGCATCGCCCCCCCCCCCCCCCCCAGCGGCCCACCGGGCAAATGGCCAGTGCCCGCTACGGCCAGTCTGGCCCTGGAAGGAAGGACGCAGCGCCCATCTGAAGGAAATCTACGGTTAAGCTGCACTGGGTTTGGCAGTGAAAGGGTTAAATGGGAATGGAGAGCATTACAATGTACACCCTTTAGAGGCAGGAAACTGCAGGGCGCTTGGAAACAGCAAACCTGTCAGAGCCTGGTCTGTGTAACACCGGCTATAAAATATAACAGGAGCCTGCCTGGTTCCCTGATGGCCTCCTTGGGAAGGCTTTAGTTCACTTCCGGGTATACGGGTCACCCAAAAGTGGCCCAGCACTGCCTGGCATCACAGGTGCTTAAAGATCACAAGCGCCCGTGTGCACTCTCATTTATATAGATGAGTAGTGGTCATTCTCGCCTGGTCTGTGCTTTGCATAAACCTACATTCTCTCATGTGCACAACTGCCTCTCAGAGCAGAAAAGGATTCTTTTGATTTTAAAACAAATGGCATCGTGTTTTTGAAATATACACCATGAAATTGAGAAAACAGAGAGGTTACAATGTCATTGAATCCAGTCAGGATTGTACCAACATTTTGCATTTGACTATAAGTGTAGAGCGTATCCTGGTCAAAAACCAAAAAGCCGTAGGAGTGTATTCTTGTAGTGCTACTCAAAAAGGCATATGTGGGCGCAGAAAGAGAGAGAGGAGGAGGGGAGAAGATAGAGAGGGAAAAAAGAGGAGGGAGGCGCGGGTTCAAGTCCTCCGGCGGGCAGGAGATGCAGCGACGCCGGTGACCCTCCTGCGGGCAGATCTGCGAGGGTAGAGGCGGTGGCACCTCACAGGGAGAGGACCCTCCGGATGAGCTGTGGGCAGGAGCCCTGGGAGCGCAGACGCTCTGAAGACACAAGCGCCGCCTCGAAGCCTCCCTCGCACTGCTGCAGCGCTCACTCCACGCGCTCCCTCCCAGCTGCGAGCGAGACTCCTGAAAAAAAAAAAAGAGAACAAGCACCTACGAGCACACAAGAGCGGGAGGGGGGTGCGGGAAAGGAAAGAGAACAAGCACACAAGAGCGCGAGGGGGGTGCGGGAAAGGAAAGAGAACAAGCACACAAGAGCGCGAGGGGGGTGCGGGAAAGGAAAGAGAACAAGCACACAAGAGCGCGAGGGGGGTGCGGGAAAGGAACGAACAGCGGGAGGGGGGGCGGGAAACACGAATAAAATATGCCGCTTACCTGATAGCCGATGCCAGGCAGACGTCCCTCGTTGCATGCCTTCCGGGAGAAATGAGCAAAACAAACCTCCCCCCCCCCAAAAAAAAGCACCGCCCACAGCCGCATGACGTGAGCAGAAACAGAAAAATTCTCGGGAACGCCCCCGAATCTGGTCCGGCCTTTGACGGACAGATCCGGCTCCCAATGGCTAGCCTCCATTTATGGAGCTAGCCAATGGGAGGAGGGGGCGAGGAGGGGGCGGGATACCCGACCCAAACAGAGAAACATAAGAATTTTGCTAGCGCATGCGTACTTCGTACGCATTGCCAGCAAAACCTAATAAAAACTAGGATAACAGAACATAAGTCTGCCATTAGGACCCAAAAGAAATCAGCCCCCCTTGTGGAACACTGGATTAGCCATAACCATAAACTAGAAGATTTAAGGTGGTGTGTTATAGAGACAATAACACACAGCACCAGAGGTGGCAACTGGAATAACAAAAGAAAGAAAAGAGAACAGTTTTATATGTCTTTATTTAACACGTTCCGCACTGGACTAAATAATAGAGAAGAGTGGGAAAGATTAATTCTGTAAGCAACCAGCGACCCATCTAGCAATAAACTGATTCCAATTCTCTGTTTCTTAACTAATATCTCAAATTTTTCTGAAAAATGTGTTTTCGCCACATTTTCTTCAGATAAGTAAGATACCAATCCTCTCACGTCACTGGTTAAGTCAACCCCTCTGATGTATATATTGTACTGAAATATCATAGGTGGATTGTGTAACGTGTATTAATTCAGGCATCCAAGCGTAAAATACTGTAATCATAGACTAATTGTTAAGATTGTGTCTTAATGTATTGAGTACTGATGCTAACCCTAAGGACAAAAACATGTTCTCTATATTAATGTCAAACTTAATTATTGATACATGTTTTCTACATTAAGTAGACAGCAGATAAGATTTTTTATCTTGTCATACGATTGAATTATGTATACATCAAGATTCAGCCTCGATACATTTAGTACTATTGCCATGCTCAATGACAGATACATGTCTTCTATGTTGGATAGATATCCTGTATGACGATGTATATTATCAAGTGTCTTTCATGATCTTTGAGTATGTTATACGATGTGTTGGTTTACATATTTTAAAAGACGGAATCGAAACAAACATTGTGCACCCTTTGTAACCAATACACAAACGATTTTGTATGACTCGTAATTGGGAACTATCCCAATCCAATATGGCCGCCGCAAGAAATAATGTTATCATAATGTGTCATCGTAAAACATAGATTAATAATGACTAATGGATGAGCAGACTCATGAGATTGTGACATCAAACGAGAAAGCAAGTAAGAAGAGATCACTGATATTAGCGTTTCGAACTGATCAAGTATTTAGTATTCTGATTTTAAGTTCCGGGTCACACGGCTCGTATATCTTATTTATTTTATAATTTCAAACTGAATGTTTTGGAGATAATATTCACTAACATCAATCCTGTTACTGCGACAGATTTTGCGTTTTAGTAGCGCTAATCATAGCTTTAGCACATATAGCTCGATTAACGACTTCCGGGTTATTACGAACAGCGTCAGCATAAAAACGCCGCTGTAAACGAGAGATTGTAGACCGCGCACCATCACGAAGGCAGCGATTTATACGAAAGCACGGAGGAGCAGGGAGGCCGGAATTCTAAAAACAGGTAGGCGGATACTCTGCCAGTTGGTCTTTAGGTACATAGAGTAAAATTTAGTTACCAGCAAGGATTATTGACTTTATGAATATTAGTTGGCTCTATAATCCTAAAAATGCAGATTGAGCGCCATGGGGGTATCACAACAGGTATCTCCTAGACAGGCCATTATTGCTTTTTCATTCCAACGTGTAGCACCAGTGAGGTATATCGTCCTGTACAGGCGATACATTTAACCTGTACGGGTTGAACAATATTGATAGTTATCCAACCACATGTTAAGATAAGCACTATAGTTTTCGTACCATAGAGTCCTCTACAGTTTAAAGCACGGCATAGATATCAGTTAGTGAATATAACAATACTAAAATATTGTCCTCTGTGTATATATTTTGATTCTAGAGCCACATATTGTCTCTTCAATTCTAAAGAAGAGTATTCTGAATCGGTAATCATCAAGAGCCGAGAATATTAGTATGAACCTTAAATGAATACAGGTTAGTAGAAGTTTTGAGCTATAAGTCTGGAATAGAGAAGACTTTTGAATTTTCAACTAGAATGTCAATATAATTGTTGATCCATACCCTTCTAGGATTTTTTGTCTTTCATCTTCGGTGGCCCCTCCGTGCACATTGAATATTGGTGTATTCACATTTAAGGTAATCCACTGTATGATAAATTCTGACAAAGGTCCCTACAAAAATACGATAACAGACTACTGAATAGTGTTTTTTCTACACACAGCTCCAGTGAGAGTAGAATCGCTAAGAAATCCTTATAAATCTGCGGAAAGGAATTGATAGATTCGATTGAGAAATACTGCAGGTACAAACAAGATGTTTATGCACAGACTTCAAATCTTAAACATAGAATTACTTCGATATGCAACAAAGAAGTGATGTTGGTCATTCAGTGTAGATTTTTACAACTATTACTATGCAAACAGAGGCCATGTGTCCAGCTTATTAGTTTAACAATTAGAGTAAAAGGTCCCAATGATATAGCATTTTATCAGTATTTGGTGACCACTTTTCTATTTTCCATGTTAAACCCTTTACCTATAATCGACGATCTAACTGAAGAAAGATTGGGGGAGAAATAGAAAGACCAGATCAGATATTTCCTTGTGCTTTCTGGTCTAGTTGATGAATACAACAGTATGATATTGTGTTCTATAAAACAATAATACAGTTAGTGTAGCAGGAGCAATAGTTATGCTTAAGTGTAGACAAGTAGTGTAATTATTTTTGTTTTGATCTCTTAGATACCAAGTCAATTGTTGTGAATGTCCTGAAGAAGGTGTGAAGAATAACAAAGCACCGAAACGCCGTGTCGACCTTGTTCACTCTTGACCATATATGATTGTTTTTAACTTTGACTGCATAATGTATGAACTGACCACTGATGGTGGCTTGTATTAATTGCTTTTAATAGTTTTTAGATTGTAACCCGCCTGGGAGGTAATACATTTTATGTTTGACCTTTTGACAAATTTTGCTTACTTCGTGTCATTAACCCTTAGTAACTTTATCGTCCCTTTGTCTACTTTGCCCTGCCTTGCTCTTGATACTATTTCTTCATTGACCTGGTCCTCAAATTAGAAAGAATCCATACCATATTTTTGTGGGAGATAGGTTCGAGGACATCCAACCTACCAATACGAAGACAGGGTTTGTAAATTCTTTTCTAGTGTCAAGATCCCCTCCCTGTCAGATTTAACAGGGGTCCCTCCATCTTTTTGGATACAAGCACCAATTCCGACAGAGTCCCAATGCACGGGGGCGACTACGGGAGCAATCTACCAGGGTCAGGTGGAACAATAGCATCCTCAAAGAGGCGCAGCGTCCTGAGCTTGGTAGGCTTGTGGCGCGCATGCTCAACTGCACAGAGATATTTAACCAGAGGTTGCCAGACAGCCTTAAAACGTGTGTCGCGAGCTTGCAGTCGCGATGTGAAGAGCTCCATAGTGATGACATGCCATAAATGCACAAACCAGGCTGCGACTGGCGGGGCTTCAGTTTTTTTCAAGTACAAGGCTATAAGCTATTTGCTCGCTCCTAGCATCTGGAGCGCCAGAGTCCAGTCGCTCCGGGTGAGTGCCTTCAGGTTAGCAGGTTTGATACCCAGTAGGATTGTGCTTGTGACTTCAGGCAGAGGGAACCCCAATACCCCCTTAATGTGGCTAAGGACCACTTTCCAGAATAGGGTCAATGATGAACACGCCCACCAAACATGTATAAAGTCCCCAGATGCAGACTGGCACCTCCAACACAGAGGAGAGGATGTAGGAAACATTTTGTGGAGACGCTGGGGCGTATAATACCATTGAGTATATAGGCATTTTCCCACTGTGGGATGCAGCGATAGATTTTGGGGATATCCTGCCATAATCAACACCACTGCAAGGGCACATTGTCCGTGTTGGAGGTCGACTGCCATTGGTGTTGACACGGGTGAGAGGGTAGTGTATTTGGATGCTGTAGAATATGATAGATCCGAGATATCAGCCCCTTTGATCCATCAAAATAGCAGACCAGCCGTTCGAAGGGGTTGAAGGCGCGTGAAGCCGCCTGGTGCATCCCCCTCTCGGACACCCAGTGCCGCAGCTGGGCATATTGCAATCTCGCTTCCGGAGGGACGCGAAATTCCTCCCTACATTGGGCAAAGGTCTTGAGTGTACCCCCTCATATAGATCACAAATCACCCTGCAGTCCCCTTGTGTCCATTTGGCAAAGGCACGTGTGCGGTGAGCCGGCAGAAAGAATGGATTCCCCTCCAGCGGGGTATGCGGTGAGGGAAATGTTGTGAGGCCTCTGCGCTCGGCTACTTTATCCCATATTTCCAAAACCATTCTTGTGGGTACCACTATGTAAGCACTCCTAGAGCGCGCCGCCCGATGAAGCCATACAAGATCCCAAACGGTTCGCCCAGTCACTGCCCGATCCATATGCAACCATGCCTTCTCACTGTCCCTCACCCCCACTCCACCACAAAGCGAAGGTGTGAGGCCCAGTAGTAATCCATGAGGTTGGGGCAGGCCAGCCCCCCCTATCTCGTGGCGTCATGAGGACCTTTTGAGAGAACCGAGGTCGCTTCCAGCCCCAAATAAAGGTTGTGAGGTCGCGTTGGGGGCCTCGTATATAATGTAGTGGGATAGGCGTGGGGAGGCATTGAAAAAGATATAGAATTTTTGGGAGGATCGACATCTTGATAGCGTTGATTCTGCCCAGCCACGATAACACCAGGGGCTTCCACCTCCGTAGGTCTTCAAGGACCGCCTTCTGACACTCCTGCCAGTTTACTCGTGTCCATGCGTCCAAAGAAGGGGTCAGCTGGAGGCCGAGATAGCGAATGTGGTGGGAGGCCCATTGATACAGCACAAGTTTCTCCAAGAAGGAAATCTCCTCTTTCGGAATGGTGAGATTGAGGGCCCAGGATTTGTCATGGTTAATCTTAAGGCCCGAGGCCCGCTCAAAAAGGCACAGCACTGAATGCAGTGCCGGGAGGGACACCTGGGGACCCTTTAAAGTGAGGATAAGATCACCGCAAACAGCGCCACCTTGTTCTCCAAGGGGGATACCTTGGATATCAGGTGCCTAACGGATCATCTTCGCTAGGGGTTCCACTACAAGGGCGAACAACAAGGGTGAGAGGGGACACCCCTGCCTCGTACCCCTATGAATGGAGAACGGCGCCATGAGTTGCCCATTGACCCAGAATCTGGCCTGCAGGGCAAGTTATGGTGCCATGACCCTAGTGATCGTATTCTGACCTAATCCAATCTTTTGCAAAACCGCCCGAAGAAAGGTCCAATCCACCCGATCGAACGCATTGTCTGCATCTAGCGACAGGAGGCAGGCCGGTATCTTCCATTGGTGTGCTTTCCCCACTAGAATCATAATTTTACACACATTATCTGCCCCCTGCCGATTCCGGATAAAGCCGACCTGATCCGGCTCTACGAGTCCCGGCATGTGGGGTTCTAGGCATTTTGCTAGCAGTTTAGTGTACATTTTTAGGTCAGTATTTAACAAGGCTATGGGGTGGTAGGACGCACAGAGCGTGGGGTACTTTCCGGCTGTGGGATCAGCGTTGTTTTACCTAAATTGTTTATATGTAACTTGAGAATTAAGTTCTAGTTAAGATGGAAGCTTAGAGATTTAGCTAAATTAACAATGAACCGGTGGCAGTAGAGAATATTGGCAGCCTTTATCCATTCCATGATTGAAACAGAGTAGCCCTATTTGGGGAGAGATAAGTAGGAATTTTGTTTTAGAGGAGTTAGTTTTGGGGTGGTGATAGGACATCAAGGAAAGGATCTTTTCTAGGATGCTAGTGAGGAATTCAATGTCATTGGGTGAGGTAACTTTCAAGTACAGCTGGGTGTCGTCTGCTTAGAAGTGGAATGAGATGTTGAAATTGTTGAACTGGGCACCCAGAGGTTCCTCGTATCGACTGAAACGATTGGAGGAGAGGACAGATCCTTTGGGAATGCCTTGCAAATAAGGTTAATGATGGCATTTAGACTTTTTATGACTTGGAAACGATTGTCCAGGTACGAAGTGAACCAATTTAGAACTGTTCCTCCCCAATCCATTCTGTCTTCAAGAGTTCTGAGAAGGGTAGGATGACTGACAGTTTAAACACCATTGACTTTCAAGGAGGGTACCCTTTGTCCAAAATAAGAAGCACATCATAAACAGTTTGTAGTATTGTTGTTTCAGTGCTCAGAGATCATGTTGCGAAAGAAGTCTAACAACTCAGAGACATAGGAGTCATTTTCCACACCGTAGTGCAGGTTGAAATCACTGAGAAAGATCAGATTTGACGGGCGGAGCAGTTCCTCAAAAATAATCGTGATGATTTGTTCAGGAGTGATTGTCCCCTGGAGGGGGATAGATGAGATGGATCTTAGTTGGCATCCATTGTTTCGATTTGTATTGAGAGGCTTTGAGAAGTAAGTAGTAGAAGTTCATCAATGTTTTGCACTGTATTGATTTTTTTCATTTCTGTCGAGATGAATGATGGAGTAATCATGGAGGGGCCAAGAAGTCCAACTGTGATTGTGAGACCTCATGAAGCTAGGTCTACATAAGGAAAAGGAGGTCAAGGTTGTAGTTAGTGATGAGGCTAAGATCTCTATTTAAGGCTTAGCTGCATATCTGCAATTGTGGAGAAGGCCTTTAGATTTGGTGTGATAAACAGCGAGTGATGCGGGATTCATTTGAATGAGGTTGTTATGGTTGCATCTTCTATCATTGCTGGATTGCTGTAGTTTTCTGCGACGTTTGACAATGGGAATGGAATAGGCTATTAGGAGGTGTTTTGGCAAGATTTAGGTTGATATTCTGCTAGAAGTGATGTTATGTTGTCCCTCATTAGGTATGATGATACTCTCTTTGGTCTCGGTCTTTGTTGTTCCTCCATGTTATCCTGAGCATAGGCCTCGTCATAGTAGAATAAAAAGTACAAAGGGAAGAGAAATCAATAGATTGAAGAGCTGAATAGATCAATTTTACTACTGCAGACTGAAGACTGATGGCAACATAGGATCATATTACATGATAACCTATTATATATTTTTATATTGCAGGTTTATTTTTGGGTTGTTAGCTTGAAAAAGCTGTTTTCCTCAAAGTGCAGTTAACAATGAGCACTAGCTGAAAGTAGAATGTTAAGGTTTTATTTACCTTTCATTAATATATTTTGATAAAACAATAGACATTGGTGAGGACCAGTGTATTTAGGAGATTGTGTGACTACAGTTTTTATTAACGCGTAATTATAAATTTACTGCATTCATAAATTGCAAAATTAGCAGATTTCACAAAAGTGTAAATGTTGTTTCGAACTGAAAAGGATGACAATAATACCGCTAGAGAATGTGATTGATAATTTGCATTTTTAGCTGCACATTGTAGATAACCTTGTTGCAGAATTTGATCGTCCGTGCAACACAGTGCTAGTACCTCTGACAATGGTAAAACTCTGCTGAGTGGTTAGGGGAATTAGATAATGATAATGAATTCCTCATTTCAGAGCCAACCGTGAACTATTTTCAATGTGTCACAATTTGTTATGAAATAAGCGTTTTTTTACTAATATATTGGGTGCAATAAAATCCTTTAAACATTTAAAATATATATGTGCAATGCATGTATACATTTTTATTTATAAATATTCACTGAAGAATCACAGCTACAAATTAGATTATGACTCTAGCTCAAACATATAAAACCACTGAAATTCACCAGTTATGGTCTGTGGCGCAAGCCATAACTTAAGCCTTTCCTTTGCATTGCGACTGACATCACACAAAACTTCATGACAATATTCATCACAACATTTATGACATCTCTGCTTGAACCGTAACTGCATCAATTCATTCACGCTGTGTATGACATCACACATGACATCAATGATGATATCATACGGGACATCAACCATGATGGCTCCTATGAGTTTAGCAATGAGATCACTGATGGCATCACTTCCTTTTGCTAAAAAAAAAAATTGTTTAAATTTTGAGAAAATATAATAATATTGTTTAGATTCTACCTGTGCACGTTTTTTAAAGAGTGCTAAAATATGTTTTTTCTATACTTGCCATCGATTCAAACATTGCAGTTACTGTTTGGAGTTCTATGTTGTTGTGGGGAAAAATTTGAAGAGCTATAACTGTTTTTTTAATTAAAAAAAATGGAGAAACATTAAGAATAAAATGTGGAGTTAGATTGTCGAGGAATATACTATTCTGACATGGAGGGTACCAGGAAGTGCACTTCTCTGACTTGGAGCTGCTCTTCCATCCTGGCTTCGGAAGCTTGAAAAACCAAGAGCCTGCTCAGCCGAAACTGCTTCCATTTCTGTTACTGTCTGAAGCCATGCTTTATCACTACTACGATCTAAAGAGAGGCACTTTCTGGCGTTCACTATAATATTTTGCCAAGAGGCTAGTACTTGAAAAGTGTGTACAGCAGCCGCAATCTCTATATTTGAGTCTTGCCTTTTGTCTGCTAAACTTTGCCAATCAAAGAATATTCATTTTTCTCGTGACAGGAAAGCCTTTCAGACTCTGAGTGGCATGTGAGGAGATTTCCTTTACACTTTGTAGGTATGATCTGCAAAATCTTCACCCACTTTCTTCAGCCTACGCAATGAGTGGTGATGTTCCACATCACCTCCAAACTGATTTTAAAAAGCCCAACCCACAATCAGACTTTACTATAGACCTACCCATTTAATTAGAAGCTGCACCAAGACGTTAAAAGCTCTACACACGGGAGCTCGGCCACACAAGATGGCTGATGGCACGCGCTTCTAACAAGCTCTTTGCGGCCTCTGCTATATCCTCAATAATCCTGCCATACCCGGTACTCGGCGACCTCAAAGTTCAGCGGGGGTTTGTTCTGTGTACCGCCAATGCCTTGGAAGTGCGAAAATCAAGCAGATTGCAGAGGAAAGAAGCCATCCAAAACCAAAGTGGGGGACGCGGCCTGCAGCGGCTGTCAGAGCTATGGCCGGGCTTGGCGTGCCCCCTGAGCCCACTAGGGCCTGCAGGGCTGTGCTTGGTCAGGGGCGGCTCTAGGCTCATGGTGGCCCTGGGCAGGGAGCATAGGTAGGGGGCCCCGGAAGAGGGGGTCCGGGTGGGGCGGAGCCCCCCGGAGCTCAGGAGGGGGGGGGGTCAGGGTGTTAGGAATTGGAACAGAGCCGGAGGCCACCAACTCCCTGCCGGGGGCCGCCACGCAAATATGTATCCATCCTCAGAGGATTATTATATTAAGGATATATATTGGCATGGAGGCCCCTGGGGTTTGATGGCCCTGTGCAGGTGCACAGCTTGCACATGCCTAAGGCCGCCCCTGGCTTGGTGGCCCAGCTTGGCGACGGCTTGCAGCACCGCTTGCTATCAGCACAGAAGACAGCGGACGGCTTGGGGACTGCCAGTCCGCCTCCAGCCTAAGGATGTCGCTGGCCCATGGTGGGTTCTGGGGCTGTGCTGCTGGCCAGATCAGCTGAGGTGCCATGCAGCAGACCTCGAGTGCTGGGGTTGCCCTTGTGGCCTGGCAGGTCACAGTACCTCTGGGCGCCGGCCCTGTGGCTGGCTGGTTGGTAACCATGCATGGACCGGCTCCCCTGCTAATAGCGGCTTTGTGGGGAAGCCATTGAGTGGGCAGTTGCTCTGGGCCTGCAGCCCACTGCTACAGATGTTGCACCCCCCTCTGGGCCCCCCCGCTCTGAACTATCTCTGAGTTAGGGGTTTCCATTGGACTTGAGGCCTTTACTAGTGGGCGGTGTGCTGGCGCGGCAGAATACTCATAACCCATCCTTATGAGGACGAACAAACAGCCAGCCCCCGCAGGGGAACACCATGGAACAGTATACTATGCAGGTCCTCCACTCGTAGTGGCAGACACAAGAGGCTGGTCACAGGTAAGATCCTGTACCAGGTTCGTCTGTTGAAGAGTCCTCCCACGTGGAACTACTCACTTCAATACAAGGATCCAGGGTGGCTCTCGATGGAAAGATAGAAGCAGTGGCGTTCAAAGTCAGTCTCCACCAAGCTGACCAAAGGAAGGTGTCGAACAAGATATTAATCACGGAGGGCTCTATCTTTGAACTTCAATCTGAGGTGGCTACATTGCAGAAGGAGATGGCTGTGGTTACCTCTAAGACTGGGACCCTCGAGGCATGAGTGGAGGATGCATAGGGCATGTCATGCCGCAATAATATTCATTTCCTCGGGTACTCGGAACCAAAGGTAATACAACAGAGACATTTTTTGAATGATGGATCTGGGACATGCTATCCCCGCTGTTAGCCATTGAAAGGGTGCACTAGGCTCTGGTGCCCCCACCCCCAGGCCTGGGGCACTGTCGCTAGCTATCATTGCACAGATTTTGAACTATAAGGACAGGAATTGCATTCTACGTGCTGCCCGGGAAGTGGACACTGCCCACTTTAAAGACCACAGGATCTCCATTAATCCAGACTACACTAATATGGTTCAAGTGTCCCAGAAGGGCTTTGTGGAAGTCAAGGCCAAGCTGTGTTCGATGGGCCTCTACTACATTCTGCTGTATCTGGCTCAAAGGGGGTCCTGTACGGGGGAAGTTCCATTTCTTTGATACCCCAGAAGACGTGTGGAAGTGCTTGGAGATGAGGGATAAGGTACCCAGAGACAGGTCAGGTTCATGGCGGGCTGGCACCGGGAGTGCCCATGGGGCTCGCACCCAAACTGGAGGTCACAAGGGGCATCTGCGTTGGGAGCATCCTTGCCACCTGGAGAAGAGCGACTTACGAGAATTGAAATCCAGAGAGATGGTACCATGGCATTTGTGCTTCATGATGCTGCGTCTGGTGCTGGAGGGACTAAATCTGCCCCACTGCCTGCAAAGGATTTTGGAGACTCTGCTACCTGATTACTTGTTCTTTCAATGTGTTTTGCAGCTTTCACCCTTACCCTTTTTCTTATGTCTCCGCTCTCTCTCGCCATGGGAGGTGTGGGACGATACGTCCAGGGTGCAGCTGGGTTATGCATGCCTATTATGTTCACCAGGAGATGAGCTGATGTGCACTCAGTGTTTGGAATATATTTGTTGAGTTCACAGTGGGATGACCTAATGTGGGTTTAGTAAGGTATTACTTTGTTTACAGGATGGGAGGTGCTTTTCCCACGCTTAGTAGTAGGTCATGGTTGTGGGTCATGAGTTTAGGCTGTGGGTCCTGACAGCGTGGAACTTGATGGATGTGCAGTATGAGTTGTTGTATACTGTCTGTCCAGGGTGCGGGGGGCATTTGTACTAGATTTCTTGTTCTCTGCTCCCACTGTTTAGGGTTGTTTGTTGATTTTTATTATGGTGCTAGGATGTACTCAGTGCACGCATCCCATTGTTTAGTAGTCTTTGCCATGGAAGTTTCAGAGGGCAGGATCCCGGGTGGGGTTGCATGAAGGAATACACTACCCATATGGCTGGCCAAATTAATATTATCACATGGAATCTCAGGGGTTCAGAAACTACTTCAATCGCTACAGAGTCTACTCGTTTTAGGCCCAATGAAGTACAAATTGCTTGTCTCCAGGAGACACACCTCGTGGGGGGGAAGGTTGGGGGGGGACAGAGAAGCTGAGTAAGAAACGGAGGGTCAGTTGTTTCCAGTCTCTTACTCTTCATAGGCCAGGGGGGTGGCCATCTGGGTCACTCCAGAGGTCCCCTTCAGGCACATCTATAGCAAAGCGGATGTGGAAGGGAGCTATGTCCAGTTGCAGGGCACTTTGGATGGCAAGGAGCTCACAATACTAAACTCTTATGCCCTTAATGTCGACGACAGGCTTTTCTTTGATGGGCTTCGGACCTGTTGGAGGATAGTGTGGGTGCACCCATACTCTGGGAGGGGGATTTTAATTACATCTTGCACAGGGGGAGGATAGGTATCCACCAAAGCGGGGCACTAAACATCTAATGCAGACGGTGATGCATTATCTGGGCCTGCTGGATAACTGGCGAGCGCTGCACCTGGGAAGGCGTGACTATACCTGTAATTCCCAGACCCACAATACCCATGATTGAGTGGACCACTTTTTGGTGGGTAGTTCCCGGCTAACTGCGGTGAAGCACTTGGGTCAATTTCTTACAGATCATGCTCTTGTACTATTGACTCTTGCCTGGGGGGCTAGACCTTGTGGGTTTAGGACCTAGTCAATGTTTTCTAACCTCCTCATGGATGTAGTTTGCTGGGAGGAACTGGCAACAGCTTTAGAGACTTTGGTACGCTGCCCCCAAACTTGTGCCACCCGGGGTGGACTGCTCCCCCTTGCTACGCCACTGTCTAGCAGCTGTGGGTCCATGGACACTAGAGTGGTTGAGTGGGATACGCTCAAGGCGGTTGTTAGGGGAGAATGTATAGGGACTGACTGCAGGGTTTGGAGGCGTCTGATGGCTGACCTTAAAGTGCAGGAGGGATGGTTGGCCGACCTACAGAAACATGAATTGTCCTCAGCGGATGTGCGCACAATGATTCTAGGGGTACATAGAGAAATACAGACACTCCGGGACACACTGCATAAGACTGCCCTCAAATCCTACTGTTAGTTACTTAATGAGGGCGATAAATCTGGGAAACTACTGGTTTGGGTCTTCAGGCATCAAACAGAGATACCCATGAACACACGTGGAGAGTTACAGACCCGGTGAAAGAACATTTTGGCGGCCCTTTTTGACCTCTTTAAGTTGGTGTACAGGGCTGGTCTGATTGGCCCAGAGGGAAAGATAGATAGGTTTTTGCAGCCGCGGCCCGTGGAGGGAGTTCTGGTGGGGCAGACAGGCGGAGCGGGGGAGGGGCAGAGTGGGGGGTGCTAAAAACCGGCATATGGATAATTGGAGGTAAGTAAACAATTTAATTAAAACGAATTTCGTAGCGCGCCCTGCATCGCATTTTGCGATGCAGGGCGCGCAACGAAATTCGTTTATTTAATTTAATTGTTTACTTACCTGCAATCATCCATATTCCGGTGTTTACCACCCCCCCCCCACCCTGCCCATCCCCCGCTTCGCCTGCCTGCCCCATGGAACTCCCTCCACGGGCCGCGGCTGGGTTTTTGGCAAGGGTTGGGCTACCCCAGTTGCCACAAGACCTCATGCAGGATTTGGAGGGGGACATCTCCATAGAGGAGCTGGGTGCAACTGTGAAGGCGCTCAATAGATCCTAGGTCCTGAACGGAGATGTTTTTCCAGTAGAGTTTCATCAAACATACCCTGCTGTCCTTCAAGAGAAACTGTTGGAGGTCCTTCTTGAGTGGAAGGAGAGTGAGCTCTACCTGCTGACTTTTCGAGAGGGGATAGTGTGCCTCATGTTGAAACCTTCAGGGAATTCATCGGACCCATCCTCATACAGGCCACTCACCATTCTTAACCGAGATCTTAAGACAGTGTGCAAAATACAAGCGACTAGATAACAAGGGGTGGCCCATGAGTTGGTTCATGTGGACCAATGCGGCTTCAAGCCGGTGTGTAGTACTGCTCTTCATTTACGTGGACTTTCTCTTTTTTCTTTTATTATTATGATTTGCAACTCCAAAGAGTTTCACATAAAATGTACAAACAAAACTACAAAACAACAAATCTTACAGTTGTTAATAACAAGATAAAATACATTCTGGAAACTAACAATTAGAAATCTCACAATTGATTATATACAGAGCAAAATACATAGCAGCAATAATCGAGGTAAAACATACTCCACATATAATAAAAGTCTTTAACGTATAAAGTGCAAGTGCTCCAGAATATTTCGAAAAGGTTCAAAACCTGAACAACATAATTGTGCAATTCAAATACAGTGCAGTGCAAGGTCAGTGCAATCATCTTTAAGCAATATAAGTACTCTAGCAACTTAAACAGTACAACTCCTGATACCCTGAAATTCTACTTGTAATGTGCAGATTGTGTTACCCAGGAGGGCCATATTCAACATGAACAAAGCTAAAAACAGTATAATGATCCTCTCTAAGAAATGTTTAAAAATTGTTTTAGAGAAAGTAAACATTTTGGAACATACTGACACGGAGGGTGGAGCAAAGAGACAATTCTGGGCCTCCACAGCCAAGGTGATATTATGCTTTAGAAACACTGGTCTTAATAATCGGCATCGTAATGGCTTTAATAGGGTACAGACAAATAACACATGGTTTAAATATTGTGTCCGGTTTCCACACAGGTCGCAAAGTCTGTCCTCCCCGACTAATCCCTCCCATGCTCCTGTTATAATTCACAAGGAGAGCAAGTTTAGCGTTAGTAACCTCATAGTTCTACGCACTCCATAGGGAAAGTTCCATAAGACATATGGTTGAGTTTGTTTGTACATGCTACTCTCCACTATTATGTATCCTAGAATGCCTTGAACACAGTACAATATGTCTTTTACGACTAACTTCATGAATTGTTTTTTTAATTAAAGTTTTCAAAATCTGCTTTGGAAGAGGGTATGATCTATTTTTCCAAATTTCAAACAAGTCTAAGGCTTTCTCATAATTTCTAAAAACAATGCGTTCTCCCTTCAAAGAAGAAAATACTTCCTGTTTTAGCGCAGCCCATATAGAACTCACATCACTATTCAATAAATCATTACCCCACCTTAGGCTTGCTGCCATAGTAAACACAAAGGTCGAAAGGAGCCCAAATGCGAGCCGAAGGGCCGCTGGAGCAGCTGCACAATTCTGGTTAAAATGTGGCGCCAAATGCGCCCATCCACCTTCTCAAAATAGTCCCAGTTCTGTTCATCCACTGATTCGCAAGAGTAACTCAGTGAGGGTGGGATTTTAATCTTGTAAACTGATAAAACATGGGCAAAATGTCTTTGCCCACAACATTTATATAGCCTGCCTATTGCAGAGGCCTGAGATATTGCCTTACTTCTGCACTGGCTGATGTGATCACTGCTAGAGCAGTTGCTTGAAAAAACTCTAACTAAATACGGGTACAACTTTACTGACTCTAGCTTATCTTACCCCAAAAAGCAGTGCATATTTTTCCTAGCCCTGCATCCCAGGGACCTGCACACCATGGTTTTGCTCTTGGAGATATTTATTTAAAAAACATATTCATTGGCATAGTGGCCTAGCTCGTTAAGATGCCTTTGTAAACCTATTGGGGTATTGGGGTTAAATCTAACAGGATAGCATCATCCACGTAGAGTAGACAACCGAGTTTCATTGTTCCTAAGTTCAGTGGGTGCCCCTTACATTGCCTCTCCCTACTAAGAAAGTAATTGATATAAAGAGAAAAAAGGTGAGGTGCTAATAAGCATCCTTGCTTCACCCCATTATGGGTTTCCACTTTACTCGACAGGCCCAGGTTCCCTCCCATCAGGACCTGAGTCCAAGTTGAGGAGTGCAATGCGATTATCAGCCTAGGCATATCCGCAGGAATCCCCATTGCGGCCAAGATGTAGACTGACGTATGTATTGCATGATGCCTTGGACGGAGAGGGGGAGATGGATTTGGTTTCCCTTGATATCGAAAAGGCATTTGACACAGTGTAATGAAGATATTTGATGGAGTGAGATTCGGGCCCATCTTCTGTGCGTGGATACAACTCCTGTATACTGATCCCTCTATACATCTTAGGGTAGGTGATGAGCTCTCTCTGAGTCATGGATGGTCAGTGGGGGAACCAGACATGGGTGCCCTCTTTCAATCCTTCTCTTTGCACTGGCCACTGAGCCTCTTGCACTGTTGCTGCGCATAGAAATGGAACCTTGGAGGATCCACTCATATTGTCTCATTATTTGTGGATGACATGCTAGTATATGAATGATACCCCAGAGAGTCTGTTCTGTTCCTGCTGCGGCTGCTGTGTTCCTTTGGCGAGGATTTCAGTATTAGGGTCAATGCCCTCAAATTGCTCTTGTACCTTCTAGATGGAATGATTGAAAAATAGATGGGTCAACTGCCTGATGTGGGACTTCGGTGGGAATTGGAGAGGTTTCAATATCGGGGGATTTGGGTCACACACTATGAGGCACAAAACAAGCTTAAAAATGTGGATAGGGTCTTGTCCGGCATTCAGAAGCCATCAAGTTCTGGAACATGCTCCCTCTTTCTGCTGTAATGGGAAGGGCTGTGTAGGAGAATAGGATCTGCTTCTTATAGTTTCCCCCACTTCTTGCTGATGTTTCACTGTTTCGACTTAGACTGGCTGGGATCCTGCTATCCAGGACCCCAGCCTAGCGGCTTTCTCCTCTAAATTGATTGCATGTACTTTAGGTACACTCCAGATTGGATTCTGAGGTACACTTATAAGTCCCTAGTATATGCGCCCGTCCGCGCCGGACCCGCGCCCAGCGCGGGAGACTATGCCCATTTCCAAAAAATACACTACTCAAGAGCGGAGCTGCTCAGGATGGATATAGATCCCTGTAAACTCCCGCGAAGAATAAACCCGGTAGATCTCTCCTCTACTTTCAGGTGTGTTTCGTGTGGCCTGCAGATGCTTAATAACCCCCCCTTTGCATCACATAAACTGCCCAACCCGTCTCTGGCCACGAATAAGTGCCTTAATGCTCATCTGCGGCCCAACAACAACCAGAAGTCTGGGGCAGGGTGTACGGGTAGTGGGGAAAGATTCTTAAAATGTATCTTGTTGAACACTAGATCTATGGTAAAACATAAATATGAAATTGAAGCACTGATCTCAGACCACGCTGCTGACCTAATGTTTCTAACAGAAACATGGGCATCTGATGTTTCAGGCCCGGACTGGAATGTTGCTGTTCCGGAAGGCTACTCGGTGGAATATGTAAATAGAGGAGAAGTAGTGGGTGGTGGAATCGGGATAATCTATAAATCCCACTTAAAAGTTTTTGCACTCCCTCAACAGGACCTAGAAGCCGAAGCCATGAGTTTTAAAATCAAAGACAATAACTGCCTGATTTTCGATGGCCTGTTGATTTATCGTCCGCCAGGTCCGAGAGCTCCATTTATTAGAGCACTACATACCTACCTAGAAACTACCTCTGACTCGACCACCCATACAATTTTGGGTGATTTTAACTTCCACTTGGAAGCAAATAATGACCCCGAATCAACCACATTAATCGATAATTTTCTTAGTTTTGGCATGACTCAACTGATCTCAAATCCCACTCACATTGCAGGACATACCCTAGACGGCATTTTTACAAATAACAATCATATTAAAGCTATCTCAACTCGACCAGTTCCCTGGTCTGACCATAATGCTATTTTTTTTAACGTGCAATTAAATAACCTGGTCAACCGAAGGAGAGGTCTTACACTCCCTGAAAAAATGCGTCCGTGGAAGAAGCTTGAACCCACTCTTTTGGCAAATATACTTGCTAAGGATCCCCCGGGACTTGAGCATGATAACTCAAATAATGGGGCTCTTAAATATCATAACTGGATCAGTCAGGCAGTCGACGAGCTGGCTCCAGTAGAAATAAAAAAACCTAGAAGACGGTTTGCCACCGCGCAATGGTACTCTGCTGAGGTGAAACTAATAAAACTGAAATGCCGGCGACTAGAGCGGTTGTGGCGTTCAGATTACAGTCGCCAAAGCAAAATGGAATACTCCAAAGCCCTGCATGAATATAAATCAGCAATAGTTCTGGCCAAATCAGCCTACTTTACAAATAGAATCCAACTTGCTTCCAACACTGCTAGAGAACTATTTAAAACCGTCACTCATCTGACAAAGAGCCCCCGTGATACTGCTTTTAGTCCCAACCAGAACATGGTGACAAGCATTGCCACCTTCTTTCAACAGAAGGTCCAGACAGTTTACGAAGATCTTGGTACCTCAGCAGCAGACTCATCCATCGACAACAATACGACCACCATGCTGTCTCATTCCAACTTCTCCTGCTTCCCTCTATTAGAGGAGATGCAGGTGATGGACCTAATCACACAGATGAAATCAGGTTCCCCGCTGGATCCCTGTCCACCGCATGTACTGCACATGATTCGAGAGATTATGTCAGCTGTTCTAACTCCCCTGTTAAACAAGGTCATCATCTCAGGTGAATTCCCCACAAATTGGAAGAAAGCCTGTATCCGCCCCATCCTTAAGAAGGACACATTAGATCCTGCCGAACTCAAACATTATCGGCCTATATCCTGCCTGCCCCTACCAGCCAAGATCCTGGAGAAAGCTATGAATAAAGAAATGATGAGATATGTAGACTCCAATAAGTTATTGGACCCATCACAACATGGATTTCGACCTTGTTACTCAACAGAGTCCGCCCTGATCATGGCAACGGAAAACATACGAAGGACAATGGATGAGGGCGGCAGAACAGCCCTGATTTTACTAGACCTTACAGCGGCGTTCGACACCGTTAATCATCCAGTCCTGATAAGTAGACTGAGAGCCCTTGGCTTTGCCGGCACCGCGCTGACTCTTTTAAAATCTTTCTTGGATTCTCGACTTCAACAGGTGCACTGGGAAGGCCTTCAATCTGATGAATTCACCCTCGCGGGTGGAGTTTCCCTGGGCTCTGCATTATCACCTACACTATTTAATATGTATGTCACTCCTTTGGCCGCTCTAATTCAAGCTCATGGCCTTCAATTAGTGTCATACGCAGGCGACACTCAAATTGTAGTGTCAGTATCCCAGTCAATTGAAGCAGCAGCAGAGCGTTTCAAGACTTGCCTCATTTGTGTAAAAAACTGGATGAGTGGTAACTTTCTAAAATTAAACACGGATAAAACCGAGATAATTGAGTTCGGCCAAAAACCTTCAGTTTGGAGTGACCTTTGGTGGCCTCCTGAGGCGGGCTCATGTCCTGATCCTGCAGATAAGGTCAGGAACCTTGGTTTTATGCTAGATAAAGATCTCTCGTGTAAGGCGCAAATCAACCAGGTGACTTCCACCTGTTTTTATACCATCAAGGTTCTCAGAAAAGTTTTACCATACATCCCGTCAACACTAAAAAAGACGGTGATGGGTGCCCTGGTAATGTCCCGAGTGGACTATTGCAACTCACTCTATCTGGGCACAGGAGAAAAACAGCTGACAAAACTACAGGCAATCCAAAATGCCGCAGCCAGGGTCCTGCTGAACCTACCACGCCGTCATCCAACCTCTAAAGCCATCCGTGAACTTCACTGGCTGCCAATTAGAAGCAGAATACAGTTCAAAGCCCTCTGCCTGGTCCACAAGTCCTTGTATGGCAAGGGTCCTGATGATCTTACCAAACTCCTTCCTCAGTACTTGCCAGCACGCACTTTGAGATCAGCCAACCAAGACTTAATTTGCCAACCTAGAATAAGGAGACCTCGTTGGGGTGGAAAATCCTTTTCCTACCAAGCCTCCAGATTATGGAATTCTCTGCCCCCCGCACTACGCTCACAAAAATCCAAAATGCGCTTCAGAAAGGCACTGAAAACTTGGCTTTTCTCTCTGCAGTAGAATCTTGCCCTCACCGCTTTCTCTGTACTACAGCGCCAAGACGCCGCGGCATTCGAGCGCTTTATAAATGTTTCAGTCAGTCAGTCGGCATAGGTACCCCGGAGGCCTCCCAGGGGCTGCAGCATGTATTATGCCACCCCTGGGAGACCATTCAAAATGACACAACAGGTCTGTTACTGCAGCCTGTGTAAGGTGGTGCATGCACCCCTTACTTACAGGTTCACTATATCTACCTTACATCACTGCACATATAAACCTATCAGTCACCTGGCAGGCCTTATCAATCCTGAAGGCAGGGAGCTGGGTTTTATGTGAGAGGGTGCCCATGCATGAATAGAGCCCCTCTGCACCCTTCGGAACCCATTCTCCGGGGTTGTTTGTGATGCAGCCAACCATATACTCTTAAGCACATTATTACCTCATGGTAAATGCTAACTTTAAAATGGCTGCATGGAAACATGTCGTGTTTGGTGTCAAACACCTTGGAATCTTACCTTCCCACCAGTAACTGGCGGGGAGGTATGATTCCACCCTCCTAATGGGACATATGTGACACACCGGTACACCTGGTACCAGCTTTCTCGACCTGGGCATCACAAAATGGATGTTGCCAGCCACAGACATGAGTCTGCCCTCCTGCTGCTGAGCCAAGCTCGAGCAGGGGAAGGCTTGACAATAGGCTTCCAGTCACAGGGAGGTGTAACCACCTCCCAGACAAGCATTAGTGTATTGGGGCTGGGTCGGTGCACTCTGAGAGTGCTTTGATGTCTGCACTGGGGGCACATTTGGTGTCCCTGTGCATAGTCCAGCTCAAACCGGTTGCAGGAGCCATTTACTCCTGCTCTGGCGCGAAACTGGACAAAGGACATGGGTGTAGCCACCCCTCTGTCCTGACCCTCCCATTGGTGGGTCCCCAGAGTTTGTCCTTGGGTAAAAAGTAGGAACCCCTGACTACAGGACTTTAGATTTTACCTGGACTAAACCCTGCTACAGAAACTAAGTTCTTCGATGATCTGCACGATGATGGATGACTGAAGAATCTCCCTTGGAGTAAAGGAGTTACTCCCCTGCAAGACAGGCACCTAAACGTATCTGACTGGTTTGCATGTCCCGAGTTCCTGAGGACTCTGAAGATTTCTGCAACACAGGAGGTGGGTTCCGGTGGTCTCTGAGGTTGATCTGCGCTCTCAGCTATTCTGAGGCCTGTATCCCTCATGGGGACCGAGTAACCCGAACCCCTATGCACCATGTACTTTTGCAGCAGCATATGCTTTTCGGCGATCTCTTGGGCTACTTGAAGTCCTGACCCAGAGCAGTAATTCCAGCGAAGATTTCCAGCCTACACTCCACAAGTGTTCCGTGGGCTGGTACTTTGTGATTCAGCTTGAGGTCCCTTCGCGATCCCTGGTCCGTTGGCCTGTGGGTCCCTGTGAAGGTAACTTTGACTTCCCGTGGGCTTTCCTGGTTGCTCCCGATGTACCCTGACTCTCCATAGCTTGGAGAGTCTCCAGGACTTTGCTGGTCCTCACCGAAGCATCTTTCCTCTGACCGCGTGGGTTGCAGTTGCCATGACTTTTTGGTGTTCAATCCAGACACTGACCCCCCAGCACTTGACATCCTTTGTGGGACAGTTCACCTCCGGACTTTGGTCATCGTCGACATCTGCTGGTCCCTGTGGCTGCAGAGTCAAGCTTCACCTCTTCTCACCTGAAACACCCGCCATCGATGGGCATTCGTCTACCGTGCCCCTGGTCATTGTGAAGTGACCCAGACTCCGTCCCCTATGCTTTCAGGTTCTTCTCACCTCAGATCCAGGCTTGGATTCCACCGGACACTTTTCATCTTCCCGGCAGCAGCACTTTTCAGCATCACGCCATTGAAAACGATGAAGATTCCCAACATCAATTGACACATATGCACCCGGCTTCCCTGCGTTAGGTAACATGGGTACTCCAGTACTCACAAGGGTACTGGCCTTAGAACCTTCTATGTTTGAAAGGGTTTGCTCAAAGTCCTCTCCGAAGTATCCTTAATCTTTCAAAGTCCAACCACGATGTTCCCATAGAGTCGTACGGAGCTCGTGTCTGTGTTCTCTCACTGCACCCGTCCTCCATTGTTCTCACACTGCACCCGTCCACCGTGGGTCCCCTGTGTCTCTACTTTGGGTGGTTCCTTAGGGTCCCAGCGATTCTATGTGCTCTAGGCACTGTGTCTAGTCAAGTCGTGGTTGTTATACCCCCTGGAGCCCACTGTGTATTGTCCTATTTACGGTTCTTCTAGTGATTTAATATTGTGTGCTTTGTTCTCTAATCTCATAAAGAGATTAGTAGAGAGTGTTTAATAATAAATACATATATTTTAAATATTACTGGTGTGGTTCTCCTTTCATTTGGTCATTCAGGAGGTTCTAATCTGGGAATCAAGCTGCTTTACATTCCTTCGAGACTTAGCCTGAAGGCTGCTCTCCATAGCTACCACTAGAATAGCTTTCAATAAAGGTTGTCTTTAACCTAATCATCAATAAGGGTTGTTTGGACTGGTACAAGGTGACCACTTTAATTAGTGGTCAGCATATACCAGGCCAACTTCTCACAGGCGGCCGTAGCGAAAATGGTCTTCCTCCCACGCTGCCTGTGCCTCATCCAAAAATCACTTTTTCCACTGGGGGCCCAGTTCTTTTGCAATCTGGATCACCTGTTAGTTTCTCTCATTTGGGCTGGGAAGCACAGTAGACTGGCACTGGCAGTCCTCAAGAGAGACCTGGAGGATGGATGGTTAGCTGCCCCAGACTTGCAGCTCGATTATAACACAGCACATCTGCAGCATGCCGCCAGACAATTGACAGAATCTGATAATTGGGAGAAATTACTGTTTGGACTATGATGGGAGGAGACACTTCACCACAGTTACTAATGCGCGGGGGCAGGTCGGAGCACTCAGTTCCATATTTAATCAAAACCACATTGGAAATCTGGGAGAGGGTGGTCCAGAGGGTTCCTTGTAGAGCCCCCTTCAGGAGGGAGCTGGGGCTGTGGCATCTCGTTCCCTTTCGAAAGGTAGATGTAGACATATCTATGAAACACTGGAGAGAGGGAGGTTGTCAGATGGCGGGTGATATCTTCCCCCTGTGAAACCTTTTTCACTTTTCAAGAAGGTCAGGACACCTTTGAGACCGAAACGGCCCACTTCTTACACTCTGCTAGGTTGGACAGCATTGCCAGGGAGGTGTGGATTGATTTCCCTTCGGGACCATGATCCTCGGGGGTGCTTGGGGGCCTAAATGGATGGAGGGAGGGTGACTCTCAATCACTCACTTTTACAAAGCCCTCAGGGGCTCAATGCAACAGCAGCCATTTACAGCATGAGGGGCCTGGGAGAGAGACTTGGGTATTCCCATTTCAGATTCGATTGGGCGCATATCTTGTAATAATAGATTCAAACTACTTAATTGTCACCTTCTAACCGTACATATGCCACATCCTATAAATTGAATTGAATGGATCCCACTAGAGGTGCAGCATATGCGCGTTGTGTGGGGTAGGGTACCAATTTTTTACATTTGTCTTGGGAATGTGCCATGGTTCAGGACTGTTGTGGACAAACTTGCTCAACTGGCACTCTTCTCGGCCAAACATTTTGTTGCCATTGGGTGGTTGGGCACTAGAATTCAGCTGGTGGATCAGTGGTTGAGAGACCTACTGGAATGGAGATGTGGCGGATGAACATCATATGAGAATGTAACGCAGGGACGAGATGGAGGTGGATGAGGTATTGTTATGGGCCCAATTGCTTGAAAGTTTTCATGATGACAGTGACTCGAGCACCCATGACAGGTCTGATGCGAAGGGATGATTGTATGGATTGTTATTCTTGCTATCTTTATGTAGATGAGTGTGAAATTACTATACTCCTTCTTGGAAGTTTTGCTTCTTGGCTTGGTTCATGCCACAAATTGCACTGTTCATTGTATGTACCGCCCTGAAGCTAGCACACATGGCGAATGAAGCAAAATCATGACTGTCACTGCCTATAATTTGTAATCGCTGGGATAGTATGTGTCAAACTGTACTTTGGCACTGTATGTTTCTTTGTTTTTCTTGTCTTATTGAAATTAATAAAATACAGTAAAAAAATGCTCTGCACACCTACTTTATTAGTCTAAGCTACTCGCTCGATAAGGCGGACACACCACTGTGGGCCAAGAGCTAAGCAATGGGAATAAACCTGGTCTTCTTGCTGATCACGTCAGAAGCTATTTGTCCATATCTACATTACAGATGTGTATAGAACAGATAAAGCCCTAAAATATCACATAGACAACAATTCACGTGTCAGGCAGGAATAAAAACGCTCCTCTGTTCTCTTTAGGATTTTTTTTCCCACGTTGTACTTTCAAAGTTTTAGAACACATAACAAAACAGTACAATATTTTTCCAACACCTGTGCATCACAATGAGGACATTCAAACAGAGAAGGACCAGGGGATGACATGTTGTAAAAATCTGTTTCTCACAAAGTGGAAAAGTAAAGAGTGATATACTCTTAGCTCCAAAGAGGGATGAGATCATTAACCAAGAGTGTCTTTAACTTTGTTAGGCCTCCAGCGTTTCTTGGGGATCTGTGGTATCATGTTCTGAGGAGCCAGATATTCTGTGATATCAGCTTTTTCTCACCAAGTCAGAAACATTTTGTGGCATTCTCTAACCCCCATCTGAGTTTTTATATAATTTTGAATGTCTTCCAAGTCTTCTTGAATTTGAACATTTATTCTGCCGCTAGTGGTGTCAATTTCTCCAACATATGTATGTAGCATGTCTTTGTCCAAAAGAATTCAGTGGGTGTGAAGCTTTCAGCTTCCAGCAGTGAGCTGGTGTTAATATACCCACTACAATGAACATCATAATGAGAAGCCCCATGAAAGAGTGCATGGGTTACACTCTATCTTCTGCAAGATGGCCCAGAAGAATCACAACTGGATAAAACAGGAGAGTAACTCCTGTAATATTTTTATAAAATCCAAAGAGGTGACCTAGTAGGACTGGGCCTTTGGCAAAACCACTAAACATATTGGTGATCCCCAACATGGCCTTGAGTTTGACCGGAGTCAGGTACCACCTGGTGAGTACCTTAAAGGTGTTCTCCTAGTATTTGGTGCATATGGAAGTTGGCCCTGCCTTAACCTCTGAGTGATTATCGCATGCATTCCATGCCCGGCCAAGTGTGAACAGCTATTATATACAGGAAGCATTGGATAAGCCAAAGCAACCCTTCATCTGACTTTTGAAAATATTGGCTTTTGCAATCCAAGGAGACTTCCCTCCCATAAGAAGTGCACGAGATGAGAGTATAACTCTTGGGAAGTCTATTTAGGAATAGCGTTGCCACTGGCAGTCTCATCTACCTGCTTCTTCACCCTATGAATGCTCCGCAAGATCTTCAGATGTTTCCCAGTAGAAACCAGAAGGACCGTCACACAGTCCTTCATCACCAGCAGGCTGAACTATGGCAACACGCTACGTAGGAATCACTGCAAGCCTCCAGAAGAGACTACAAACAATACAAAACTCAGAGGCAAGACTCATCCTCGTCCTCCCCAAAAGGACCCACATCACACCCCACGTCAGGAAGCTACACTGGCTCCCAATCGAGAAGAGGGATCACTGAAATAATATCGACTACCAAAATATCGACTACCCAAAATATCGACGAGAAAATATCTACAACCAAAATATCGAGTTTGTATGTACAAACAGGTAAGTACAAAAATATCGAGTACAAAATATCGTTAACAAAAATATAGTTGTAAAAAATATCGACTTTAATAAAAACAATGTTTAATTACATTAATATAAAAAATTAATTACTAAAATATAATTAACAATACTTAAAATAACTTTTAATAATGAAATAATTAATGAAAGTAAAAAAATAATATTTTTTAATCATATTTCTTAAAACATATATATATATAGTAACAAAATTTAATTAAATAATAGCCAATATTATTAACGTACAAATACAAAAGAGTAAAAATTACTATTCCCACTGCAAAGAGTGCAACAGTGGATATATGACGTTACAACGCAACTTTTACAACGCACTACCATTACAACGTAAGTATTGGTAAGTATATAATAATTTTTTTTAATTTAAATTATTTAAAATTATTTAAATATAATTTAATTTAATTTAATTTCATTAAATTAAATTAATGTAAATTTAATTTTACTTTATTTTGACACTGTACCCCTGTACCCCAAAACTGACCCTGAACCCTAAAAAAACCCTTTACCCAAAAACTAAAAACTGACCCTGAACCCTAAAAATACCCCTTTACCCAAAAACTAAAAACTGACCCTGAACCCTAAAAATACCCCTTTACCCAAAAACTAAAAACTGACCCTGAACCCTAAAAATACCCCTTTACCCAAAAACCCAAAACTGACCCTGAACCCTAAAAATACCCCTTTACCCAAAAACTAAAAACTGACCCTGAACCCTAAAAATACCCCTTTACCCAAAAACTAAAAACTGACCCTGAACCCTAAAAATACCCCTTTACCCAAAAACCCAAACTGACCCTGAACCCTAAAAATACCCCTTTACCCAAAAACTAAAAACTGACCCTGAACCCTAAAAATACCCCTTTACCCAAAAACTAAAAACTGAACCTGAACCCTAAAAATACCCCTTTACCCAAAAACTAAAAACTGACCCTGAACCCTAAAAATACCCCTTTACCCAAAAACTAAAAACTGACCCTGAACCCTAAAAATACCCCTTTAATTTAACATAATTAGCAATTAATCAATTAAATTAAATTAATTACCAATTACATTTTAATTAATTAACAAATATTATTTAATTACCAATTAATTAAATATTACTACCAATTAATACATTTACATATTTAATAAATAATAATTAAATTACTTCCCACCCTATTCCCCTATAAACCCACAACCCGCTACAGGAAATACATTATTTTAATTTACATAATTAGCAATTAATAAATTAAATTAAATTAATTACCAATTAAATTTTAAATAATTAACATATAATATTTAATTACCAATTAATTAATTATTACTACCAATTAATACATTTACATATTTAATTTATTATAATTAAATTACTTCCCACCCTATTCCCCTATAAACCCACAACCCGCTACAGAATAAAATTACACAATAATTAAAAAAAAATCATTAATTAAAAATAATTATAACATAAAATGACACTTTTCACACATATTATAACATAAAAACACTATAAATAATTACATATTATATAAAAAACGATATTTTTTACTTTCGATATTATTTACAGTCGATATTACTTCACTTACCTTAAAAACAATATTTTGGCTGTCGATATTCTGTCCTGTCGATATTTTCTCCAAACGATATTTAAAACTCGATATTCCGTCCAAACGATATTTTGGAGTCGATATTATGTCTGTGCACCCCAGAAGAGATGCCAGTTCAGGATGCAGGCCCACAAAGACAAAGCCCTGCACAACGAAGGACCAGCATACATCAACAAACGCATGATCTTCCACCAAACGACCAGACACCTACGATAGGCCTCCCTCTTCCTCGCAGACAACCCCAGATTTCACCAAGCCAACAGCGGAGGATGCTCGTTCTCCTACCAAGCAGCTAAACCATGGAACAACCTTCCCCGGCACCCTTAGGAGTGCCCCCTGGGTCCAGCAATTCAGGAAATAACTCAAGACCTGGCTATTCAAATAAACGCATCACCTTGCAGCAGCAAGCAACCACATGTCTTGAGACCCTTATGGGTGATTTGCCACGCTCTACAGTAGCGGCTGGTGTTGTGTTTGAGTTGCGGGAGGGGAAGAGGGATGGGAAGGGGTGGGGGGACAGAATAAACATTTATAAATGAATAAAAACACATACCTCAGCGGGCCGCGTCACGCTCTTCTGCTCCTCTTCTCGCAGGCACAGGCTCCCAGACTCCACAGCGACCAATCCTGATGCTGCTCTCATAAAATGAGAGGAGCATCAGAAGTGGCCTGAGGACTCTGGATTTGCGCTCCCAGGGAGACTGCGAGCCTGTGCCTGCCCTCTCGATACCGGCAATGCACCTGGGGTTGGAGAGAGCTTCAGTGCGCATGATGGTTTGACCTGCCTGAGATTGCTGGCCAAACCACCATGTGCACTAATCACAGTGCACTACCACTCCTCCAGCACCTGCCCCCTCCCCCCAACTACCCCCCCCCCTCCCCATTGCCCTGCCCCCAAAGACTTGGCTGGAAAGGAAAAATAAAACGACAATAACATGTTAAAGTTTAATTTTTATTTTCCTGCCGTTTTGAGGCAGCTGGCAGGGTGTTGCGACGCTCCTCCACCATAGCAGAGGAGCCACGACTGGCGCTCTATGAATACTTAATTGATTGATTTGATTAGCTCTGCATGTCATTCAACAGTTTTTTCCCTCCATAACTGTATGAGAGTATGAAAGGTCAAACTGCGATACTGAGGTTAACTGGGATGGAAGGATTATATTTTGCAGATGAAGCTCAGTTGATGCCAGGCGTTGTGGTCTTGGTTAAAACAGTCATGAGTTTCAATAGATAACGATAAAGAGAAATCAGTTTCCCAAGCAACTTCATGAACAGTTTTAGGTCTAGGACCAACATTCTCTAATAACATTTTATAAATCAAAGCAGCTTTGGGTATTTGCTGAGTAAACAACGGGTATAGAGGGGTGGAAGGAATAAGGGAGGGAAGGGTATCAAACGTAGGTAGGGTAGATAGGTGAGACAAAATGGCATTAGCAATAATATCAAATTCATTACGATGTTGCACAGATAAATCAAACTTAGTTAGCATTTCATCAAATGAAAGAATGGATGAATCTGAAAAGAATTGATAGACAAACATAATATCCTTTTCTTTCCAATACTTGAAGTAGAAAGATTTACCCTTATATTTAAGATATTTGTTGTACCAAATACTAGAGGAAAGAAAAATCTGTAAGGGCGATGAGTCTTTTGAAAAAATATTGTGTAGCAGTGTATGGGAATATTTCAACACAGGGTAATGCGTCAAAAATGAACAGTTGGACATACAAAGGGATTGTTGAAAAGTGAAATCCTTTAACAAAGATCTCTCAACTACAATCCATCTGGGTACAGGGGTATCAGTAAAATCAAACGCCAATGAAAAGGCTTGTTTCAGTAAAAAGGCTGAGTGGTATGATTGGAAGTCAGGGAAACGAACCCCCCCTTCAGATTTAGGGCGTATAAGTTTTTGTAGGGAAATGCGGGGTCGCTTATTATTCCACAAAAATTTAGAGCAGATGGAGTTTAGCTTATTAAAATACAATTTAGGGATCTTTACAGGAAGCATGGAAACAGTGTATAAAATATGTGGGGAAATCATCATTTTTATAGTGTCTAAGCGACCCCACCATGAAAGGAAAAGAGGAGACCACGTCTGAAGGAGTGATTGAATTTTTTGAGTAAGGGAGGTAAAGGTCAGTTTGAGTGTGTCGCGTAGGGTGGAGGAGAACCAAATACCCAGGTATTTGATCTTGGAGGGACACCATGCAAAATCGGTGGAAGCAAACATATATTGGTAGCAGGAGGAGTTAAGGGGTAGGACTTCCGTTTTGGAGAGATTAAGTTTATAACCAGAAACAGATGAATATACGCGGACTTCTTCTAAAAATGGGGGAAGGGAGGAGACAGGGTTAGCCATGTAGACCAGAACATCATCGGCGTAGGCCGAGAGTTTCGTCTCAATCGAGGATTGTGTGAATCCCTGGATGAGGGGATTAGAGCGGATTTTAATAAGGAAGGGCTCCAGGCAAAGAATAAAGAGTAAGGGGGAGAGAGGACAGCCTTGTCTTGTTCCTCTGGATAAGGGAAAAAACTTAGAGAATTGATTGTTAACAAAAACACTGGCGCGGGGAGCAGAGTAAAGGAGTCTAACCAAGGAAATGAAATGAGGACCAAACCCAAACCAATGCAATGCCTTAAACATGAATTTCCAATTAATTCGATCGAACGCTTTCTCAGCGTCTAGGGAAAGGGCAGCTAAAGGGGCCTTGAAACGGTTGCTATGGGAGATTATATTAGTAAAAACACGGGCATTGTCTGCAGCAAGTCTTCCTTTTACGAAGCCAACTTGATCGGTCGTGATTAACAGAGGTATAAGGGATTCTAGCCGGGCAGCTAAGATTTTGGCAAATATTTTACAGTCGTAATTAATAAGGGATATGGGGCGAAAATTTTTGCAAAGGGAATGGTCCTTGTCCGGTTTGGGAATGATGATTATAAGAGCATCCAAAAATGAACCCGACGCTTTGGCATTTGCAATAAAAGAGTTAAAAAGTTGTAAAAGGTGAGGAACAAAAATGGAATGCAAGTTGGCATAAAATTCGATAGGGAGACCATCCGGGCCAGGGGCTTTCGCTTTCTTAAGGGAGTTAATAGCCTTTAGTATTTCCTGAGGGGTAATGTCAGCTTCTAATTGCTGAAATTCAGTAGGAATGGATGGAGGAGGGGGAAGGCCTTCAAAGAAACGAGAGAGATCCTCATCACCAGGCAGTGTATCATCTGTATATAAGAGTTTATAATAATTATGGAAAACCTGTGCAATATCCTCATCAGAGGAGACCTTCGTATTAGTGTTTTCATTAAGAATATAGCCAATCGATTTGCGTTCAGATTTGATTTTAAGGTAATTTGCCAGCATTTTCCCCGCTTTATTCTGACCCCCATGAAATTTGGATTTGATCTTTAAAAGGGTGTTGCAAGCTTCAACTGTGGCAATTTGATTAAGTTCAGATTTGGCTTTAATAAGGAGATGGAGAGTGTCAGGGTTCTTGGAAGAGAAGTAAGAGTGTTCTAGGGTCTTAATGTTGGCGAGTTGGGTAGTGTATTTGGCCCTGTTGAGTTTCTTCTTCCTAGATACATAAGAAATTGTAAACCCTCGCAGTGCAGCTTTAAAAGCATCCCAATTGTTTGAAACAGAAGTGTCTTGGGGTAAGTTGAGGGAGAAGTAATCAGAAATGAAACTCTTAACTTTAGACATGAAATCCGAATCAGAGAGAAGGAAAGTGTTAAATTTCCAGCGACTGAAAGACGTGGTAGTATGGGAAAGGTCAAAAGTGGCATACACAGGTTTCGATTATGGTCCAAACTGTTTAAGACTTCGGTTTCGGCCCGTATTACTCAATCACTTTTTTTCATTTACCATAGAGTTCTGTTTACCCCTATAAGCATTACCAAATTCTCCCCTTCCTCCTCTCCCCTTTGTTGGTCCTGTTCATCTCACCCAGGCACACTTAAACACCTCCTATTTGATTGCCCACGAGTTATTACCTTTTGGAAATCAGTTTGGAAATACTGTATGCGTATTTTTCATTTTTCTGAACCGTTTTCATCGTTGCATATTTTTCTAGGTTCTATATCTGATGTTTTGGACTTACATTCTTATAATGCAAAATTGTTTGACCTATTCATTGCAACTGCTTACAAAGTAATCCTGTCTTGCTGGAAGGATAACTCTAAACTGTCTGTGCAGACTTGGTGGAATTTTGTGTGTGATGAGCATAGAATTGCTATTGCTTCTTCTTCGTCTGTCACCTTAAAAATTAAGTCTGATCTTACCTGGCTACCTTTCTCCACCTTCTTATCCTCTTCTCCCCCCCCTTAACCCCCCTTCCCCCCTTTCTCTTTCTCTCCTCCTCTTTTTCTCTTTCCTTCTTTTTCTTTTTTCCTCTCTATAAGGTTTTCTTCAATTACATGATTTTACTTTACCGTTTTTCTTTTTCTATATCTCAAAAATTGTCTTTCATGATTATCTCCTATTGACTTTGCGTTATCTTCTGTTGTGATATTATGATGTATCATTTTTCTTATGCTTAATAAAACTTTATTAAACAAAAAAAAAAAACAGTCATGAGTTAAATGTCTAATGTATCTAGCAGTCACAGAACTTCAAGCAGTGTGTGAGTGAGGTGTGTCAGGACAGTGTTGTGTGTAGATTTGTGCACTCTCTGTGCCTCTGAAATAAGGACCTGGTCCACTAGGAACATGTTTACTCGGACTATCTACGAAATGCAAGGTGGGGGGGAGGTTAGTTCCCCCCAGTTTGGGAAAATGTTGTGTGACTTGTACATACAAGTATCCTTGATTGCATTATACTGTATCATTAACAAAATGTAATAAACACACTTTAAAAAATAAAAAAAGGACCAGGTCCATGCTTCAACTCCATCTTTGAGGCTTTCACCTCAGAACCAATGACCCCCTACTCATGAGAGTATCATCTGGGACATGGACGAAATCGTGGCAACAGTGGGGTAGTAGCCAGGTCGAGGTCTCAGTCCCCCACTCTCGTTGAAGTAAACAGAGAACCACCATGATGCAGTGGGTGTCTAAAATCCCCACCATTTTTTTAACAGGGCTTTAGTATAAAAATGTCACCCTACTAGATCCATTGGCAACTGAGATCACCACCTAGTGTGTTGCAGCGGAGCCCTGCTTATTGGGCATCGCTCTCCTGGCATCGCTGGGAGCTGGAAACATGAGCAACAGCATCCTGCTTACTGAAAAACAAGCAGAGTACGTATAGACACTAATAATACACATTACGCAGTGGTGCTCATTACTGGTTTGATCGTAAGACTACCAAGTCACAAAACATAATGCTCTTAAACCTGTATTGTGTAAATACCTCAAAATAAATACTTGTGGCGTTCAATCTGTAAGAATTTTTGTAAGCATATTCAAAATTGTTTTGTGCAGATATTGAATGAAAGAAATCATGAAGCATGTAATTAATTTGAGACTCTACAAATAAATGAATCCATAACTATTTGGGGCCCTCTTACTGCTTGCACTACTATTCTTCGCTGCTCCAAAGCTGTAGAGGGCTTCCACCAACCCTTAAAACACTTGTTTGTGAGAGGGCCTACAGGAATCTGAGTCAGATGCAGAGTTCCAAACATTGCTTAATGTAAAGACATTGCTTACTGTAATGACAACACAGTTGTAAACAATATTTATGTCTTTTAAACACAAAACCAAAGCATTTTTAACCTTGTATTCTATCTTAAATTGTTATTAATGCAATTTTTTTAAAAATGCACCTTTAATGTTCTGAATGCAACGGTTTTAATTAATCATGCATAATAAATTTACTACTTACTTACTGTAATGACAACACAGATACAAGTGTTGCTTAAGAGTATGGACTCGCTCAAACCACACTATTTATGTATTTGAATAGGTTTATAGAGGTAGATCAGAGCCTCAGGTGCTAGAGCGCGTTACATTCAGTACTTACCAAATAAATTAATGTGACCTGTGTAACATAACTGGTGCTCATGTAAAGCGCTCCAATACCTTTGGTTTGAGTTCGCGCTATATAAATCTGAAGAATTACAGTAGTAAAAGCAGGCGGATATAGAATTGTAACTTGCAACAAATGACTTGCCAACATATGTGAAGCATTGAAGCACGGGAAAAGAAAGGAGTCGGTTGGAGGTAATGGAAATATCATTTTAGTATTGTTTACAGTTCAGGCATAACACTCAACTTAAATTGTGGGTTGCTCTTGGAGACTGTGCACGAATACTAGTCGCTTCAACCTCTTTTTGAAGGCTTCAGCTAGCGGGTCTGGGCTTAATGAATGTCGGGGGAGAATCAAGCTTCAGCTTTATGTGAGAGATAGTTATTTCTTTCTTGAACCTTGAAGGTTCCAGGAGCATGGATTCACCACTTCCTAGGGACCAGGGGCCCCTGGAGGAGTGGGTTTTGTGCCATGTATTTCACAGAGCAATGCATGGCTTTGTGCGACATGCATGAGGCTTTTCAAGATCTTCTATGGGAAGCCTATTAGGATTTGCAAGGGGTGGTGTGATGTGTTCCAAATGTTTCATTCCTCTGCTGAGCCTTGCAGCGGCATGTAGAGTTACTGCGAAGGAGCGAGGTGTCATTTATGAATTCCCACCGGAAATACACAGTAGCAATAACAACATAATTGCCACAATTTGATAACTGTGCATCCTTAGTTACTGCCCCAAACTCCAAGTAGCTAGAATTGCAACATAGTTATTGCCTGAAATAAGGTCAGCAGTTCAGCCTGTGCCACAGTCAGAAGACTGTAGGAATGCAACAAGCGTATCTTAGCCTGAAGCAAATCTAAAACATGAGTCTGAAGCAAGGAAGTGCCAAGTACTATATATCCATAAACATACACAGTGATTCATTAAACATGAAGACACAAAGAGGGCCGGCTTTAGCGCTGGTGACGCCCTGTGCGACAATGTTTGTTGGCGCCCTCCAATGACCACCTCCGTCAGGGATTCCCTCACTACCACTCTTCAACAGTGCCCCTCACGTCTCCATAACTACTCTCTCAAAGATCCATTAAATTAGTTTTATGGCATCACTCATGCTAGTGCAGGGTGCCAGACCCTTTTACATCACACGTATTACACAGAGACAATCAATCCAGTGGCGTAGCTAGCCCTTTGGCTGCCCGTGGTGGTCACTGCATTTGCCGCCCTGCGGCGGCCGCTTGAAGAGTGGGGGGGGTGAATTTCTGCCCGAGGCAGCAGGTAAGAGCGGAGGAGGCCACCGCTGTCAAAACTCGTGTCCCTGAGGGTGGACCACCCTCCCCTCCCCCCTTGCTTTGCCACTGAATCAATTAAATGTGTGTCAATCAGTTTATGGGAAACGTTACATAAGACAGAGGACTACAATAGGAGTCATGTCATCCATACTTGTAGGCCGGACCGGACTGGGAACCAAAACCGGCCCTGGCAAAGTGCTCGGCCGCCCCCCCCCCCAAAAAACACCCCCCCTCCCGGGGTTTGTGGGTGCCGCCAAGCTCTTTGCAAGGGCCGGTTTGTGCCCGATTTTGTTACAGGGCCGATTTTGCAGCTATGCTGCAAAAACGGCCCTGTATTAAAAACGGCCCCCAGGGGCCCCAAACCGGCCCCGCACCCGTGTGGCGCACCGGGGGATTGCCCGGTGCCCGCTACGGCCAGTCCGGGCCTGCTTGTAGGCAGTCTAGTTTAAGAGTGCTTGGTCTGGAGAAGCACAAACTTAGAATATAAAACTTAACACAGTGGTTGGGGTTTCTCTCTACTAATAAGAATTGTTTTTGGCCCAAATGAACCCATTTTGCAACATTAGATTAATGAAAGACTAGGGAAAAATAATAATGCTCCGAAGTATACCATGCAGTTTTCATGCAGCACTTTGATGATAGTTAATCGCTCACTGTTCTACATTAGATTAGGATTTTAACTTATAAATTGCAAGTAACAATAGGATCTCTCTGACACAAGCAGTAACTGTGAGAAGTTGGCCTGGCATATGATGTCCACTATTCTAGTGGGCACCTTGCACCCGTCCAAACGACCCTTCTTGATGGTAGGTTTAGACAACCTTTATAGAAAGCTATCCTAGTGATAGCTGTGGAGAGCAGCCTTCAGGCTAAGTCTTGAAGGAATGTAAAGCAGCTTGTTTTACCAGTCTATAATCTCTTGAATGATCAAATGAAAGTACACCACACAAGGTATATATATATATATATATATATATATATATATATATATATATATATTAAATATATGTATTTATTCTAAACACAACCCCTCTAGTCTCTTTATGAGGCTAGAGGCAAAAGTACAATACAAGAACTTAAATAGCACACTGTAAACTCGCACAGTATACATTTTGCCCTAGGGGCCTCACAAACCATATACTAAAAAAGTGGTATAAGAACCACGTGAGAGTTAGAAGTAAAGCAGAGGGCCTGTAGAAACACTGGGGCAGCCAGAAACCACCCAAGGTAGGGATGCAGGAGGCCCACGGGGGACATGTGCAGTGTCTAAACACAGCCGCGAATCACCATTGACTTCTATGGAGAAAGTTTAAGGTAGAGTTTTAAAGTTTAAGGACACTTAGGAGTGAACTGCGGTAAAACCCCTTTAGACTTAGACACTTCAAGAGTCAAGACCCACAGGAGCACCAAAGTACTCGTGTTACCTCACCCAGGGTAGCCGAGTGCATAGGTGTCTTTTCGTGTCGGGTTTCGTCGTCAATTCCAATGGTGAGCTGCGAAGAAGTGCTGCAGGCGACCAGAGGAAAAGTGTCCGGATGGATCCAAGGGTGGATCGGAGATCTGAAGAACCTGAAAGCAGAGGGGAAAGAGTCTGGTTCACTAGCCAGTGACCAGGATGGCAACAGGAAGATGCCAGCCAATGTCGGGTGCTTTAAGGTGAAGTAGGTGAAGCTTGACTCTTCAGCCACGAGGTCCAGGAGGCGTTGCGATGACCAGGAGCTGGATTCGAGCTGTCCCACGTAGGATGTCGAGTGCTGCAGTGTCGGTATCCGTATTGGACCAAACAAGCCTTGGCAACAGCAATCCACGCAAGGTGGCAAGATTGGCTTTGGTGCAGACCAGCAAGGTCTGAGGGACTCACCCTTTGGAGGGGAGTCGGGGCATATCTGGAGCAACCAGGAAAGCCCTTGGAACAAAGGATTGTCCTTTGTAGGAACCCACTAGCTAACGGACTAGAGATCACGAAGGAGCCTCGAGCTGTGATGCAAAAAGCAGGCCCACAGAACACTTGTGGAGTGTTGGCATCTCAGGTGCAGTGCAAAAAGTGCTCGGGCGCGGGCAACAAATAGCCCAATGCACAACTTCAGGAAACTTCGGGAAATAGGTGCACTTGCAAGCTTGCAGGATGTCCAGGAGTTCCGGTTCCACATCTCTCGTTGATATCTACAGATCTCAGCTTCCCTGGGGACTTGTGTCAGCCTCGGAGATGTCTGGAAGTCCATGTCCTGTGTCGCAGATTCTTCGGGATCCGTCGGGAGCCTTGAAAATGCAGACCGGCAAGATGGTTTTTTTGGTGCCTGTTTGAACAAGGGGGACAATCCTTGACCCCAAGGGAGATTTCTTCCGTCTTTCAGTCAATATGGAATGTCAAAGGTCCAAGATTTCATCTTCAGAGTTTCGTCCAGGGTAATCTAAAGTCCTAGTGACTGGATTCCTATACTTCCACCAAGTTTAGGGGTTGGACTAACTCTAGGGTCCCACCTATGGGAGGACCTGGGGAGGGGGCAACCGGTTTGAACTGGGAAATGTATGGAGCCCCTTGTGTGCCCCAGGCAGTGTCTGAAAAGCATTCACTGAATGCAGCCCACCATGCCCCAATACACTAAAGCCTCCCTGGACAGGAAACCTATTGTCCAGGCCTCCCCTGCCAGAGTTTCGTCCAGCAGCAGGAGGTCAGACTCGTGTCTGTGGCAGCAGCATCCATTTTGTGATGCTGAGGCTCTCTTAAACATTTACCGGGTAAGTAAGTGTATACATGTCTTCTCCCTCTAGAAGGGTGGGATGCTACCCCCGCTGTCAGAACTGGTGGGGGGTAGTATTCCAAAGTGGTTGACACCAAACACGACATGTTTTGATAAAGCCAAACCAAAGTTAGCATTAACCGCGAGAATTTTAATGCACTTAAGAGTATATGGTATGGCTATATCCTAGAACAGCTATAAGGAAGGGATTCCGAAAGCTGCGGAGGGGCTCAGCTCATGCTAGGGCACCCTCTTATACAAAACCAAGCACTCTGTCTTCAGGATTGTCAAGGCCTGCCATAGGAGTGACTTATAGGTTAATATGTGTCTATATATATAGGTAGATATAGGTATACTAAATCTCAGTAAGGGGTGCTTAAACCACCTCACCCTACCCCCTCCTTCCGCCTCCCTCTGTGATTCTTTGATTCAAACTGATGTAACTATGTAACCCGTAACTCGCTGATTCAACTGATGTAGATAACAAAACTGTTTGTACCTACCACGGTGCCTGAGCAACCTTGGCCGATGCCCGGTGGAGCTGTCCTATGCAGCTATAGAGGAGTCTGGCCCCTTGGCCATCACCTACCCAGTCGGTCATCCGACATTGTTTTTCCTTGTCTCCCCGTATGTGTCTCTTTCCATCCCCGTTAGAAGGAACTATGACAATGCCCCCTGGGCGGACTCTAAAACAGTTTTTACCTACCGCAGAGCCCGAGCAACCTTGGCCAATGCCCGGTGTGGCTGTCCTATACAGCTATAGAGGAGTCTGGCCCCTTGACCATCACCTACCCAGCCGGTCTTCTGACATTGTTTTTCCTCGTCTCCCCATTCATGTCTCCTTCCCTTCCCTTTCTCCTCCCTCTGTGATTCTTTGATTCAAATTGATGTAACTATGTAACCTGTAACTCGCTGATTCAACTGATATAACTATGTATCCTGTAACTCTCTGATCCTCATGTAAAGTGCTCTGATACCTCCGGGTCTAGCCAGCGCTATATAAAACTTTGCAAATAAAATAAAATAAATAAATAAGTGCAGACCTGTGGTGCAATTTTGAAAGGCTTCCCAGGGGTGGCATAATACATGCTTCAGCCCCTGGTAGGCCTCTGGAGTACCTATGCCCCTGGTACCTAAGGTACCATATACTAGGGGCTCACAAGGTAACTCAGTAACCAATCTGGTATGTACCAAAGTACATGCAATCAATTTAGAGAGAGAACAGCTAGACAGTGATCCTGATTAGCAGGGCCAGAGCCAGACTAAAGTCGAAAAACCAGTGAAACACAGCAAAAAGTGGGGGTAACCATAGGAAGCAGATCCTACTCTCCTACACAATCCCCCCCCTTGATCCCCCTCCCCCCAACGCAGGGATATTAAACTAACCTTGAACTGTTGAGTCTTCATGTTCTAAGTGGAAATATCTGGAGAGTCCATCTGCATTGGCATGGTTACTCCCAGGTCTATGTTCCACTGTATAGTCCATCCCCTGTAGGCAAATGGACCACCTGGGAAGTTTGGGGTTTTCACCCTTCATCTGTTTTAGCCATAAGAGGGGCTTATGGTCTGTCTGAACTGTGAAGTGAGTGCCAAAGAAGTATGGCCTCGGCTTCTTCAGAGCCCAAACCACAGCAAAGGCCTCCCTCTCAATAGCTGATCAACGTTTCTCTCTGGGGGTCAGCCTTCTGCTAATAAAAGCTACTGGCTGGTCCTGACCTTTATCATTCAATTTTGACAGCACAGCCTCTACCCCCAACTCAGATGCGTCTGTTTGGACAATGAATTCTTTGGAGTAGTTAGGACTTTGCAGAATTGGTGCAGTGCACATGGCCTGCTTCAGGTCATTAAATGCCTTTTGACAGCTGACTGTCCACTGAACTTTCTGAGGCATTCTTTTAGAAGTTAGGTCATTCAGGGGTGTCACTATGGAACCATACCCCTTGACACATCTCCTATAGTACCCAGTCAGGCCAAAGAAAGCTCTGACCTAAGTCTGGGTGGTTGGAGCAACCCAGTTCATTATGGTCTGGATTTTGTTCTGCAATGGTTGAACCTGGCCTCCACCTACAAGGTGGCCCAGGTACACAACCTGATTCTGCCCTATCTGGCACTTAGTAGCCTTGATAGTTAGGCCTGCCTTCTACAGGGCCTCCAAAACATTTTTCAGGTGGATTAGGTGATTTTCCCAGGTAGAGCTAAAGACAGCAATATCATCAAGATAATCTGCACTATAGTTCTCCAGGCCTGTTAAGACTTTATTCACCAACCTTTGAAATGTGGCAGGTGCATTTTCCAGGCTAAAGGGTATTACCACAAATTGATAATGTCCACTAGGGGTTGGAAATGCTGTTTTTGGCTTTGCATCATCAGCTAGTCTGATCTGCCAGTGGCCAGCTGTTAGATCAAATGTGCTCAGAAATTTGGCAGATGCCAACATATCTATGAGCTCATCTGCTCTTGGAATTGGATGGGTATCAGTCCTAGTGACTGTATTGAGACCTCTGTAATCTACACAAAACCACATCTCTCTCTTACCACCCTGGGTGTGAGGTTTGGGTACCAGGACTACTGGACTTGCCCAAGGGCTATCTGAAGGTTCAATCACTCCCAGATCCAACATTTTCTGGACTGCTGTCCTGATACAGTCCCTGACATGATCAGGTTGCCTGTAAATCTTAGTTTTAACAGGCAGACTGTCCCCAGTGCACCAGGTAGTCTGACTTGGAGTCAATGAAAACATATATCTAAACTGTTGGAGAACTTGTCTGTAATCACTTTGCTGCTGATCAGTGAGACTGCCTGTCAAGGCTACTCCATGAACTGTTCCATCATCAGTGTTCTGAGAGAGCAGGTCTGGGAGAGGGTCACTCTCTTCCTCCTGTCCTTCATCAGTAGCCATGAGCAAGCCCATGTCTGCCCTGTCAACATATGGTTTCAGTATGTTGACATGAAGCACCCTATGGGGGCTCTTCGGAGTTCCAAGATCTACCAAATAGGCAACCTCTCCCTTCTGTTCAACGATAGTGTGGGGCCCACTATACCTGTCTTGGAGAGCTGCTGGGGCCACAGGCTCCAACACCCACACTTTCTGTCCTGGCTGGTAAACAGTCAGTACAGCCTTTTTGTCATACCAGGCTCTCTGTAATGCCTGGCTAGCCTCAAGGTTTTTAGTTGCCTTTTTATGTACTCAGCCATCCTGGAGCGGAGACCAAGTACGTAGTCCACAATATCCTGTTTTGGGGCTTTGAGAGGTAACTCCCATCCCTCCTTCACCAGACAAAGTGGTCCTCTAACAGGGTGCCCAAACGGAAGTTCAAATGGGTTGTAGCCAACCCCCTTCTGTGGAACCTCCCTGTATGCAAACAAAAGGCAGGGTAGCAGGATATCCCATCTCCGCCTGAGGTTTTAGGGGAGATCCTTAATCACACCCTTTAAGGTTTTGTTGACCCTGTGGATGATAGGGCGTGGTCAACTTGAAGTTCACTCCACACTCTTTCCACATTGCAGTCAAGTAGCTAGACCTAAAGTTTGCACCTCTGTCAGATACTACCTCCTTAGGGAAACCCACTCTTGAGAAAACTCCCAAGAGGGCTCTTGCCACAACAGGTGCTGTAGTGGTCCTAAGGGGACTTGCCTATGGGTACCTAGTGGCATGATCCACTACCACTAGGATAAACCTGTGCCCAGATGCAGTTTGGGAATCTATTGGTCCAACAATGTCAATCCCTACTCTTTCAAAGGGAACCCCACCACAGGTAGTGGTATAAGAGGGGCCTTTGTAGTGCCACCTGCTTTGCCACTGGCTTGGCAGGTTACACAGGAGCAACAAAACTCCTTGGTGTATTCAGACATGTGGGGGCCAGTGAAAGTGGGGGACACTTCTGTCCCAAGTCTTGATCTGGCCCAGGTGTCCTGCTAAGGGAATATCATGGGCTAGTGTCAATAGGAAGCCCCTGGAGGCCAAAGGTATGACCAACCTCCTGGCTGCACCAGGCTTGGGGTCTCTACTCTCTTAATACAGGAGTCCATCATCCCAGTAGATTTTATGGGTGCCACTAGCATTCCCAGCAGCCTCAGCAGCAGCTTGCTGTCTGAGGGGTTCAAGAGAAGGGCAGCTCAACTGCGCCTGACTCAGATCTGCCCTGGAAGGGCCCCCTGTCCCTAAGAACTCCACCTGATCAGGTTCAAGCTCCTCTGGGACAGTTCCTTCTTCAGGCTCACAATCAGCTTCATCAGAAGGCTAATCCTCACTCTGAGTCAGGGGGGAAGGCACTGCCTTAACCCTACTGCTCCTTTTCTTGGCAGGCAACTGGTCCATTATTCCAGACTCCAGTGCCTGTCCAGTGTTAGACTTTCTGACCTGAGACCTAGTCACGGCAAACACATGTGCAGGAATTCCAAGCATTGCTGCATGGGTCTTCAACTCCACTTCAGACCAGGCTGAAATTTATAAATCATTGCCAAGCAAGCATTCAACAGGGAGGTCTTCACTGATCACAACCTTCTTAAGGCCAGTTACTTCTCCCCAGGAGAAATCAACAACTGCCATGGCATGTGTAGTCCTGACATTGCTGGTGTTGATCACTTGGTAAGTCTCATCAGGTATGACTTGTCAAGGGTTCACATATTCTGGTGTCACCATTGTGACACTTGCCCCTGTGTCCCTGTAGGCATCAGCCTTTTTCTCATTAATTAAAGGTGTTTGTCTGTACTTGCCCAGATTACTGGGACTCACAGAGGAGGCCATATCCATGCCTCCATCACATATCAAAACAGCTTGAGTTGGCACTCTGACTAGGCCAGAGTCCATCTCAGATCCCAGGGTTTACCCTACTACACCCTTCTGCTGGGAACCACCACTTGCAGCTTGTAGGAGAGTAGGGTCTGCAATCCTATGATCACCCAGATTTTTGATTTTTGCTTCACTGGTTTACGACTTTCCCTGGCTGTGGGCCTGCTAATCAGACCCACAGCCTAGCTGTTCTCTCTATTCCAAATTGTACCCAGGTACTGAATTGGCACTGGGCCCTTTCCAAGTCCCTGTACCCAGGGCTGAGGTGTACCCAGAAGTCTCCCAGGGGCTGCAGCATGTATTATGCCACCCCTGGACTGACTAACCAAACAGACACAACTGGCTGCTTGACAGCTGGGGGCAAGGTGGTGTACTCACCCTTTGCTTTAGATATAGTATCCCTATATCTAAACCTAAACGGACACACAGATCTCCTATCAGTCACTCCTATGGCAGGCCTTAACAATCCTGAAGGCAGAAGTGCTTGGAATCGTGTGAGATGGTGCTCTGGCATGAGCTGGGCCTGTCTGCGGCTTTCGGGATCCATCCCTTAGCCGTTTCCATGATATCGCATACCATATACTCTTAAGTGCATTATAATCCTCGCGGTTATATGCCAACTCTGGTATCGCTTTATCAAAACATGTCGAGTAAGGTGTCATACGAATTGGAATACTAACCCCTCGCCAATTCTGGCGACGGGGTTAGCATTCCACCCTTCTAGAGGGACACGACATGTATGTAACCTGTAACCCCGGTTAAAGTCAGACATAGCCTTAGCTCCACAAAATGGATGCTGCCACCGAGACACAAGTCTGCCCTCCTGCTGCTGGGAGTCCTCCCAGAGCAGGAGGCAAGGACAAAGGGTTTCCTGTCAGGGGCGGTGCCAGCACCGTCCCAGACAGGATTTTGTGTATCCTAGGTAGGCAGGGCTTTAGAGGAAGGTGACTGCAAGTGGCACCCCGGTGCTCACTGTGCATAGGCCGGCTGAAACCAGTTCCAGGGGCACTCCAGCCCCTGGCCTGGGGAAAGCCCGCCAAAGGAGAAGGGTGTAACCACCCCCCTCCTAGTCCCACCCATAGGGCAGGACTTAGTCGCGTGCCAGCCCCTTTTTGCAGGATAAAGGTAGGAACTGGCCCCCTTCCAAATCAGATAATCTTTGAATCCTGAAACTACTTTCTGCAAGAAGGAACTCAAGACTCTTCTCAAGATTTCTCCCTTGTGACTAAGGAGTAGTCACCCTGCAGCAGCAGGCACCAACCAAGTATCGCGGTTTGTTGCCAGTCTCTCCTTCGGATCAAGACTGCTCCAGCACGACGAGAACCAGCTTCCCTGGCACCTCTGACCTCAACCTACATCATCAGCCCAGCTGTGATCCGTGGGTGCGACGAGACCTCGAGGGACCGGCCATCTTCAGAACTGCACGACGCTTGTCCAGCACGACTCCCGAGTGACCCTCGACAGAGTGCTTTGGGGTAAGAGAAGCCCTGACCCTGAGCAGCTCCAGCACCGAAGTTCAGCCCCCCTGCATCCACGAGATCTGCGTGGGGCCCTTCTGCTCTTTGCTGCCAACCGCGTTGTCCAGGTCGCTTGCCCGTTTGGCTAGTGGCCCTCTCACGACGCTCCACGACGACAACTACTGCTGGTCTGGTTGCTCCAGACTAGCCCTTGCTCCCCTCCAACAGAGGAGCACCCTGGACCCTCCTGGTCCACTCAAGACGCCATTTTAGGTCCACTGCGTGGGCCTTGCCTTTGCCAAGACTTGTTGCCCAATCCTGGGTCCAGCGACGTCGACAGCAAGAACCTTCGTGGGACAGCTCGCACCTCCATCCTGGTCGCCGACAACGCCTCCTGGTCCGAGAGACTGTACGGCCCAGCAGCGCCCACTCACCTGGCTGAGGTGACTTCGTCCGGTGCCATCCTGGTGCCCACTCAAATCACTGGCTAGTGATTCAGAACTTGGTCCCCTCTGCTTACAGGTTTCTTCTTCCCTGATCCAGGCTTGGATCACTCCGAACTTTCTTCACTGGCCGCCTGCCAGCAACTCTTTCTTCAGGCTCCTGGATCTTCAACGAGGGTTTCCGACGCAACTTCAACCCTATGCAGCCGCAGCCCCTGGGCTAGGTAACCTGAGTACTCCGGTGCTCCAGCATAGTCCAACACCCTAAGTGTTCGGATCCACTCTTGTTTTCGACCCACCTAGTCGGGTACGCCCGAGAACAGTAACTTTGTGACTACTAGCCTCCATAGACTTTTTCCCGCCTTACGCGTAAGAGTTCCCACTCTGCACACGACGTCCACAGGCCTCCTGCAACTAATCTAAGTGTTTAGCATTGTAGGACTAGCGTTTCTAAAGTCTATGAGAATAGTTACTTACCTGCTAGTAGTTCGCATTCCACTTTTGTAATATATGGTTTTTCGTGCCCCTAGGGCATTTGTGTAAATTGTGCGACTTAAAGTATTTTCTTAAGAGTTTTGTTATGTGCTTAGCTCCCTGACTCATAAAGAGTTCAGGGTAGTCTTGTTATAAATAAATATCTGTTTATTTTCATAACAACTTGTGTGGTGTCCTTTCACTTGGTGTTCAAGGGGTAATGTGATGGTAAAACAGCTGGCTTAACACGCCCTCTAGAGTCTTAGCCTTAGACTGCTCGTATCCATGCTACTAGGATAGCTGGTCTATAAGGTTGACTTACAACCAATCATCAATAAGGGTTGTTTGGACTGATACAAAGTGCTCACTAGAATAGTGAACATTATATATCAGGCCAACTTCTCACATTGGTGAGCAGCGGTTGGGATTTGAGCTTGCTGTTGTTTTACCACACATATCCTAAGAATATCATTTGAAAGATCACATAAGTACTAAAGGTACATATAACTTAGCTTAGAATACTCTGAGTTCTACTGAACCAGCTGTTGTAGCTCCTAGGGCCTAGCACATCCTAAACTACAACTCTAGCAAGGGATCAGTAGGCAAACAAATAGTGTAGGTAAGTGCACCACTTACACTTTACTAGAAAAGCATGTCTACCCATGGAGAGTCTTCAGAGACTCCCCTTGTGGTTATTGACCCTCCACAGGTCACTTCAAGATATGCAGCTCTCAGTTTCCAGGAGATGAGACAAGTGTGTACCTCCAGGAAACTGAAACAGGGGTCTAACCCCACCATTCCCTTTCTGATAGGTCTCTTAGAGACATATGATGCGAGAAAGATTTCTCAGCTAGATGGGAATATGCCAGCCTTAGAGGGTACCACTGGGGATCCAGACCTCCACAACACTGTAAATGCAGTTGAGGAGGAAGATCCTGAGGAACTCTCTGGGCATGAGGCAGACAAAGGTCTTGAGGTAGTCAGAAGGCTAACTAGGGCCAACATAGACTTGCTTGGGCTAGGATCTGGGGGACCCCCAGTACTGACCCTAAGTAGGCCTAACCTTGGAGTTAGGAGAGATAGATCTCTTTCTAGGGACTCCAATAGATCTCTGCACTCTAATGCCTCTTCTCAGAGGAGAAGGAACACTCCCCAGAGGAGATTGACTTCCCCTCAGAGAATAGAGCATGAAGCCAGAATAAGACAGGCTGCTCTGAGGATTGAAAGGGAAGAACTTGCCCTGGCCAAAGAAAAGCTTGCATTTGCTAGAGAGCAGCAGCTGAGTGGGTTAGCTCCCACTGGTGGCAGCAATCTCCCAAGAGATAGAGAGAAGGGTTTAGATACTAAACACCTGACAAAGATAGTGCCCCCCTTTAAACAAGGGGATGGCATCCAGAAATGGATGGCTGCTTTGGAGAGGGCCTGCACTGTGCAGGGCATTCCCCAGAGTCAGTGGGCAGCTATACTGTGGCTCTCCTTTGATGGCAAAGGTAGAGATAAGCTCCTCACTACAAGAGTGGAGGATGCTAACAATTACCAGGTCCTGAAGAATACACTGGTTGATGGGTTTGGTTTAACCACTGAGCAGTACAGGTTGCTGTTCAGAGACACCCAGAAAACTCAGTCTCAGGACTGGTCTGACTTTGTGGATAGTGCCACTAAGGCTTTGGAGGGCTGGTTGCTGGGTAGCAAGGTTACTGATTACACAGGATTGTATAATCTGATGATGAGAGAACAAATTTTAAATAACTGTCAGAACCAGTTGTTGCACCAGCACCTTGTTGATTCAGATCTGACCTCTCCCCAAGAATTGGGAAAGAAGGCAGACAAATGGGTCAGAACAAGGATCAAGCAGAACCAGAACCAGAACCAGGGTGGTCAGAAGAAAGCAGACCAGAAGGGTAATACTAAGAGTGAACAAAATGACCAGAAGTCTTCAACAGGTCCCCAACAAACCAAAGAGGGTGGGGGTCAGGCTTCACAGCAGAAAAAGAAGACTCAAGAAGGCCAGTCAAAAAGGTGGTGCCAGTACTGTAAAAGTAAGTCTCACTGGTTTAGTGAGTGCACCAAAAGAGGAGGGCAAACCTCTACCACTACAGCCCCTAAGGCAACTGCACCCCCTAGTACAGTCAGTAGTGGTAGTGCACCTCCCAAGGGATTAGTTGGGTTAACCTTGGGAACTGAGGAGTCTGACAACTTAGTTGGCACACTCACTCAGGCTGTCCTTGTCTGTACAGGGGATATGGATATGTCCCCTGATACAAGTCCCAATACTTTGGGCAAATACAGACAGACACCTTTAATAAATGGCAAAATGGCTCAGGCCTATAGGGACACTTGTGCCAGTGTCACCATGGTGACATCTAACTTTGTGGACCCTGGACAGATCATGCCAGGTACAGATTTCCTGGTGACCAATGCCAGCAACGTCACTACCAGTCATAGTATGGCGATTGTTGCGTTCTCCTGGGGAGGGGTAAGTGGCCAAAAGAAAGTTGTGGTTAGTTCAGACCTCCCAGTGGATTGTTTGTTGGGCAATGATTTGGAGTCATCACTATGGTCAGAAGTGGAGCAGAGGACTCACATGGAAATGTTAGGCTTGCCAGCACATGTGCTTGCTGTGACTAGGTCACAGGCCAGAAGATGCCCCACTGAACAGGTGCTGGATCCTGGAAGAAAGGACCAGACACCTTCCAAGAAGAAGAGCAGTAAGGGTAAGGCTTTGCCTTCCCCCTTGCCCCAGGTTGAGGATCAAGTCTCTGAGGAGGCTGATCTGAGAGAGCTGAGGGAAACTGAGCCTAAAGAGCTTGAACTTGATCAAGTTGAGTTTCTGGGCTCAGGGGGACCCTCCAGGGAAGACCTGGGGAAGGCACAGTTAGACTGCCCTTCCCTTGAACCCCTCAGACAGCAGGCTGCTGCTGAGGCTGCAGGGAATGCCACAGGTGCCCACAGGGTATACTGGGAAGATGGACTCCGGTACTCTGAGTCAAGAGACCCCAAGCCTGGTGCAACCAGGAGGCTGGTCATCCCCTTGTCTCTGAGAGGTTTCCTTCTCACCTTGGCCCATGAGATTCCCCTTGCAGGTCACTTAGGCCAGACAAAGACTTGGGACAGGCTTGTCTCACACTTTCACTGGCCTCACATGAATGAGAATACCAAGGAGTTTTGTCGCTCCTGTGTCACTTGCCAAGCCAGTGGTAAGTCAGGTGGCACAACAAAGGCCCCCCTCATACCACTACCTGTGGTGGGGGTTCCCTTTGAAAGAGTGGGGATTGACATTGTTGGTCCAATGGAACCCCAGACAGCATCAGGGCACAAGTTTATACTGGTGGTGGTGGACCATGCCACCAGGTATCCTGAAGCTATTCCACTTAGGACCACTACAGCACCTGTAGTGGCAAGGGCCCTAGTTGGAGTGTTCTCCAGAGTGGGCTTCCCTAAGGAGGTTGTTTCTGACAGAGGTGCAAACTTCATGTCAGGATATCTGACTGCAATGTGGAAGGAATGTGGTGTTAACTACAAGTTCACCACACCCTATCATCCACAGTGCAATGGGCTTGTTGAGAGATTCAACAGGACCCTCAAAGGGATGATTCATGGACTACCTGAAAAGCTCAGGCGTAGATGGGATGTCCTGATACCCTGCCTCTTGTTTGCTTACAGAGAGGTCCCACAGAAGGGGGTTGGCTACAGCCCTTTTGAGCTTCTGTATGGGCATCCTGTAAGAGGACCCCTGTGTTTGGTGAAGGAAGGATGGGAGAGACCTCTCAAAAAGCCTGCAACCAGCATAGTGGACTATGTACTTGGTCTCCGCTCCAGGATGGCTGAATACATGGAGAAGGCAACTAAAAACCTAGAGGCCAGCCAAGAACTCCAAAAAGCTTGGCATGACCAGAAGGCTGTCCTGACTGTGTACCAGCCTGGACAGAAGGTGTGGGTACTGGAGCCAGTGGCCCCAGCAGCCCTCAAAGACAAATGGTCTGGGCCCCACACCATCATTGAGCAAAAGGGAGAGGTCACCTACCTGGTGGACCTTGGAACCCCCAGGAGCCCCCTCAGGGTGCTCCATGTGAACAGGCTCAAGGCATATGTCGACAGGAAGGACATGAGCTTGCTCATGGCCACAGATGAGGGACAGGAGGAAGAGAGTGACCCTCTCCCAGACCTGCTCACTCAGAATCCTGATGATGGATCAGTAGATGGTGTTGTCTTTTGTGGCAGCCTCTCTGAACATCAGCAACAGGATTGCAGACAAGTTCTGCAATCCTTCAGACATATGTTCTCTCTGACACCCAGTCAAACTGATTGGTGCACCCATGAAGTGGACACTGGAGACAGTCTGCCTGTCAAGAGTAAAATCTACAGACAGCCTGATCATGTCAGAGACTGCATCAAAACAGAAGTGCAGAAAATGTTGGAGTTGGGAGTCATTGAGCCCTCAGATAGCCCTTGGGCTAGCCCAGTAGTTCTAGTGCCAAAGCCTCACACCCAGGGTGGTAAGAGAGAGATGAGGTTTTGCGTAGACTACAGAGGCCTCAATGCAGTCACTAAGACTGATGCCCACCCAATACCAAGGGCAGATGAACTTATAGATAGATTGGCTTCTGCCAACTACTTAAGCACATTTGACCTGACAGCTGGGTATTGGCAAATCAGGTTAGCTGAGGAAGCCAGGCCCAAGACAGCATTTTCTACCCCTGGTGGACATTATCAGTTTGTGGTAATGCCCTTTGGGTTGAAGAATGCACCTGCCACCTTCCAAAGGCTGGTGAATCAAGTTCTCACTGGGATGGATGACTTCTGTGCAGCATATCTGGACGATATTGCTGTCTTTAGCTCCACCTGGGAGGATCACCTGGTCCACCTGAGGAAAGTGTTAGAGGCCCTGCAAAAGGCAGGCCTCACTATCAAGGCCACTAAGTGCCAGATAGGGCAGACACAGGTTGTATACCTGGGCCACCTTGTAGGTGGAGGCCAGGTTCAGCCACTGGAGAGTAAGATACAGGCCATCAAGGACTGGGCTCCTCCAATCACCCAGACTCAGGTTCGAGCTTTCTTGGGCCTGACTGGGTACTATAGGAAGTTTGTCAGAAATTATGGGTCCATAGTGACCCCCCTTAATGACCTGACAAGCAAGAAGATGCCAAAGAAAGTTCAGTGGACAGCAAGCTGTCAGAAAGCATTCGATGACCTAAAGCAGGCCATGTGCACAGCACCTATCCTAAAGAGTCCAGACTTCTCCAAACCATTCATTGTCCAAACAGATGCTTCTGAGTTGGGTGTGGGAGCTGTTCTATCTCAGCTGAATTTTGATGGCATCGACCAGCCAATTGCTTTCATTAGCAGAAGGCTGACCCCCAGAGAGAAAAATTGGTCAGCTATTGAGAGGGAGGCCTTTGCTGTGGTATGGGCCCTGAAGAAGTTGAGGTCCTACTTGTTTGGAACTCACTTCACAGTTCAGACCGACCATAAGCCCCTCTTATGGCTAAGTCAGATGAAGGGTGAAAACCCCAAACTACTTAGGTGGTCCATTTCCCTACAGGGGATGGATTTTACAGTGGAGCACAGACCTGGTACTGATCATGGCAATGCCGATGGGCTCTCCAGGTATTTCCACTTAGAGCAAGAAGACTCACCTGGTCAAGGTTAGTTTATTGTCCCAAAGTTTGGGGGGGGGGGGTCATGTAGGAGAGTAGGGTCTGCAATCCTATGAAGAACTAGGGGGAACAGTTGCCTTAGGGGCAATGATGGCTGGAGCTGTCTCCTTTTTGGTGCGATCACTAGTCCATTATTCTTACATACTTTGCACTAGGGTTTCTTTTGGCCTTCTTTCTTTTTAGATTGGGGACCCCCACCATTTGAAGCTTTTTGGGGACCTTGTGAAGACTTCTGGGGCCAGATGTAGGTAAATCTATTCTACAGACTCATAAATACCGAATTTTACCGATTCGGTATTTATGAATCGGTAAAATAGAAGCAGGGAGATGTAGGTACATCCAGATGTTTTTTTACCGAAACGGTAAAAATCGGTATTTACCGATTCGGTAAATACCGACCGGTAATGCCCATTCATTCCTATGGGCTTTGAAGCCCATAGGAATGCATGGGCATTACCGATTCGGTATTTACCGAATCGGTAAATACCGAATGTCACAAGGGTACAGGGGGTGTCACTTTGACACCCTCTGGCACCCCCAAAAGAGGCTCGGGTGCCATGTGGCAGGCATACCTGCCCTAAGGGCAGGTCTGCCTGTCATATGGCATAGGTGTGCATGCACACATGTGCATGCACACCAGAATCGGTATTTTACCATCAAATTGAATTTGATGGTAAAATACCGATTCTGTAAGGCTTGTGGGACTCAGTAGAGTCCCACCTACATCTCAAAATTACCGAATCGGTAAAAATACCGATTCGGTAATTTACAGAATCGGTAAATTTACCGTTCGGTAAATTTACCGATTCTGTAATAATTTGCCCCCTACATCTCAAATTCCTTTTCGAATTCGGCCTTTACCGACCGGTGAAAGCCTACCTACATCTGGCCCCTGGTCTTTACCTTTCTCCCCACTCTTTAGATAATGCTTCTTTTGGTCACCACCTTGGTTCTGTATCTTCTGCTTCACCCTGGTTCTGACCCATTTGTCTGCCTTCTTTCCCAATTCTTGGGGAGAGGTCAGATCAGAGTCAACCAAGTGCTGATGCAACAGCTGGTTCTGACAGTTATTAAGAATTTGTTCTCTCATGATGAGATTATACAATCATGTATAGTCACACACTTTACTGCCCAGTAACCAGCCCTCCAGAGACTTAGTAACACAATCTACAAAGTCAACCCAGTCCTGAATCTGTGCCTTTTGGGTGCCTCTGAACTGCAACCTGTACTGTTCAGTGGTTCGGCCAACCCCATCTATCACAGCACTCTTCAGGACATTGTGATTATCAGCATCCTCTTCTCTTACAGTGAGGAGCGTATCTCTACCTTTGTCTGCAAAGGAGAGCCACAAGATTGCTGCCCACTGCCCATGGAGTACCTTCAGTACTTTGCAGGCCCTCTCCAGTGCAGTAATCCACTTGTGGATGTCATCCCTAGACTGATAGGGAGGGACAATCTTGTTCAGGTTTCTATGGTCATAAGACCTATCCCTACCACTAGGGATATTGCTGCCACCATGGGGCTCCAGCCCCATCTTTTGTCTCTCTCTTTCTTTTTTTTTTGGTCCTCATACATGCCACCAGATGATGAATACTCTAGATGGGATCTCTCTGCGCCTTTCACACAGACAAACTTGGATGCCACCCTGGTATCTGTCTGAAGCAAACAGGGAACACCTAGAGGTAGGCTGTCTCCTTGTCCAACTCCCTTTCCCTTCGATGGACCGCCTTGGGAACCCGGGTGGACCGGACCACAAACCTCTGGCATAATCATTGGACTGCTATTAGATCTTCTACCAGGCCACTAGTGCAGACCACACCCTATCGGCACTCGCTGCATCACAAGCCATATCTGACTTACTGACCATCATGACATTTCTTAAACAGTCCGCAAATCTAGGAGGGGCCGCCGACTTCCATTCCCTACAAATTTCTCTCCTAGCTATGATTATCACATAGAATAGAAATTGTGAAGCAAAGCTATTTATGTTGTATTCGGAGGACAAACCAAAAAAAAACAGTCTAAGGGAACATGTAATCGGGGTTGACAAAACCTCCTCCAAAAAACCACAAACGGCCTCCCAATAACTGGAGATCTCTGGACATCCTGTAGAATGTGAACAGATGGTTTCTTCTCAGGTTTGCTGGCTTTATTAGTCTCTGAGACATAGAAAATGAGTCTGTCCATATTTTTTTAATCTCCTCAGGACTATCAAATAAAGCATTACCCCAGAGGTTAGCCAATTCAAGATCCAAGGTATCTTTTACCCCCACAAACGACCTGTACCAATACGAGACTTCTCGTTTCCAAACTTCACCCCTAGAGATAGAATCTAAAATCCCTGTGTCTTCTAGAGTCCCAACCGATTGCTTTGACCACCAGGCTGAAAGTTGATAAAACTTAAATCTTGTTAAAGACCTGTTGGTCAAATTCAACAGAGACTCCCAGCTCATAAGGCATGAGTTGAGACAAAGATCCCCCCATTTCTTAAAGCCTGCCACTTTAAGCGGCTGAGACAATTAATCTTGAAGACATTCCGGGGTACCAGGAGAGTCCCAAATTGGGGCCTGTGTATTATAATAAGGAATCGCCCAAGTTCTCCGGACATAGGTCCAATTCTTAAGTGCCGCCTGCAGAATCTTAAGGCGGACTTTTTTATAAAATTTTTGGTCGCCAAATTTAAAAAGAAAAAATTCCAAACCCTGTGGCTGGTCATGCAACAGTGCCTGAAAAAGGTGGCCCTGTGAGGAAGAATCTAATTTATTGGTCAATATTCTAAAATTCTTGAAGTGTAAGGCATGGCAGTATAATAATAAATCCGGTAGGGCCAAACCACCTATCTTCAACCCTCTCCTTAATTTCGTCCAGGCAATCCTGGGTGATTTTGCAGCCCATATAAAGGATCTGATCTTCCCTTGGAGGCCAGCGATGTCCTTAGGGTCAAAGGGTAACGGGATAGTATTAAAAAGAAAGGTTATTTTGGGAAGTGTATTCATTTTTACGAGATTGACCCTCCCATAGAAGTGCAGTGGCAGGCTTCCCCATCTTGTTAACATTTTAGAGATTTCTTTCGCTACAATCTGCCAACTGACTTTAGGGATGTCAGTCAATTTTTGAGTAAGATGGATTCCCAAATACCTAATCTTTTGTCTAGCCCCCTGAATAACAACAGATAAGTTGTTCCACCCCATTATATCGGTTTTCTCCTTATTAATTTTATACCCGGATAGCCTTCCAAATTCCTTGGCCAGTTCGAATAGCCGAGGAATTGCCTCGACATGATTTGAAGTGTATAAAAGAAGGTCATCCGCATAGAGGGCGGTTTTAAGCTCCAAATCTGCTATTTTAAAAGGTGAAATTATACAATCTGCTCTAAGTACACAAACAAAAGGCTCAATATAAAGATCAAATAATAGGGGGGACAGGGGACATCCCTGCCTTGTGCCTCGGGAGATATCGAACCAATCAGAGAGACCTCCGTTAACCAGGACTTTTGCTCGAGGACTCTGATAGAGAGATTTAACTCCTTCGATAAAAATCGGAGGAAACCCAAACTTTGCCATAGCAGCCCAAAGATAAGCCCAATTGACCTGATCGAATGCTTTGGCCGCATCGATTACTATAATGGCTAGTGGCAACCCCCTCTCTTCAGCAAAGTCGATTGCCCCGATCACCTGGAACGTTAACTCGTTTAGCTGCCTCCCCGGGATAAACCCTCTTTGATCTGGGTGTATGATTGTTTTTATAAATCTGGCGAGTCTTGTGGCCAGTATCGCGGAAAATGTCTTCAGATCCAAATTTAACTAGGAAAGTGGTCTGTAAGACTCTATTTTTTGAGGATCTTTATTCGGCTTAGCTATCAGAGTTATAGTAGCTTCAGACCATGAAGGGGGAATACTACTACCATGTATAAAGATACTTTTAAAGAGAGTGGTAAGCACCGGAACCACTGACTCAGAAATATCTAAATAAATCTCACCCGGCAAGCCGTCTGGACCGGCGGCATTACCACGACTCATTTTCTTAAGTTGTTCTCTTACTTCCCCCTCCGTGATCTCACTAGCTAAATAATTCATATTTATTTCAGACATCTGGGGCAAATCTCTCTAACTCAACCACGCCCTAACCTCCTCTAGCCCTATGCTGGTCTCTTCTTGATATAAGCCCTGAATGAACCCCCTAGCCTCTTCCCTAATTGCCGCGTCCTCTAAAATTGGTAGGGCTGACTCGCTCTGAATTAACTGCTTGATGTTATTCCTGACCCTCTCCGTCCTAGATTTCCATGCCAAGAGAGCCCCACATTTTTCACCGTACTCGAAGTTTTTAATTTTCTAACCTCCCACCTTTCCTTAATGATTGTATCAGTTGCAGCTTTAAATGATGTTTGTAGATCTAGCAGTTCTTTCTCCAACTTTAGGATTCTCTCTCTAGCTGACAAAGCAGCCAGCTGTAGTTCTAGATCTTTTTCTTTTATTGCTTTCAGATCATCTAATTCTTTTTTTTTAATGGTTTTCCGCTTATGAGTCATTAGTAAACTCAGCAATCCACGGAGAAAAGCTTTAAACGACTCCCAGACTATTTGTTTAGTAGAGGAACCGATATTAAAGATAAAAAATTCAATAATTTTCTCGTTTACCTCTACTTTCACCCTTTCATCCAAAAAGAGCGTTCTGTCTAGTGTCCACCTAATCTCTGTGGGCCTGGAACTCAACTTAAATACTAATTCGACCACTGAATGAGCAGAAATCCCCACCGGAGTGTGTCCAACCGAGACTATATCTGTGAGCAGACCTTGATCCGCCAAGATGTACTCTATTCTAGAATACTGCTTATACTTTTTGCTGTAGAATGAGTATTCTCTCGTAGCACCATGTTTGGCTCTCCATACATCCAGCAGGTTAAAATCCTTCATGATATTTCTAAGTGTTGAAATAGTTTTAGTAGGACCACCATATTTCACCATGGAGGTCCGATCTAAACCCTGAGCAAAGACCAAATTAAAATCTCCCCCGAGTATTACGGGGGCCGTGGTCTGTAGTAGACCATCACCCAATTTCAGAAGAGGACTGGAATTGTCATCATTCGGGCCATAATAGACAGCACAGGTGAAAGGTGAACCACATATCGAGAGGGTTGGCACAAGCCACCTACCTGACTGATCGGTATCCCATTTCTGCACCCTAATCCCTCTATTTGCCCTAACCACAATTGCAACCCCTCTTGAGATACCTTTTTGCTTTGAGCACAATATATCCTGGACCCAGCCCACTCTACCAAAAATCTGTTTACACGCATCTGACTCTAAATGGGTCTCCTGCAATAAGTAGATGTGGGCGTCAGTGTTTTTTAAATATTCGCAGACCCTGGATTGTTTCCTCCCTCCCCCTAGTCCGTTCACATTCCAGGAGAGGATTTTTATACCGGTTGACCTACTCATGACCCGACCGGACAACTACTAGCCATGCATCTAGAGCTTTAAAAAAATGTGGTAACTTAATTATGTATGAGGAAAATTTTCCTATTTCTCCCTCCACCCAGTGATCCCTCTCAGTCCCACTCCCGAGGAACCCTCCCATCATACCTGGCGAAGAAGCCGCCTTTAGGGGCCCCATGAAGGCTACAATTGACTGAGTTGTCCTCTGCTAACCTAAAAGGCAACATGATTTGATAGCTTCCCCTACTAGAATCAGTAATGATCAATCTAATAAATACAAGTGCCTATACTAGTAGGAGGTTCCTATATTTTAAGTATATATATATATTTTTTTTCCTCTCCCTTCTCGCCTTTTTTTTTTACCCTCATTATTATAACCTTATTACACTCATCCTATCACTATTCCCTCCTTCTCTTCTTCACTCGTGCTCATACTCATACTCTTCACTAATCTCACCCCAAATCCATGTCCGCCTACCCCCCTTTTCCCTTATGGACCGAAGTGGAATTTCTCAATCTCATTTTATTTCTGTCTCATTTGAGATAGAAGGTCGTCAACATCTTCTGGCTGGCTGCAGTTATACATTTTATTCCGCCACATAATCTTTAATAAAGCAGGGAACTTCATTTGAACTTGTGCCCCGAATGATCTCAGTTCAGGCATTCTGGATCCCAGTTCCCACTGCCTCTGGGCTGTTCTTCCTCGGATATCAGATTGAATTTGATATGGGTTAGCCCGATGTTGAAGAGTAGATCGAGAAAGGCATCTACCTAAAATTAGCTCCTTAACACTGTAAGTCTGGAAATTAACAAGGATCTTCCTAGGAGCTTTTCTGCCCGTGTGCAACTTAAAAGGGTCCCTATGCACCCTTTGTATCTCCGTCTCCAAATCAATATCAGGCCGATCTTTTAAAACTCCATCCCTTAATAACTTGCAGACAAACCCCTTGATGTCTTCCTGCTCTGCCCCTTCTGGAATCTTCAATATTCTTAAATTGTTCCTACGGGTTTGCGTCTCTAATCTCTATTCTGGGCTTTTAGGACATCGATAGCCTTGGAGTTCTCCTGAACAGATTCTGACAGAGTAGTGACTTTCAGCTCAAGAGTCCCTGTCCGGGTGCAAATGTCATGCAGTCTAGACTCGAGGAGGTCAAACCTATCATGGATTGCTTTCTGGTTGTTCTCAGAAATTTCAAACTTGGTCATTAGGTCTCCACTCAGCGACTGAAAAAGGGAACCCAACCTATCCCCATCCAGACCGTTTGACTGCTGTGTGTTCCCCCGGACCTGAACATCCCACAAGGGCTATTTCAAGAGCTAGGGTCTCCTTTTCTAAGGTTACTTCTTGTCTCCTTATCCTAAGCTGGGCTTCTCTCATCCTAGCATTATATTCCCTCTTCTCAAGCGAGGTACCCCTCCTATGGGAAGAGGCAGACGACCCTATAGATGTGCCAGAATTGTTAGATTCCACTGAAGGTGATCTGCTCCTTCTGGGCACACCACCAGGTCTACTTGGGAGGACAAGGGGAGGCCCATTTTGGCCTTCCTCATGTCCAGGCAGATCTGGATTCCCCAGGTTTAGGTCTTGGACACCTACCTGTTCTACATCATCATCAGAGTCCTGGGGCCATATGTATCAAAGCAAAATGGGTTCGCAAACGCCGAAATTCACTGAATTCCGGCGTTTGCGAACCCATTTTCGCTAAATGGTATGTATGAAACATTTTTGGTGCAAAATAAGGAATCGCTAAATTTGCCATTCCTTATTTTGCGATTGCATTTAAGGAATTGCAAATTTTGCGATTCCTTAAATGCAATGTATCAAGGAAAAAAACATTCCAAAATGCCATTAAGGAATCGCAATTTACCACCAACTTCTAGTTGGTGGTAAGTAGCGAATTCTTTTAAAAAAGCATTTCTTTAGCACCTTCAATGCTACAGGGTATTTTTCTCCTGTGCTGCATTCCCATATTTACCATTGTTCATGACAAGGTCAGCTCGTCATAAGCACAGCTCCAGTGGTACTGCATGGTACTGCATGACGAGCTGACCTTGTCATTAGCATAGAAGGGGTTAAACATCAAAAGGTGCCATGTGACGCTCATACATGCCCTTAGGGCATGTATATGCGCCATATGCGCATACATGTCATTTTCAGGAGTGCAGCAGGGTGTTCTTGAGACACCCCTGCACCCTTGAAAATATTCACAATTTGCGATTAGCAAATTGCGAATCGCAAATTTCCCCTTCATTCCTATGGGCTTCCTGGCCCATAGAAATGAATGGGAAATTATTCCTTAATTGCGATTAGCAATTTGCTAATCGCAATTAAGGAATTTTAAGGAATCGCTAAAAAGAAGCGATTTCCTACATACATACCATTTTGCGATTTCTAAATAGCGATTACTTAAAAATCGCTATTTAGGAATCGCAAAACGGAATATTGATACATATGGCCCCTGGTGAGGTAACTCACCAGTGTTCTCTTCTTCTGATGTACCCACCCCACTGCCTACCTTTTCAGGATCTGATGCTTTCTTAAAGTCATCAAGCATTAACACCTCTATAAGGTGTTGGGTATTAGGATTCTGTCCTGGCTTCAATTTTCTCATGGCATACAAGGTCCTTAACTCTTGGAAAGGAAAGGTGTCATACTTAGATGCCTGTCCATGACTGACATCTGGAGCAGATCCACTGGGTCCCTCTTTTGAAGATGACTCTAGTGAGGTGTGGTGTATGCACCTACCTACACTATTTGGTTTCCTACTAAACCTCTCTTGAGTTGTAGAAAGGGTGTAGTAGGCCCTTGACACACAACTCTAAGTTCAGTTGAATTCTAAGCTTGAATTATATGTACCTATGGTACCTTTAGTGATTTTTCAAATGATATTTTCAAGGCTATCTGGTTAAATAATGCAAGCTGGAATCCCACACTCTGCACACCAATGTGAGAAGTTGGCCTGGCATATGCTCTCCACTATTCTAGTGGGCACCTTGCACCAGTCCAAACGAACCTTACTGATGGTAGGTTTAGACAACCTTTAAAGAAAGCTATTCTAGTGGTAGCTGTGGAGGGCAGCCTTCAGGCTAAGTCTTGAAGGAATGTAAAGCAGCTTGTTTTACCAGTCTATAATCTCTTGAATGATCAAATGAAAGTACACCACACAAGGTATATATATATAAAATATACGAAATATTCTAAACACAACCCCTCTAGTCTCTTTAGAGCACACAGTATACGTTTTGTCCTAAGGGCCTCACAAACCATATATTAAAAAAGTGGTATAAGAACCACGTGAGAGTTAGAAGTGATGCCTAGGGCCTGAAGAACCACTGGGGCAGCCAGAAACCCCCCAAGGTAGGGATGCAGGAGGCCCACGGGGGACGTGTGCAGTGTCACAGCCGTGAATCACCATTGACTTCTATGGAGAAAGAGTTTTAAAGTTTAAGGACACTTAGGAGTGGACTGCGGTGAAACCCCTTTAGACCTACACACTTCGAGAGTCAAGACCCATGGGAGCACCGAAGTACTCGTGTTACCTCACCCAGGTAAGCCGGGTGCATAGGTGTCTTTTCGTGTCGGGTTTCGTCGTCGATTCCAATGGAGAGCTGCGAAGAAGTGCTGCAGGCGACCAGAGGAAAAGTATCCGGATGGATCCAAGGGTGGATCGGAGATCTGAAGAACCTGAAAGCAGAGGGGACAGAGTCTGGGTCACTAGCCAGTGACCAGGATGGCGACAGGAAGATGCCAGCCAATGTCGGGTGCTTTAAGGTGAAGTAGGTGAAGCTTGACTCTTCGGCCATGAGTTCCAAGAGGTGTCGACAATAACCAGGAGCTGGATTTGAGCTGTACCATATCAGATTCCGAGTGCTGCAGCATCGGTATCCGCATTGGACCCAACAAGCCTTGGCAACAGCAATCCATGCAAGATGGCAAGATTGGCTTCAGTGCAGACAAGGTTTGAGGAACTCATCCTTTGGAGGGGAGTCAGGGCACATCTGGAGCAACCAGGAAAGCCCTTGGAACAAAAGATTGTCCTTCGTGGGGACCCACTAGCCAACAGACTAGAGATCGTGAAGGAGCCTCGAGCTGCGATGCAAAAAGCGGGCCCATGGAACACTCGTGGAGTGTAGGCCTCTCAGCTTCGGTGCAAAAGGTGCTCGGGGCGAGGGCAACAAATATCCCAATGCACATTATTGGGAAACTTCGGGAAGTAGGTTGTGACGGGGCGGGCGGACCGGACATGGTAGGACCTAAGGACTGGTGGTCCGCCACCCCCCTCTCACCGTGCCCATTGTCCCCACAGCTACCACAATGCACCTGGGCGGCTGACCCCGAGTCCGACTGGACCGACGATATCAACAGAAGCGGCCCCTATAAGGAACTGTATCGAGAGGCCGAGGCCCCGCCCTTTGATGAGGACGTCACGTCAAAATCAGGAAGTGCCCAGAGCTCCGCGGACGGCGTTTCCCAGGAGAAGACGAGCAGCGAAGGAGACGAACGGAGAGATTCGGAGCGTGGGGAGAGCGGCAAGCCAGGAGGCCAACATCAACACGCATCGCCCAGCCACGTTCCCGCGGGAGGAGCGTGGCTCCAAGAGGTACGGGCCGGGTAGCGGGTTGGGTTGGGCGGAGGAAACAGCCCCGAGAGTAAGGAGCACCGCCCTTGCATCCCCTCCCTCTGCACGAGCACTGTCCCTCACACCCGAAAGAGTGAAGTGAGCACTGTTGCACGGGAGTTGTGTCTTCACCCCCGGCCCTGTATTCAGTCTGAGAGCGTTGCAAGTACCTGACCCCCGTTTCTCTTTTCTTTTGGTACCGGTGGGGGAAGCCTCGACACAGAAGCCCCAGGGACAGACGACACCACGCCTGTCAAGACCTCCGGAATGTGTAGCTGACTTGAAGCCATATATGATTTGGGACACGGTTATCTTATAGTTTGCAAGCGGACTGCCTTCTCCAATGAAAAAGACTTATATACCCATTAAACCGTCTTTGAAACCTCTCCTGAAAGCACCTGTGTTTCTCTTTACCAAAACCTCCCAAGACAGTCCAGTGGTCGAGTCCCCACAAGTCCCAACCCCTTCGGGACATAGGTGCACTTGCAAACTTGCAGGATGACCAGGAGTTCCAGTCCCACGTCTCTCATGATAGCTACAGGTCTCAGCTTTGCTGAGGACTCGTGTCAGCCTCGGAGATGTCTGGAATTCCATGTCCTGTGTCACAGATTCTTCGGGATCCATCGGGAGCCTTGAAAATTCAGACCAGCAAGATGCTTCTTTGGTGCCTGTTTGAACAAGGGGGTCACTCCTTGACCCCAAGGAGAATTTCTTGCATCTTCCAGTCGATATGGAATGTTGAAGGTCCAAGATTTTGTCTTCAGAGTTTCGTCCAGGGTAATCTAAAGTCCTAGTGACTGGGTTCCTATATTTATACCAAGTTTAGGGGCTGTGAAGAACTGGGATTTCAAGTACCCAGCGGCGCCAGGGACACGCCCAAAGTCCTCTGAGTTCCCTTGCCTTGGTATACAGAGACACGGAATACTTCTAGGTGGCGTCAAAGATCAAATTTATTAGCTGCAGCTAGTAGCAGAAATCCCAGTAATACAACACGGTGTACAACTCAAGAAACTGCTCAATTTTACTAAGGCGAGACATCCCTATTTATACACAAAAAGGTGCATTTAAAATGCACGCCCCTGCACCAAAATTCAACCAATAGAAAATACATGACATCACACAGCATCATATAGTAAAGCTCATTTTACAGTGTCCCAACCCACAAGTTAATATTTAGGCATATCTAAATAATAATCTGGAAGGCCCGGACAAACCCTTAATTGAAAGCGTAACCCATGAAATGAAGAAACAGTAAAGAAAAGTAGTTTCAGATAATGTGCAAGATAACAGAAACGTAAAGAAACTTAAAAGTTAGCAAATGTCTTGAATGGTGATTGGGAAAGTGGATAACGATCTTGCAGGGAAATTGGCTTGGCAGGGTCAATTCCAGGTGAAAGGCCAGCTTCTGAAATTAACTCCAGCGCACGAAAGAAACCTTAGTTAATGCACACATGACCCACAAAAGGTCAGACTGCTTTGCTCGCAGACTAACTTCTGAGGCCTACGTAAAAGGCAACACCAGATGGCAGTCATGACGCATGGCAAAAACCCATGTTTAGAAAAGAAAGACGTGCACTTTAAAAGCACGCAAAATCACAGAACCTCAGTCCCTCCTTTTGCCATTACGTAGGCAATAGCCTAAACTCATGTCAATCTGAATCTAGGTCTATATATATTCTCATCAGGTCATCAAGGTGTTGCTGTAACATCATCTTATTATCCTTCACTTCTCTCGGGACTGGTCTTCTCACACAGATCGTAGCACAAAGACTACAAATGGCAGGACCACACTGGATGCATAAACAACACGAGAAAAGGATAGCTAACGCCATACCAAGGAACATCAGAATCTTCCATCCCCATTTGGACAACAATTCCCATAACCATCCCATCAACGACCAGTCTCCTTCGTCCACATGAATAGACTCAGAGACTTATGTAGTCTAGAGATGGCTTGGTACACTGTCAGGGCATTATCTGGTATGAAAACGCAGCAACTAGATCTAATCAATTTGCATACCCCACCTCTATCTGCAAGTATAATATCTAGAACAAAGCGGTTCTGTAATGTCATAAGGCGATCCGCTTGAAGCTCAGCTGTAATATTGCTAAGGGCACCTGCAGTCTCATTATTAGTGGCCTCAACCACTCTCGTAAGCTGACGAATATTCTTACTATTAGCCATAGGACCCCAAAAGGGTAGGAAACTCTTAAAGAAGTCTCCAGCTTCTTGTGCGACAGTATCTTTCGCATCGATTACACCTCTACCATATCTTGTCTTATGGTAATCGGAAACAGCAGTGTATGTAGGGGGAAGCAAAAATGCCACGTAACATGTACCGGAAAAATCAGATGGCAACCATGTGCATGCTCTATCGTGACAAACAAAATACGTGCCTTTAGCTGGCACGAACGGAGGAGATTTCTGGGACGTATAAACGTATGTGTGAACACACACACTCTTACCAAGCTGAGCTCTCGGATTCTGACCATTACCTTGCAAACAAAGATGACCTCGGTGGGGTATAATCCAAATAGGGGGAGACCTTCGCTGCCTTTCTTTCTCCGTCAAGCTAACACTATATGTCGTCTTATTCCAACCGACATATGCTCGTACCTCATCTTTAGGGATAGCATTATACGCGTCAATATCTCTAATCATATCGACTATTCCCCGTATCAAAGCATTCTTGCTCACGTTATCGTTAACAGAACGCACTGGAGAGGCTTCGTTCGCATAGATAAACATCGATTGGAGTGCCCAAACTGACCCATTAGGTGAAAAAGGCAAAACCAAATATGGCATTCCCTTGTCTGTAGTATGTGGCATAAGACCACACACCCAACAATTTGTGGTATTTATGACTAGCTGATGCTGATGCAACATCTGTATAAACGAATTATTCACAAATTCTGATTTTCATGTCTGTTCATGTTCAGGTAAAGTATGAAACTCATGTGGAGATGCAGTAGAAAAAGAAAGAGTAGGTTGGGAGGTAGATGTAAGCGGCAATTGTGTGACATAGAAAATCCAACCCACATAAGCTAACGTAATATTCACAAGCATAAGGAAACACATTATTAAAAAACATTTGCTATGAACCAATGTACACATTTTCATTTTGAAACCACTGTTCTCAACACCTTTCTCAGACCCAAAAGACTCCATCCTCTAACCTGCTATTCGCGGCGGTTGGGTGTTCCGTGCTAAGGAATGCGTCTGTCAGTCCAGGGAACGCCCTGAGACCAACCAGAACCTCGACCATGTGTCTTCGGCTTGCACTCCCAAGTCTTTACACTGCGACCTTACAGCTGAGTCCGGATGGTGACTCGAAAAGGAAAAAGCAAAAAAAAGTCTCTTGATCTGACGAGGTGTAATTCACTATATAAAAAATTCCAGTTTCAACTTTATTTGTCCATATGTACAGTCTTTCGCGGTCTTAGATCGTAGCGTTCTTTATTAGGTACAGTTGGATCCTTAAATAAAAGTTCCGGATTGGTGGTGTCCATCTTTAGATAAGGAGGCACAGCAGCTTGCAGAACATCATCATCCTCGCGTTCCGACCGTGTCCATGTCAAATGAGCATCACTAAATGGAACAAATCTAAGAGTTTTTTCACGTTCAGAATCGGCTATACCTCCCCTCGCCCACTTGTCATATGGTAAGGGCAATGGAACTTTTTTACAGTGGGTGGCATGCACCCAGTTCTTCTTGCCAGCTACTCTAACAGCAGTTCGAGTCACTAACAAAACTAAATGCGGTCCAGTCCACCTCGGCTCCAAATTTTTTGTTCGTTGAAAATTCTTCGTGAGAATATAATCGCTGGGTTGGATTGTGTGTCCTGGATCTGCAGTTGCTGTCGGTAAACTGTCATAGACCTGTTGGTGGAGAACACGTAATTTAGCAGTCAAGTCATGTAAGTAATCCACCAACATAGGGTACTCAATACTGCTGTATTCTTTAGGACGAGGCACACCCCAAACATTCGCAGGACGACCAAACACAATTTCATACGGACTAAGTCCCACTCGAGAATGCACAGTCGTCCTTGTTGACAAAAGAGCCAACGGCAAGGCATCCGGCCATGTAAGACCAGTGCTCGCTTGTACCTTAGCTAATTTCAGCTTCAAGGTACCATTGTAACATTCAACAAGTCTAGCAGACTGGGGGTGATTCGCTGCATGGAACTTTTGATTTATTCCCAATCCAACACACACTTTCTTCATGATTTGACCCACAAATTCACTCCCATTGTCCGACCATACAATTCTCGGCAAACCATATCTAGGGAAGTACTCTCTCAGCAAAACCTTGGCTGTAGACAAGGCAGTATTATCTTTTAGGGGGTAGGCCTCTATCCACCTGGAAAAGGCACAAACAACCACAAAGACATACTTCAAATTATTGCATCTCTCCATGTGAATGTAGTCTAACTGTATCACTTCAAACGGATACGTTGGAGGAGCAAAATGACCAGCTGAAGTTGGAGTTCCCTTACCAGGATTATACTTCAGACAAATTATACAATGTTTCACCACGTTCTCTGCACATTTCGGAATTCCAGCATTCTGCCAAACTGGAGCCAACAACTTGCATATTCCCTTCGAACTTATGTGAGCCATTCCATGAGCCATTGTAACCACTGGGAGCACATACGCATCAGGCAACAACCATCGCTGGTGTTCTGACAACTTAACCCAACAACCTGTCGAATCCAACATACCCGTAGTTTCTCTCCAAACACTCACTTCTTTCTCAGTCGCTTCAGCCTGAATCGTTTTCACACTTTCTATTGTGTCTTCACACATTCCACCAGCCATAACCCAATTAGCTGGGCCTGCAACATACATACGGCTCATCATGTCTTTCGCCGTTTTCTTCGCAACATCATCTGCAAACGCATTCCCTCGACCAACATCATCCACAACTTTCTTATGCGCACTACACTTCACAATTGCAATCTGCTTTGGGAGAGTGAGAGATTCCAAAAGTTCATTCACCAACTGCCCATGCTGTATTTTTGTCCCATGCGAAGTAAGAAACCCACCCTCTCTCCACAAACGCCCAAAACTATGGGCAACACCAAACGCATACTGGCTATCGGTGTAAACATTCACTCGCTTTCCTTCTGACAACACGCACGCTCTAGTCAGTGCAATCAACTCTGCTGCTTGGGCAGAATTCTGTGGTGTGCGTACTGTCTCAACAACTGTATGTAAAGTTGTAATAGCATACGCTGCAGTCGTTTCACCATTCGGAAGCTTAAAACACAAACCATCTCCCCATAGGGTACCATCAACATCCGTAAGGGGAGTATCCCTTAGATCGACTCTAGCTTTCGTTTCTTCCTCTGTACGAAGAAAACAATCATGCTGTTCCTGAGGATCCGTCTCTGTAGAGATCGGTAACAACGTAGCTGGATTCAGCACATTAAATCGTTTAATGTGAACATGACTAGCCAACAATGTCAACTCGTAACCTGACAGATGTGCACTAGTAAGGTGCTGTGTCTTAGTCCTGTTCAATAAGGTATCCACTGCATGTGGGACCATCACAATCAACGTATTGTCCAATACCAAACCAGCAGACTGTCGAATAGAAACAGCCGCTGCAGCTGTAGCTCTCAGACAACTCGGCAACGCCTTAGCAACTGGGTCTAACGTTGCTGAAAAATGCGCACCTGGACGCTGCTTGTCCCCAAATGGTTGTGTCAACACTGACAACGCACAACCTTCTCTCTCGTGCACGTACAACGTGAAAGGCTTACTATAGTCTGGAGTACCCAACACAGGAGCCGAACACAATGCATCGCGTAGTTCAGAAAAAATTTTCTGACATTTGTCAGACCAAGGATGAGGATGCGGAGTATCTTTCAGAGTCAATGCCAACAGAGGTTTCGCTAGCAAGGAAAAATTGGGGATCCACTGTCTACAATATGATCTAATACCTTAAAAGGCACGCACTTCTCTCTGTGTGGATGGTACATTCATTTGCGCAATCGCTTCAATTCGTTCTGGGGTCAATCTCCTTCCCTCCTTCGACAAGAGATGACCTAAGTAGGTCACTTCTTGGCGACAATATTGCAACTTTGAAGGTGACACTTTATGATGACGGTCAGACAAATACCGCAACAAAGAAAGAGTAGCCTCTTTACAAATCTTTTCATCATCAGCAGTAACCAACAAATCATCGACGTACTGAATAAGAGTAGCACCAACAGGTAACACAAAACCGTCAAGCTGAGTTTTCTATAGATGGAGGGACTTTCACAATAACCTTGGGGAGCTCTCTTAAACCGGAAGCTTCGGCCTCCTAATGAGAAGCAAAAAATATCCCTACTCTCCTCAGCAATAGGAATACTGAAGAAAGCATTCTTCAAATCGATGACAGAAAACCAACCTGCCGAAGCAGGAATCAAAGTCAACAAAGCAGTGATATCAGGTACCACAGGAAACTGTGGCACTACTATCTTATTGACCTCTCGAAGGTCGATCACAAACCTGTACACAGGTGGCTGAGAAGCATCAGTACGTTTAAGAACAGGCAAAACAGGACTGTTACACACATTACCTCTTGTTTCCTCAACTACACCCTTCTCAACCAGATCATAGACAATCGCTAAAAGAGCTCTCTCACCATCACTCGAAATCTTGTATTGGGGAATACGAGGTAGCCTAGCATTTCACTTAAGGGTGACAACATAAGGTGGAATCTGCAAAAGACCAACATCATTTGGACCTGTAGCCCAAAGTGTATCAGGAAGCGAACGCAATTCCAGTGGCAAACAATCCTTAGACAAATACATTGGAGAAATCACTTTCTTACCAAGGGTAAGTTGTACTCCCGAAGGAGAACAATGCAATGTCGCATACAATCTTTTCAGCAAGTCCAAACCTAACAGATTTTCACCACAACCAGTCGTTAAAATAAGTGGAGCTTCCAATTCACAAGGGCCAATGGTAAGGGACAAAGGACTAGAAACCGGATTACGAACTGGGGCGCCTGAAGAGCCTACTGAAACATTGGTCAAGCCAGACAAAGGTGCGCCAGGAAGTTTAGAGTGCATAATAGAACTCTTCATCGCACCAGTATCCAAAAGAAAAGGTTCTACCACACCTGATGTAATCACTTCAACATAAGGTCCACTCTGGTCTACTGGAACTGACACTACTCCCTCTCTTTGTCCTTGGCTGTCCTAGTTATCATTATAACCAGAACTCTCACCTTCGACATAGTAATCCTCAACATAATACTGGGAAGACTGACCACTCGGAACATTCTGTCTGTCAAAATAATTCACAGAATTCTGTAGGGAAGAGGAACGCTCATTCTGAGGGATCACACCACGTCCCCTACCCCTAGGAGCTTGCTGAAAACTACCACGACCTCTCTGACCAGATACACCATTCGCACGCTGTAACAAAGCCGGGCAACTATTCTTGTAATGACCTTCCTCTCTACAATAAGCACACTGATTAGGGCCAGGAAAGAATCGCTGAACATAAGGCTCAGGCTTCTGTAACAATCTCTGAAATTGTGGAGGTTGCTGAAACTGAGGCTGATTCTGACGAGGCGGATAAGCTTGCTGCAAAAGAACTTTCGTCTTTAACTCTTTAGTTTTCTTCTCCACTTTATCCTTCTCATCTTTATCCCTATTCTCGTAATATTGTGCAGTAGCCAATATCTGGGCCGACGAAGAGACAGCCCATGAACTCTCAGAGTCCTTTAACTTATTAGAAAGCTCGGGAAGCAAATTAAAGACAAATTTATCCACAAACAACCTTTGACTACCCTCCGTACTCATATCCTGACCACTATGATCAATAAACGTCTCTTCAAACCTAGTGAAGAAATCAGATACACTCTTGTCTCTCTTCTGCTTACATGCTGCTAACTTATCCCAATTTACTCGTAAAGCAGGCATCATCGTTTTCATCAGATTAATAATTCTACCTGGTAATTCTGAAACTAGAGGTTCAGGTTTAGCACCTCCCTCCTGTCTACCATCTGCGGCAACAATATTCGCCCAGGTATCACCTAATTCAGCAGCATGATTCTCATGACGAATCTTTGCCCACAAAGGTTGGGGGACTACATTACCCATCAACATATCGATGTCAGCTAAATTCATAATACACGCTACAACTGTCTGGGACAACTCCTTGTAATAACCTGCAGGATTCTTACGAGGGTCAGGTAAGGTCTGCTTAAGAGCCAAGACCTCTGCTCTCTTCCAAGGGACATGTACCCACATTCGCTGAAAATGCGGCAGAATAACAGGATTAGCGTTTGGGTCCCCTTCCTTCCAAATTGGGGGAACTTCTCTCATTGGATACTGTCTTGCTTTTCTTGTAACAGAAGAATCAGGTTCGTACAATGTCTGAGGCGGAAGGCTAGATCTAAAAGCCAGTATCGTCTCTACGGCGTCTGTAATATCAGATTCTACTATCATCCCTTTAGCAAAATCCGACTGAACATCAAGTAGTTCCTGCGGGATGAAACCCAAATCATTATCTTCCCATTCCTGACGCAAAAACATACACATCACATTAAAAACATACCTTTGCTTAGGCGGCTCCCACTGAAAGAAAACATCCATAACCGCTGGCAAACTATACCTTGAGGCATTTATAATCCATTTACGAGCCAACAAATCCAACACAGCCCGTTCCTCAGAAACAGGAAGCTGACTACGACTCTGCTTACGCTCCGAAACAGGGGTCATATTCAGTGACCCAAACAATGGTGACAACAAATTAGAAACCATTTCTGTCATTCGTTTTCGAACAGAAGGAGAAGAAGCAGACATAAGAACAGGAGAATAAGTATTTTGAGGCAAAGAAGGTGTAGGGACAAGAACAGTAGAAATCGAAGATGCAGAAGCAGAAAGCAAAGGAGTTTGAGGCAAAGCTGGTAGCAAGGCTGGCGACCCTAGAATGGGTTGCGCAGGAGGAGGCAAAACCATCTGTGGAGCACCGGGTGGCTGAACAACAGCAGGAGGTTGAACAACAAAGGGTGGAACAACCGGGGGTAATAGAGGCGCAGTAGCACCCTGCACATAGGGAGGTGGCAATCTCAGTAAATGAGAGATCAAAGGATCTTTTTCAAGGTCTTCAATCACTTATGGAGGAGAAGACGGCAAGGCCGGATAACATTTATCTATGGCCATACAACGCTGTCTATCTAAAACTTCACTCGCACGCTCTTCTCCATCTTCCTTAAACTGTCTAGCAGCTTGTAGTACTGACATATTCTTATCTTTCCTATCTCTCTTTGCTTGTTTAATTTCTCTCTGTTTGGCTTCCTTAAGCCAAAGGCGGAAAGAGTCAAACATTGCCGGCCGGGCTTTCTTCTTAAATAGCTTAACTTCTAGATTGTCTAAAATCTCTGTTTCAAAACTACCATGTGGGGGCCATTGCAAAACACCATTCTTTTTAGTGTAGTGGACCCATACTTCATTATAAGTAATAGGGCCCACTCCGTGTTTAGAATAGAGCTCATAAGTCGGAGTTCCAACCGGAGGTATCGGACATGAATCCTCCAATCGGGAATCCCTGTTACTACCACAAACAAACCAATTACCAAATTTACCAAGACCAGGCATCTTGCTCACTAGTCTGGTTTCAAACTTCAAAGGGAATCAAAAAATGATACACTTGTAAATATAGAAGCCCTTCGGCTTTGGGTACTGCAGCAACCAAATCAAAACCAAGGAAACAGACAAAGTTGTGGGAGCGACCCACTTATACTTAACCAAATATCTGTCCGCCACCAGAAGACCGTCTATCGTCTTGCTTTACAAACATCAATCGGAGGGTCCAAGACAAGGCGACAGTCAGGGCAGCAGTCCTTCGTAGCCGTTGGAAAGCGGGAAGCCTCGCAGAAAAGACCTTCGGTCCACGTCGACATGCAGGGGTCGATGAAGTGGGGGCCCTCCTCCAGAGTTTCCTCACGTGGCTCCTCGCAATCTTCGGGCTTGGACTGGTACCACTGAAGTCGTCCCACGTTGGCCGCGCCAACTGAAGAACTGGGATTTCAAGTACCCAGCGGCGCCAGGGACACGCCCAAAGTCCTCTGGGTTCCCTTGCCTTGGTATACAGAGACACGGAATACTTCTAGGTGGCGTCAGAGATCAAATTTATTAGCTGCAGCTAGTAGCAGAAATCCCAGTAATACAACACGGTGTACAACTCAAGAAACTGCTCAATTTTACTAAGGCGAGACATCCCTATTTATACACAAAAAGGTACATTTAAAATGCACCCCCCTGCACCAAAATTCAACCAATAGAAAATACATGACATCACACAGCATCATATAGAAAAGCTCATTTTACAGTGTCCCAACCCACAAGTTAATATTCAGGCATATCTAAATAATAATCTGGAAGGCCCGGACAAACCCTTAATTGAAAGCGTAACCCATGAAATGAAGAAACAGTAAAGAAAAGTAGTTTCAGATAATGTGCAAGATAACAGAAACGTAAAGAAACTTAAAAGTTAACAAATGTCTTGAATGGTGATTGGGAAAGTGGATAACGATCTTGCAGGGAAATTGGCTTGGCAGGGTCAATTCCAGGTGAAAGGCCAGCTTCTGAAATTGACTCCAGCGCACAAAAGAAACCTTAGTTAATGTACACATGACCCACAAAAGGTCAGACTGCTTTGCTCGCAGACTAACTTCTGAGGCCTACGTAAAAGGGAACACCAGATGGCAGTCACGACACATGGCAAAAACCCATGTTTAGAAAAGAAATTCGTGCACTTTAAAAGCACGCAAAATCACAGAACCTCAGCTGGATTCACTCTAGGGTCCCACCCATGGGAGGACCTCGGGAGGGGGTGGTTACACCCCTTCCCCTTTGTCCAGTTTCACACCTAAGCTGGGGCTGAGTGCCCCAGCAACCGGTTTGAAGTGGGAAATGCATGGAGCACCTTGTGTGCTCCAGGCAGTGTCTGAAAAGCATTCACTGAATGTAACCTACCCTGCCCCAGTACACTAAAGCCTGTCTGGGGTGGTGCTGGCACCTCCCTGGACAGGCAACCTATTGTTCAGGCCTCCCCTGCCGGAGTTTCGTCCAGCAGCAGGAGGTCAGACTCGTGTCTGTGGCAGCAGCATCCATTTTGTGATGGTGAAGCTCTTTTAAACATTTACCGGGTAATTGTGTACATGTCTTCTCCCTCTAGAAGGGTGGATTACATCACCTTACCCAGGTTACAAGTGCAGACCTGTGGTGCCATTTCGGAAGGCTACCAAGGGTTGGCATAATACATGCTTCAGCCCCTGGTAGGCCTCTGGGGTACCTATGCCCCTGGTACCTAAGGTCATCAAAACTTGGGGCTGCTTTTGCCCCAATGCCAGTGGCGACAGCTTTTTTTCATTGTTTGCAAATGCATCAGTTTCTTTAACTATTCAATTTTTTTCACACTTCTTATTCGTCTTTTTAATCCTGCGCACATTCTCAATCTCATTCATTTAAAACCTCCTGCAAGAATTTGCAATTTTCTGGGTTTCTCATGTTACGGCGGGCCATCCGAACCTCTAACCAATAACACGTGCTGAAGCAAGGTTCATTAAAAAAGCAGTTTATTTGACCCAATGCATTTCGGACCCCACGGGTCCTTCGTCAGGGGTAACTGTAAAATCAATTAAACATACTCATCAGTAAATGCATAAATGTATACACTGGTTAAATTTCAACATTTCCTAAACCGGCATCATATATTGCACTAATCACCGCAAGTTATCAAACTTTCATAATCGAGGTTAACCTCCCTTTCCCTGTGGCTCCATTCTCCCCTTATCCTCTATGTCTTCCCTCTTCCCCCACTATCCCGCCGTGAGTGCCCTCCCTTCTTTTTCCAACCGTTCTCCCACTCCTCTTTTGCAGCCATCTTACTGAAACCCCGTGCTCGGAGAATTTCTTTCTCCCGCTGTGGAAATTCAAAATTAAACCTTACCCCCGCTTTCCGACTTCATTACTGTGTTTACAATTTTCACTCTCCCTCCTCCACATTTCAACCGAATACAAATTGCTCTGTACTCTTCAACCCTTCATCCAACACTCCCGCTTCATTGACACACCGCCTACCTGCTACTACTTCTTTCTTCTCACTTCCCCGGCATAGATCTTAACATTCTTTGCAATCCCCCTTGTTTAAACCCCTCCTAGTTCCTTCACTTCCTGTTCCCTCCCCCTACCAAAACTCCTTCTGCCACACAGCACTTGCGTTTAACACTACACATCCCAAGGTGCATTATGCTTTTCACCGGTCCCATGATAACACTCTTGCAAGACGGAAGACTCTGGTTCATTGAGCATGTTGATTTTAAATGAGTCAGACGGACATTTTAGTGGCAACTGAAGATTCACAAGCATTAGTTTTGCGAGTAGAAAAATCATCAGTGTTGAAAAACAAACAATAGATGAATGTTATCATGGGACCGGTGAAAAGCATAATGCACCTTGGGATGTGTAGTGTTAAACGCAAGTGCTGTGTGGCAGAAGGAGTTTTGGTGGGGGGAGGGAACAGGAAGTGAAGGAACTAGGAGGGGTTTAAACAAGGGGGATTGCAAAGAATGTTAAGATCTATGCCGGGGAAGTGAGAAGAAAGAAGTAGTAGCAGGTAGGCGGTGTGTCAATGAAGCGGGAGTGTTGGATGAAGGGTTGAAGAGTACAGAGCAATTTGTATTCGGTTGAAATGTGGAGGAGGGAGAGTGAAAATTGTAAACACAGTAATGAAGTCGGAAAGCGGGGGTAAGGTTTAATTTTGAATTTCCACAGCGGGAGATAGAAATTCTCCGAGCACGGGGTTTCAGTAAGATGGCTGCAAAAGAGGAGTGGTAGAACGGTTGGAAAAAGAAGGGAGGGCACTCACGGCGGGATAGTTGGGGAAGAGGGAAGACATAGAGGATAAGGGGAGAATGGAGCCACAGGGAAAGGGAGGTTAACCTCGATTATGAAAGTTTGATAACTTGCGGTGATTAGTGCAATATATGATGCCGGTTTAGGAAATGTTGAAATTTAACCAGTGTATACATTTATGCATTTACTGATGAGTATGTTTAATTGATTTTACAGTTACCCCTGACGAAGGACCCGTGGGGTCCGAAATGCATTGGGTCAAATAAACTGCTTTTTTAATGAACCTTGCTTCAGCACGTGTTATTGGTTAGAGGTTCGGATGGCCCGCCGTAACATGAGAAACCCAGAAAATTGCAAATTCTTGCAGGAGGTTTTAAATGAATGAGATTGAGAATGTGCGCAGGATTAAAAAGACGAATAAGAAGTGTGAAAAAAATTGAATAGTTAAAGAAACTGATGCATTGGCAAACAATGAAAAAAAGCTGTCGCCACTGGCATTGGGGCAAAAGCAGCCCCAAGTTTTGTTGATGTCGAATTCCACACGTGCTGTTGTGGGCTTAGCACGTCAACGGTGAGCACGCATGAGATAAACATTTGGTTTACACATGGAAGAAGAAATTGAGAGAATAACGGAGTGCAACACGTCTTTGTATGATGCCTGGTACCTAAGGTACCATATACTAGGGACTCACAAGGTAACTCAGTAATCAATCTGGTATGTACCTAAAGTACATGCAATAAATTTAGAGAGAGAACAGTTACGCTGTGGTCCTGATTAGCAGGGCCACAGCCAGACTAAAGTCAAAAAACCAGTGAAACAGCAAAAAGTGGGGGTAACCATATTTTTTGAAAAGTTTTATAAAGCGCAAACATGACCCGAAAAGGGTATCGGAGCGCTGTACATCGGGGAAAAAGGGTACGATTAGTCACTAAGCAAATAAACATCCAAAATTCTTGTAGTGGACCAACCACAATACAATAAGAGCAAAAACAACCATGAGGAACATATAGCAAGAAAATACGTTGATTCCGAAAATCTCAAACAAAGGAGATAGCCATTGTTTTCTCTAGGGTATAAAAAGATTAGTTATATTGACTTCGGGACGATTGTTGCAGCTGGTTATTTAAGAGAAGTTCTTTGACTTGTATTTTGAAAGATGAGGTCAAAGAGTTCGACCGGATACCAGAGATCTGACCTCTCTGATTACATATTAGACTGTTGTGCTATGGCCTGTCTGATACAAAACTGTCTTGTACCTTTTAGGCTGAACAATAGACCTAGCATCACTGTCAAGTGACCTATCAGAAGCTTTATTTGTGGCATCCCTAACATTGTTGCGATTGTATCTTCTCTATGAGCTCCCCAGGCTTTCAGGATGCTCCAGTGTTCATTTCTAATGCTGGTGCTGCTAGACTCAAAGGCATTCCCTGAAAATAGAAACTGTTGGTGCTGTGCCACTGGTAGCACAACTATTGCATTGCCTTTTCAGCTGTCAAGGGTATCCTTTCAGGGTTTGCATATGGCGTCACTGAAATGTAGTCTTGCCAATGTTTTTATTATTATATAATAGACATACATGTAGGGACTTTTGGTCAGAAGTCTTCACGCACTAGTCTGTTAAACTGTTGGTTATCCTTACTGCACACAGCAAAGAGCAATGGGTCGGACCACTTCAGTCATTGCCTCTCCTCTTTTCAAGCATTTAGCCTACATTCAAGAGAGCTGGACAAGTGTGTGAATGCCTTTCGTCAACTACTTTTTTTACTTTAGTAAAATTAGGGCAGAAGTTATAGTGTCTGCAGTTGTCACTGGATGCAGTCACGCTGTTGTGTGGTACACTCCTAGTGGGGTATTGTTAAAGAATGCATTGCTTCTAGCTGCTTGGTCAACTGTGTGCCGTGAACATGAAATGGTATTATTCTTTGAGTGCAGGATTGCTGAACTTCTTGAATTTTCCCCTGACTGAGCCACGTAGGGGACCTTTTTTAAAGCACCATCAATCTCAAATGCTATTTTAATATTTTATGCAAAGAACTGTATTACTGTACTTTATGTATGGTTCCCTGGTGACTGCCCTTGGGCTACAAACAGTCCCTGCTCGTCCTCTTATCAATTCTCCCAACACCAGTCCTTTTGAAAGTGGCTTGTATTTCACATATCACATTGTAATGCAGCTGCCTATGTGAGGATCGTGATGTAATGCCTGGATTACTCACTGGTAATCTTCACTACTTTGATTCTTCAGATAAGGAAGGACGAGAGTAATGAAGATAACCAGTAAGTACGCACATTTCCTCCACACTCCTCTCTCTGCCGGTACCTTGCTTGAACGAGGATATACACAAGTAGTGTACCCTCGTTTCAATCTGACTGATTTACCGCAAGATATGTTAATAAAAAGATAGACAACCAGAGGAGTGCACAAAACCTTTAATTTTTATTAAAACGCTCTAAAGTGAAAAAACAAACACATCATAACATCAAACCAGGCATGGTCTTTATATAGAAGTTACTTTACGAAGAACCTTTGAGCCAAAGTCTAATTTATTTCCATCGGCCAAATTCAACCCATAATGTGAAATAGATCTAGGAGGGATAGCAGATAGAGCTGCTTTGCATATATCCAGAATAGAGATCACAACCCATTCTGCCAAGAAGCAACCATACTCCTGGTAGAGGGGCTTGCAGTGTTTCAGAATTTGTTATGCCCAGAATACATGTAAACTAAGGAGATAATGGTCTTAATTTATCTATTCAGTGTAACTTTAAAAGACTTACAACCTCTTTTTGCAGATTCAAAATGGGTAAACAATTGTGATGAAGCAGAACCTATATATATATGAAGCATACCCTACTTTCCTACAGAAACCTACTAATGTATTTACATTATATGCTCTTTGTGATGTACATGATGCACCTTCTTTGCAGCAGGCATATTAACCCTCTGTGCTATCTTACAATGAATCAAAGCTTCCACTAAACAAAGCACCCATCTCTCTCTCCAGAAAAAAACATTAATCACAGGAGTTATCTTGACATTTTTGTTGTTGCCGGAAAATTGCTGGAACTGTGTTTTTTGCAATTTTCACCCCGAGTGGGCTGGGTATGCTCAGACGTGAGTCCCAGGCTCTCCACACCACTGGAGTCAAGCTATCCAGGCTGAATGAAGGCTGATAGCCAGAAACCGGTCCTTGGATGCTTGATTCCGGTCTGGGAAAGACATGGCTTGGTAGTTCGGACTGGACTGTTCCCATGAGGCACAGGGTCAGAGCTGATTTGCATATAGCCAGTGTCTAACCCAGGGTGGTGTGGAGTGCAAAAAAACGATGGATTTAGGCACAGATCCTTGTACTGGGGTGAATGTATGACATTGTTCTACATTCTGTCCATCAACTGTGTTTTTTGCAATTTTCACCCCGAGTGGGCTGGGTATGCTCAGACGTGAGTCCCAGGCTCTCCACACCACTGGAGTCAAGCTATCCAGGCTGAATGAAGGCTGATAGCCAGAAACCGGTCCTTGGATGCTTGATTCCGGTCTGGGAAAGACATGGCTTGGTAGTTCGGACTGGACTGTTCCCATGAGGCACAGGGTCAGAGCTGATTTGCATATAGCCAGTGTCTAACCCAGGGTGGTGTGGAGTGCAAAAAAACGATGGATTTAGGCCCAGATCCTTGTACTGGGGTGAATGTATGACATTGTTCTACATTCTGTCCATCAACTGTGTTTTTTGCAATTTTCACCCCGAGTGGGCTGATAGCCAGAAACCGGTCCTTGGATGCTTGATTCCGGTCTGGGAAAGACATGGCTTGGTAGTTCGGACTGGACTGTTCCCATGAGGCACAGGGTCAGAGCTGATTTGCATATAGCCAGTGTCTAACCCAGGGTGGTGTGGAGTGCACAGATCCTTGTACTGGGGTGAATGTATGACATTGTTCTACATTTTGTCCATCAACTGTGTTTTTTACTAGGAATGAATAACATACATTGCCTGCAGCCTCCCTGAGATCCAGTCAGGTTGTGAATCCCTTAGAGGTAAATCAATAAGTTGGAGTAAATTTGATTTAAATTGGTTCGTCATGTAAAAGAGAAAGTTATCTTTATGTAGAATGAACTACACTGGAAAAAGATCTAACTTACACCCTTAGGTAGAGTTGAGTATTGGTACTGTATTAGTGGATTGAGAAGTCCCGAGTCATTTATTAGGTACTTAGGCGGTATATTAGATACAGATCAAAGAGTTAGAGAGTGAGGATGGAGTTGAGAAAAAAACACTGCAATTCAGTGGGCAAGGTGTAGAAGTCCTCATAAGGAGATACTACATAGTAGCAATCACCACTGTGTGGTTATAGTTAGGTCAGAGTTTCCATGTACTTTGTGTGCACTAAGATTTTGGATTACTATGCCAGGAGAGCAGTTTTTGTTTTGCTTATAACTTTGGCAGTGTTTGACGAATCTTCAAGAAACCTAATAAAAAAAAGTTCATGCACCTCAGCTCCTTTCTGGAAAAACTCGTGGTGACTGGTCTAGTGGGCCTAAGAAAAGAAGGGAGATGCCAAACCATGTTTTTCCTAAGAAATTTCCCATATGAATTTTAAGAACCGTTTTTGGAAAAAGCGGCTGAACAGATTTTCACACAAAATTTGGCAGAAAGCTAGATCTTAACTTAGAAAGCTTCTTTTTTTGATTCATTATAAATCTGTTCAACCATTTTTGAGAAATTAAAGTTAGTGATATCTGGACAATTGGTTCCAAAGTACTTCTACGGTACTGCAAATTAAACAAATAAAGCACTCTGATTGTCTGAGAGGGCTATTTTTCCAGTCAGCCGCTTTGGCACCTCAGGACTGATACTGGTCCCGTGGGACCAAGCAATCTCATTGGCTTGATGCAACATCAACAGAAATGTTGCAGTACAAAAAACAAGAGTAGAGAAGCACAGTTACTGTATATAAATATGATGTAATAGAAGACTATTGTCTTATAAAGGTCAAAGCATATTTGAGAAAAAGCAAGCAGACACTTCTAGAATAGAAAAAGGGAACACAGCAAATTCTTTCTTATTGTAAGTCTGCATCCTCTTTCTTTTCTTTATTCATGAATCTTCATTACAATACGCGTGCAACAAGGTACAGCCTACGCGTTTTGGCTCCCCATTTTCCTTTCTATCTTGATCTTTGTTCTTGACCCCCCTCTTTTGTTTCCATTATACAGCAATTACCAAATCATTGTGTAATCCTGTCCTGATAATCACCTAAAATCAAACAGGTCGAAAAGCCGTCGACCACACTCAGCGTACTCTTGGCTTCCTCGGTTCATAACATGTTCCTAACAAATTGTTATCTCATTGTTCATGCTATGTGTCAATTTTAAATTGAGCCATCTCGCTGTTTATTCCACTTTATCATGTGTCTCACTTGCGCCGTTCACCTTGTCCGAGCACTCTGTGTGCACTAAGCTTTTGGATTACACTTGTACATGATGAAATATTGCTATCAAAACTATACGTACTTTATTAAGAGATTAAATACAGACCACAATATCCGACGTTGGTGTCCTTTCCCATTTCTGTTCTATTGCAATTAATTTTGCACTTTATTAAACTGTATTTTTAAATATTACCTGTTTAGACATTGCTTGTTACCAGATTCACCCAGGTCTCAACTGTGTTTATAGGATTTGTTCTTTTATCTTTCCTGACCCTTGTACCTGATAGGCATGGCTTGCAGCTGTACCTCATTTCCCTGGCCCTAGTTATCAGTGAACATGGCATATTGCTATGGCCATATCCATGTCCAATGAGCATTAAGGTACAGGATGAAGCCTGTGGCAACACCCTATGTCCCATTCTACACCACACAGTACCTACTATGCACACCTACTACCATGCCCGATAGGTGCTGGCCTATGTCACACCCTGTGCCCAGTATGCCTCTACCCACTAAGTATGGCATGTGATAGCAATCTCCTTCCTCTAACCCTATTAATACCCACATTCACAGTGCATGGCTTTCAACCATGCCCCACACCAATACTACTCCATCAATGCTTAGCTGGGCATAGTACCCTTGGCACAGTGCATGAATATTGGCAAAACCCTATCCCCCATTATTGCTCTCTGCCATATCCAGTGAACATGGACAAATCGTTCTCGACTATTCCTTCAGTAGTTGTTGAATTTCAATTAACATTTCTATTTTTAGATTTCCTGTAAACTTCCTGCTATTGCCCAATCTCTATATCACATACTGAGTTCAAACCACAGTTTACATATTTTGTTTTATGCAGATTCATCATATGGGGTCAAACTTATACATTTTTTTTTCTTTTTCAAATATATTTGTATTGGCATTTGTTGTAGTGACAAGGAAACAGATAGGTTACCAGCATTGCACATGACCCATTTCAAAATACTGTTTAGCAAAGCCCCTCAGTCATATCTTTAACTGTAAACACATTAATAACATGTTATACAATGTAATAGTAATACTTATTTTACTGAGTTTAACCTCCAGTTCTGACACAATCACAATGGATAAGGAGAAAGCGCCGAATCAAATCATTAATGGGGGCGCTCTTAGTGTTTTAGAAGATTTGACTATACAAACGATTAAAGATTGCTCCGGTGTGAATTCTCTTTCTGCAACTTCTCAGAAGCAGAATGAAAAAGCGGCAAATCCAGATACAGGTGCACCACTTGCAGGAGACACTGACTCAGCGGACTTTTTTTCGTTGTCAGAGCACTCTATGTCATCTTCGGAAAGCTTGGTGGAGCTATATGCCACACGGATGAGTATGGAAGAGGGCGGTTTAGAGGAGGAAAGTGGCTATAGCGTTCATAGCAGTCTAGATGAAAATATGGAGAGAGAACAACCTGCTCAAAGCACCGTTCGCAGACTTAGACTGGACATGAGTGGTAAAGAGCAAGAACAAGACGGTGCTGTTAATAGTGATAGCAATATGGGCTTGATCACTGAGGGTATAGAGGACATTTCACTAGACTTGATTTATCAGACTATGATGCAGCACAGACAAGAAAACCGCGAAGACATTATTAAGGTACAGAATTCATGCAAGAAGCTACAGAGCTCTGTGAGAAGATTAGTCAAATCTCATACCGAATTTGCAGCAAGAGCAACTGAGGCAGAAGCGCGCATATCTTCATTAGAAGATGAGATGGTCCAGCAGCGAAAAAATATTGAGTTACATATGGCGACTAGACAAGATGTTAATTGGAAGCTTACCGACATTGAAAACAGATTGCGTAGAAATAACTTGAGGTTTTTGCAAATTGAGGAGGGGAAAGAAGGGACTGATGCACAAGGCTTCATAGTGTCTCTTTTGAAGGCGGTTATGCCAGAGTCCGGGAGATGGGATTGGGACCGAGAGGTGGAGAGGGCCCACCGATTTCCCTTCAGGGCTAATGTTAGAGATAAAAAGCCACGTGCTATATTAGTAGCCTTTAATAGCTTCCAAGCAAGGGAGGAGATATTCATAAAGGCTCGCCCTGATAAAAAATGCAAGGGTCTTGGTTGCGAATTTTTTGTTAGACCGGATCTATGTAAACAGTCTGTAGAGCTAAGATGGCAGTTCCGACAGCTCATTACCCAGTTTCAAGGTAAAGGTGCGCAGGCTTATTTAATGTTTCCTGCAAAGCTCAAAGTTATTCATAAAGAGCGCACCAGGTTCTTTATAACCGAAACTGCTGCTAAAGAATTCTTGTTGTCTTTATAAATCCGGTTGAAGAGTTAAAAGTTCGATCAATCAGATGTATAGAGTTGAGAATTTCTCACCTTTAGTGAAGGATTTAAGGGATTGTTAAAGATGATGTCCAGTAAACTCTGTTGGGGGGCGGTAGGGGGGAGCGGCAAACTTTCATCACAGGACCATAAGTCCTAAAGCCTCTGTGAAGGGTGTGGGACAGGGGGGGACAGGGGGGGTGAGTGGGTGGATTGTTTTTTGGGGTGGTATCGGGGCACGGGGGGGTGAAAAAAAGGAGGAAAAAATTGATCACGACAAAGATAGGGTGAAAATTCAGGGGAAAGATATGATAAAAAAGGAAAAAGGGCGCCACATTGAAAAGTATATTGTTTCTTATGGAAGGATGACTTGTCGATGTTATGTTTATTCTTATGAGTCAGCAACTGGCAAAATCGGGAATTATGATTTTGATTATGAGTTGAAATGGCGGGAAATAGCTTAAGAATATGTTCTTTAAATGTAGCAGGTTTAAATAATCTAATAAAAAGGCACAAGGTTGCAGCGGAGTTAAAATATACACAACCTGATGTCGTTTGTGTCCAAGAAACGCATATCCCATGGGGTAAAAGGGCGATCTTAAAAGACTTAGGCTTTATGTTGGTATCTGCCTCTAAACAATCCAGTATGATACGTGGGGTGGCTATATTAATTAAAGATAACTCAATAACAGTTGGTCGTAAAGTAGAGGATAAAAAGGGCCGATGGGTCATTGTGGAATTAAAAACTGGAAATAGCCAACTCACATTAGTATCAGTTTACGGGGCTAATCTTGATGACCCTGATCCATTAGTAGAGATCAATATGGAGTTAGTCAATTTTCAACAGCCCATAGTGATTTGTGGCGACATCAACATAAATCTGATCAGTAGTGCTTTAAGGGACTCGCAGGCAATCTATAAGGGACGTAAGCCTAGGGTGTACAGGGCACTCGTGAATCTATTACAAGATCATAGATTGGTGGATACCTGGGGTATGCTGCGAGAGAAGGACAGTGGATTTACCTTTTATTCTCACCCTCATAAAAAGCTTGTGAGATTAGATTATTTTTTTATACCTCAAAATTTATTAGAAGGAACTAATATTAGAATTTATCCCAGGGTATCTTCGGATCATTCTCCTATAGTGGTAGATATCCATTGTGTAGTTAAACGAAAGATACAATCCAGCTTTTCATATGATAGGAAGATAGTGGAGAAGTGTGGCTCACTGGTTAGAGGAGGCAGACCTGGAAGCAGAGGTCAGCCCGGGACCAGGGTTCAATTCCCGGCTCGGCGAGGTCTTGAGTCCTAAAATGTCCATGGACTCGACAATTCTCGCTCCGGTGCCTACCCGATTCACGGGTTCACGCTCTGCGACTCTGGGCAATAGCTTGCTTAATCTCCACAACGGCCCCTCGCAGCGGGATGCCTGGCTTTCACCTTGCGGATACCCTGCCGGGGTTATCTCACAGGGGAATACCAGGATGGGTTCCCTAAGCATGCGCTTAGAAACTGCTTGGTGATTTGCGCTATATAAATTCCTGTACATTTATATTTACATAAGAAGCTAGGGTTAAACACAGAATTTATTACACATATGCAGGGCTGGATTCAAATCTTCTTTGATGAAAATCGTGGAACTGCCAACACTCCCGTTGTTTGGGATACATTTAAAGCAGGCTTCAGGGGAGAATGTATCAGCTTTGTAGCCGGGCATCGAAAGAAATTAAGGAAAGAATTGGATAATCTATATGAACTTTTGACTAAAGCTGAGATTCACTTAACCAGAAAGGTCACATTAGGCAACACGGGGTTATTCAAAGAGGAAAATGATGTAATCAGGGCTAGGACTAATATCTTGGGATTTTGGGATGAGGAAATTGCCAGGAAATTTTTATCTTTTAAGTTGACGAGTTATGAATTCGGTGAGAGAATAGGCAGAACTTTGGCTACAAGGCTTCGAATGAAGCAGTCAGCTCAGAATATAAGTTCAATGAAGGATTCACGGGGGGACTCTCATTCTGATCCAGAACGTATCTTAGAAATATTTAAAACTTTTTATGCAAATCTTTATGCCAGGGAGGATGGTTCACACACTGATGATCAATGGTATGATAGAATGTTGATAGAGTTGAAGAGGTTAGATCCCGAAATAGCTGGGGAACTAGATCTACCTATAACGATGATAGAAGTGGAGACTGCAGTAAAAAATCTTGCAGTAGGCAAAGCTGCGGGGCCAGACAGATTGCCAGCCGAAGTCTATAAATGTTTTTTTCACATCTTAAAGGATGAGATATATCAGGTAATACTAGCCGCTCAGGATGGTAATCCCCCTGCTACATGGTCTGAAGCAACGATAGTTGTGTTTTGCAAAAAAGAAAAGCCCACTGATTGCGTAGGATCTTACAGACCTATATCGCTGTTAAATGTCGACAACAAGATATATTCGAAGATATTAGCCAATCGGTTATCCGGGGTTGTGGCATTATTAGTATCCAGATACCAACATGGGTTTATTCCTAAAAGAAGTACAGTTGATCATATTAATAAAGTCATTACATTGTTTGATCTGGCTGCTGTTAACAAACGGAAATTAGCGCTTTTTTTATTAGATGCGGAAAAAGCGTTTGATCGAGTGTCTTGGGAATATCTCTGGACTTTAATGGATAAAATGGGTTTTGGTCAAAAATATATTAAAGCCATAAAAACACTTTATCTTAATCCCACTGCAAAAATATTTGCTTCGGGAGGACTTTCTGAGTCACTGTCTATAACTAGAGGGACACGTCAAGGTTGCCCCTGTTCCCCGTTATTGTTTTCATTATATATTAACCCTTTTATTGAATTATTAAGTCGTAACCCTTTAATTCCTCCCTTTATTGTCTTTGATTTTTCTTTTTCAGTATTCGCATATGCGGATGACATAGCAGTAGTAACAGATACACCTGAAACTTCTAGCCTAGAGATTGAGAGGATGGCTAAAGAGTTCGGGACCAATAACTGGGTATAAACTTAATGCTGCCAAAACTCAGATTCTTTGCTCAGATGCTATAACTTGGGAGGACGAGAGGGTGGTCGGAGAGGTTACTTATTTAGGGATACGGATTAAAACAGATATGGTTGAATTGGTCAATGTAAATTGGAGCAATGTCTATCTGAAAATTAAGACTTCTTTGGAGAAATGGGATCGGTTATACTTGACCATCATAGGAAGGACTAATATTATAAAAATGAATGTCCTCCCTAAAATTCTTTATCTATTTCGGTCTATTCCTTTAGAATTTCCAAAACCTAAGTTACAGGCTCTACAGGCACTCTGTGGGAAATTTATTTGGAGTCCTGGTAAACCTAGGCGGGCGATGAAGTATCTTACTTTGCCCACGGAAAGGGGAGGCCTAGGGGTACCTGATTTTTTTATATATTATATAGTATGCTTTTTGTTAAAAATGAAAATTTTGTTAATAAGAGATTCCTCAGAGTATGTCCATAATCATCCCTCTATATTTGAAATTTTGATAGGAACACATGCAAGACAAATCTGCTTTAATGAAATCGATGGCAACTATTACAAGAGGACCCGATTTAAGGTTCTCATTAGTGCTCATAAAATTTGGAAATGGGTGGCCCGTATCATTGATATAGGGAAATTATCATATTACACCCCTTATTTTTCTGCCAGATCATTACCTTTTATATTTTCGGATGGATCAGCCAGGAACTGGCAGAAAAAGGGGGTGACATGTTTGGGGGGTTTTTTTTCCGAATGAAGGCAAATGTAAATCATTTACTGAAATGTCTGAAGAGTTTAACTTATCCAGAAGCTATTTTTTTTAATTCTTACAAATAAGGGATTACCTTATAAGACACAAACTATGTTTAAAAAAACTCAATATAGTAGAGGGAGTCGCTCGACAAGTTAAGATTGGTAGTCTTTATCGTATGTTTATTGAAGTGAAGCCTGATGATCTGGATAAAATACAGGCAAAGTGGGGGGATTCATTGGGAGATAATGAGATTGTTGTTGAGAATGTGATTTTGCTCTCTAGAGAGGTTTTGATGTCAGCAAATTTGAAAGCTCAATTTTTCAAAAGTTTATTTGATTTGTATTATACACCTGCTCGAATGTTAAAATGGAGAAGAGGCTCTGATGGTAAATGCTTTCGTTGTCAAGCTGATAATGCAGACAGTGTACATATTTTTTTTTCTTGCCCTACATTAGGAAGATTTATTCAGGATATTGAAAACTTCTTGTCCCTAATTCTTAAGGTTAATTTAAAGATCACCCCCTCCATGATGATGCTAGGGAAGATCCCTAATGACAGTAGAACTAATGAATTTTATTGTTTTCGATATTTTATTTTCTTCACTATGACTGTCGCTCGTCTTTGTATTGCCACAGAGTGGCTTCAAGAAAAGCCTCCACTATTCCAATAGTGGCAAGCACGGCTGCATAAACTTTATAAGTTAGAGTGGAGTCTTTTTTCGCTCTCCCCATCAAGGCGGAGAAAGAAATTGGGTTTGAAGATTTGGGGGACCTTTTCAGAGTTTTATGAGGCTTGAAAAAAAAATTACCAGTGTGTATTCATGTGTTCCTTCGTTTAATGCTATATTATTCATGTTTTCTGTTTCTGTTAAATGCCCTTATATATGTCAATATGAACTATTTCATCATTGTTTCTTTTTGTCGTGTATCAATAAAAAAATAATATTAAAAAAAAAAGTAATAGTAATACTCAGTGTCCCCAATACTTTCAAAAAAAGTTGTGTTAGTGCAACACACTACTTGAGCCCTATAAAATTGTACACTTTTCAAGAATAGTCAATGAGCTCGGAAAGGGGTTGTGGAAATGCCTTCTGTTTGATAACAAACAAGAACTGACCCAAATATCAGAGACAGGAAGATAAAATACAATAGTGTATGCCTCTTGTTCTTTGTCTCAAGTGGAGGAAACATGTTCAGTAATTTGGAGGAAATGCTAGCTGCGGTGTGGGGTCTAAAGAAATTCCGGCAGTATCTGTGGGGCACCAGGTTCAAATTACACACAGTCCACAAGCCGCTTGTGAAGGTCCTCAGGTCCCAAGGAATAGCCGGAGCCACTCCACTCATAGCTAGAATGATGCTCAGATTGCTAGATTTTGTTTACTATGTGAAACACTTGCCTGCCAATAAGTATAAAGTGGCTATTACTTGAGTCGTTCTCCTTTGCCTTTGAGTGGGCATGTGAGTAACACATGTGATGAATATAGTGAAAACCTATCTCCAAGTTGTATCTAGATTTTCTGTTCCTGTCAAGGTCTTGAGAGTATCACGCATTGCTGTTTTGTTACAGGACAGAGGATGGTGGAACAAGAATGCTCTTGTTAAAGTGAGTAAAGAACAGGCTGACAATTTGTGAAAAGATGAAAGAGAGTGTTGGCAAAGTGGGTCATGATTCTGTGAGTGATAATTGGTATGCTGTTGGTGACTTGACACGTTCTGTTTCCACAAATGCAAACTTTGCACCAAGAGAAACTTCCAATATTGCAGCCTTAGGTCAAGGAAATTGTATACCTGTTGCTTCCAATTCTGGTGTGCAAACTGGAAGAAGCTGTGTCTCAGGAGGCGATGGAGATGGTGTGTACAGGTGCAGTAGTATAATTAGAACAGCTCCTGTTTGCTTTAGGGATTTTTTTATTATGTGAATTACATTATATTAGGAAGTTTTCCTGTTCAGTGTATAAAAAGGGGGATATGTGGTATGTGTAGTATATTTACATGTCTCTTTAATATAGAACTGTATCTATGTCACTGTTTAGTGAGTTCTAGAATGTTTGGACCTGCTGGCACTTCTTGCCTTGTTTCTGTCTGAAGCTGTTGTGGGTCCTGTAACTGGAATAAACGTATTGTATTTTATTAACTATACAATTTGTCTACCGTTCCTTCTACAAGTATACTACATACCGCACCTCTCCATAGTTACCCGACTTTTGCGGAATGATGAAAAAGACGAGTTGTTGATAAATAAATGATATTTATTTAAGAATAAATATAGATAAAAGGCCCATAGGCAAGATAAGATAAAACAAAATGATCAGGTGAAAGAGAGCAAAGGAATCTGGTGAACATTCTATGACGTCACATAAATATCCAACCAGGGTTCCAAAGTGACTAATAATGACATAGGGAAGAGGATAACAGAAAGGGAAGAAACGCTCTACTTAAAGGAAGAAATACTATATGGAAAATGGAATAAATGGCATAAGTGAAAATGACATTGAGATGTACAACATCTCCCTTTTATACAAGTAATAAATTCAAGTTAAAACAGTACAAAATTATCATTACATTTAGGAATCCTGATTTCTCTACCTGACATAGTCTGATTTGGTTTAAAGTTAAAATGACTATCACATCTTTCGTTTACAGACTCAATATTTTCACTTACAGCATCAGGTACAATATTGTATTCTTCCTGCAAAGCATTCCTTTCATTAGTTTGAATGTCACTTTCATCTAAAGTACAGTCGCTATTTTCATTAGGTACAAACGTGTTTTCTTCATTTTCAGAGGCATTGAAGGTATCATTGCCATCATAAAAATTGCAATTCCTAGAAGAATAGCTTTCACAGTCTATCATACGGTCATTTAAATTTTCATTTTGTCCATATTTTCCTTTCATTAGGATTTTTCCCTGACCTTCTTTTAATTCAACAATATCATTTTTGCTCCACCAACCTTTTTTCACCTAGAAACACAACACCTTTAGAAACATATTTTATACAATAAGGAGCAGTGAAAGCGGATTCACTTTTAGGAACTTTACAAGGTTTTTTATAATGACCCAATCACTGTTCATGAATACTTTTTCTTTTGCTTTGTTATTCATATCACAATACATGTTAGTAATTTTTTGATTAGCCACTATTTAGTCCTTCACTTTACTTATTTCATCATTTATCATTTCTGTTTTTGTGTTCATATTAAACCACTCATTGACTTTTAGTGTTAAAGCGCTGATGCACTTCCTTCCTCTCATTAAATAAAAAGGGGTGTGTTTAGTTATTTCATTAGTTGTGTTGTTATAACTGCTTACTTTTTCTCTTATGTATCTTGTATTGGTAAATGGGATGGTATGGCTAATTGAACACCTTCCTTTAAGAATCTATTAACTCTTTCTACTTCCCCGTTTGAAGAAGGGCTATAAAGAGGAGGTTTTTCCTGTTTTATTCCTAGATTCTGCAAAAAATCAGTAATTTTTTTAGATGCTAGTTGTGTACCGTTGTCAGATACTAGAATTTTAGGTTGGCCCTCTGTAGCCAATATTCTTTTAAAAAAATAGATTACAACATCTGTTATTATGTTTTGCACGAACTCATAATGGACCCATTTAGAGTTTTAATTGGATAAAACAACTAAATGTTTACAACTGCTTTATAAAAGATCAAATGCTTCAGAGAAATCTATTGCAACTTTAGCCCACAGTCCATCAGGAATTTCAACAAGTTGCATCTCACTTTTGCTAACTTTCCAATGCTTATCTGCTTTTAAACATTGTTCGCATTGGTCAATGTAAGTGTTAACGTCATTGTTAATCCCTGGCCACTAATAGTAACAATGCAAGATCTTTTTTGTGGCAGCACTGCCAGGGTGCCCTTTGTGTGCAAGATGTACACGTTTTTTTTCGTAGTTTTAATGGTGGTATAAAAAGATCATGTCTTTTTAGAAAGCCATTCTCTATGGTTAATTCGTCACCTACTTGCTGAAAACTTTTCATTTCTGTAGTTAAATTTCTTATTGGAGGCCATTTAGTAGTGATGTACTCATAAACTTGCTTCATGATGACATATTTTTCTCGAGTTTCTAACCATTCCTTTTCAATGATTGATCCTTCACACATTACTGTAGCATCAATATGGGCAACCACACATTCTGTGTCATCAAGAATATCCTCTTCACTCTCATTAACCGGTAAACGGGACAAGCAATCTGCCCTACAATTTAGTCCTCCTTAATGTGTCGTATTTTAAAGTTAAATTCCTGGAGTTTTGAAAGTAGCCTGACTAGCCTAGAACTAGCTTTTCCGTTGCCAAAACCACATCCGTCCATCATATATATTAGGGGTTTATGATCTGTTGTGATTTCAAAGTCTTTTCCCCATAAAAATGTCTTTAATTTTTCCACAGCCCATACACAAGCAAGTGTTTCGTGCTCGATGGCGCTGTAGTTTTTTTCAGCATTAATGAGTCTTCGAAATATGAACGCAATTGTATTTTCTTTTTCACCTTTCATTTGGCAAAATACTGCGCCAATGCCAACAGCGCTAGCATCTACGGTCACAATATTTCTAAGAGAAGGATCAAAAGCATGGAGTGTGGGTGCTTCTACAATAGATTTTTAGTTATATCAAAAGCTATATCTTGTTCTTTTTCCCATTCAAGTTTTACTCCTTTGCGTAACAATGTTCTCAATGATTCAACCTTATCTGCATAACCAGATATAAAACGGGAATAATATTCACTTAATCCCAAAAAGGATTTAAGTGCTTCCTTATCCCTTGGTTTAGGTGCTTCTCTGATTGCTTTTATCAAATCATTTTTGGGTTTAATTCCTTCTGACGACAAAACATGACCTAAGCATTCAATGCTATTTTTCATGAATTTACATTTATTCTTCGAAACAGTCATACCTCTTTCATTTAGGATATTTAAAACTTTATTTAATATTTCATTATGTTCTTTTTCTGTTTTTGCATGCACCAGTATGTCGTCTTGAAAAGCTTCTACACCATTATTGTCCATTAATTAATCACATAAATACCCAACCTGGGTTCCAAAGTGACTCATAATGACGTAGGGAAGAGGATAAAGAAAGGAAAGAAACGCTCTACTTAAAGGAAGAAAAATTGTATGGAAAATGGAATAAATAAATGGCATAAGTGAAAATGACATTGAGATGGACAACACCGACTAAAAGAAAGCTCCTGTATTTACTACAGAATACGTTTATTGGGGGGTTGCCGCAGGCCTCTCGCTCTGAACCTTTTATAAAAGCCAGTGGGGCATATACAGGCAGCAGTGGTCCCTTTATTAGATCGCCCTTTAACTGATGAGCGACTGTAGCTTGTGTGTGACTAAGTTATTATACTCGGTAAACGTTTCGTAAAGGGATATTGGGCATTTTAGTAAAATAGATGACGCTCTCAGCTTTGGTATGTGCTGTCTTATCGCCATCGCTTTGTGGGTTGGACTTGTTTGGGCCTTTTTCGAAGACTCCGCAGCTTGTTGCGCGCTGGGCTCTTTGGAGGCATAGTGCAGTGTTTGCTTCGTACGTCAGTCCTTGCTACGCTGCGTTCCGCTCCTCTCTCTTCCTCGCTCCGGATTCTGCCCTGCTCCATCTGTGTGTAACCGCAGCCCGCCGCGCTGAACACCCGCCGACCACCGCTGCCCCGGAGCCTATGGCCACAGCAGCCACCTCCATTTCTCCCGTATCATCTCCCTCCACGCTTTAAAAATTCCGCCAAAAAAGCGAAGACGATTTTCCAAATCCTTTTGGCCGTTTTCTCACGTAAGTAATGGCGAGGCAGCTGGCTTGGCGTCGCAGGGAGGGAGCACCGATCATGTTGGGCAGAGATAATGGAGGTGCGGGACCGGTGCCTGCGCGCTTCTTGTCACAGTCGAAGCATAGACGTAGCTGGTGCTGCAGCAGCTGTGGGAACTGGTAGCGCGCGATCCTAGCTGTGCTGTGCGAGGCGGCTGATGGCCGTGAGCGGTTTAGTACGCCGGGGTGGCTTCCAGGGGGCCTCTGGCTGTCTGAGCGCCACCGCCAAGCCGCCGCTGTCAGCGGGTCGCGAGCGCAGGGAGGTGGCCCTAATTGGCCACTGCACCCGTCGTTCAGGCCAGACGCCGGAAGCGGCGGGGCTCGCGGCCGTTGGTCTCTGCGCGTTCTGATCATTCTCCTTCCTTATCGCGCGCCGCTCGAGCCCAGGAGCAGGCTGCGCTCCGCCGCCGGCGGGTCACCGAGCGGAGCGGCTGCGCCCGCCGGACCGAAGCCGGGCCTGCTCTGCCCCCGCCATGCTAGCAAGCCTCGGCTCTAACCGAGGAGCCGGTGCGTCAGCAACGCACGACCGGTGAGTGGCGCCAGCGCCGCCTGACAGTTCGCCTCCTCTGAGGACAGCGGGCCGGGAAAGGAGCCAGGCTCGTGGACGCCTGACAGCTGAGTTACCGAGACCAACCGACCTATACCAGACACCTGTCTGAAGTGGAAATGCTTCCTCTACAGGCCGCCTCTCCTGCCCCTGTCAGCTGTCACGTAGTCCCTGGGAGTAGGAGTTGTGCCCAGCCCCAGAGGGGGGCGCTACTGCCCCTGGAGTACCTCGGGCGGCCATGGTGTCCCCTGTACACAGAGGCAGCAGGGCTGACAGGCGGCTTCAAGCCCGCCGGCGCGCCTTGCCTCCGGATTCCCAACTCTGGGTTTGAATGGCGTTGGCGGGGCTGAGTTCAGGGGAGGGGTTTTCCGGCCTGCTCCGGTCCAGGCTGGTTTGTTTCTTCCTGTCTATGAACAATGCTGTGGGCTTAGAGCTCCGGCACCCGCCGTGGAGGCTCCAGCCGTTCATTGATGTTGACACGTGCGCCCGATTACTTGGAGTTATACAGAGCGTGTTGTCATCTTCGGTGCTTTTGAGTCTGTCCGTAATTTAAGTTGCTACGCTAAGTGGCAACCCCCTCGCAACATTGTCGCCCGTCTCTATCTGACATTCGAAGTCGCTGCTTTAAATAGGAACAGTGGAGTGCAACCACTGCATGCATCTTGTATCTATGTATCGGTGGTTGGCAAGTGTATTTTCGTTGTTGTTTTGTTTATATGTTCTGATTCAGTAGTTTGGACTAGATTGTAGCGGATCATGTACACCACGTGTCGTAATTGGGGAATGCGTTATCCGCCAAGTTTCAGTATGCAGGACGCGACAGCTATGTCACGTACAGTATTTGGCGCGGTCTGCACTTTGAAACACTTTATCTGCCAACGCGCATCCCGACTCGTTACACTTAAACGGTTGTTAGGGGTGGCTGTGGATGTGTCTCCTTTTACGCAATTCACACAATCAACATAAACCAAGAATGCGTGTCAGTGCCTGACCTTGAACTAACTAGAGAACAAAACTAAGGTGTTACTTTAGGCTAAGTTAACTCTGTGGAAATGTATTTTCTTATGTGTTTTAGCCACATTTTTACACTACACGCAGTACCACATAATTTGCTTAGTAAGATTGCCACCTGATTACAATTTCCCATCATAATATGCATTTTCGCGTGAATGCTTATTAAACAGTTTGGAAAGTTAACAAAAGCTCACTTTTACCCTTTTTAGGTTTCGCCTGGCGTTTACTGCGCAAGCAGCATTGCACAGGCGAAAACTTTTGTAAATAGTATGGAGCTTAATCCTGCCTCTGTCTTCCATTGGCTAGCTCCATAAATGGAAGCTAGCCATTGGAAGACAGATCTGCCCGTCATTGCCGGAGCAGATTCGTGGGCGTTCCTGCGATTTTTACTCATCCCGCCCCTTTAACGTCGTCATTGCGGCGGGGGGCGGTTCCTATTTTTTGTTGGACGCCATGTTTTTATTATCATTTGCCGCCGGAAGAAGTCCAGGTGAGTGCGTCCTTGTTTCTTTCTCAACCCTCTTTGCCTGTTTGCCTCCGTTATTATGCATGTCCCCCTCCCGCTGTCCCTGTGTGCCCGTTCTCACCCCCTCCCGCTGTCCGTCATCGCGGCCGTGGGCGGGGTTTATTTTTTGTTGTCCAGGTTTGTTTTGGCCATTCCGCGGCCGACCGGCAACGGAGGAAGCCTTCCCGACCCCCCTCCCGCTGTCCGTTCCTGCCCCCCCCCCCTGTCCGTGTGCTTCATGTTTTCCCTGCGACCAGGAGGATCAATACAGACGGAACCTGAAGAGCGCACATTACCGTGTATTCTACTGGCCCTGGCCGCCTGCACCGAACTCCACTGGCTGCACAGTTTGCAAGGCCACTTGTCTGCACTGAGAGGAACGTACATCACTCATACAGCCCCCCCTGCTGTTCGTGTCCCCGTTCCCACCCCCCCTCCCGCTGTCCGTTCCTGCCCCCCTCCCGCTGTCCGTGTGCCTGCCCGCCACAGCTCTTAAACGTCTTGCTTTTTTTTTTAGGCGCTATATTTTTCCATGAACAAGCTTAATCAAAACAATGTGGAGCAATCGGTGAAAATACTGGTTATGTTTGGTCTTTTTGTGGCATAGTTGTCAAAATCTAATCATACAACATGACCCCTCGTTAGCCATGCTGTTTCCTGGCAAAAAGCGTAAAATGTGTATTTCTTTGTCAGTTTCTGACAAGGTGTGTCCATCCTTCGCATCTTCCGAAGACCCCGCCTGAACTGTTATATATCTGTCTTTAAAACCCCGCAGCCTGCTCCCTGCAGAAACTGCTGGCGGGGTTTAATGGGAAGCCAAGTGTCTGGCTGGCCCCAATTAACACCCCGTGATTAGCTGGCAGTCCTCCGCAGCGTGTCAGACACCATCGAGGCTGGGTTTAAGGACATGAGCTGGTTTAATTTGAAGATTTATACAGCGCCGCTTAACCCCAGTGAGGGCATCCAGGCGCGGTACATGACTCTCAGGCCGTTGCGAGATTCGTACCGGGACCCGGCTCCCGAGGAGGCAGCTCTGGTCGCTGCGCCACACCCAGTGCCCGATCGTAATCGGTGCAAGCGTCATTACAGGGTTTGGAAAAGCCACTGCGCATATAATGCAGTATTTGCGGGTACCGTTTTGTTTATTTTTGTATGTGGGGGGGGTTACAAATTCCATCTCCTTTAAATCGACTGATATTTTTAGGTTCGAGGAGTGTGTATGTGGCTCTAGGTGTGTAGGGGTCTAGGTGTGTGTGTGTGTATCTCTGGCTGGATGTCTCTCAGTGTGTGTATATGTGTGGGCCTCTTAGTGTGTGTGTGGGGGGGCTAGGTGTATGTGTGCAGCTGGTTCTGAGTGTGTGTGTCTCTGGGTGTGTGTATGTGTGTTTAACTCTTAGTTTTTGGGTGTGTGGATGGGCCTAGCTCTGGGTCTATGTGTATGGATAGCTCTAAGTATATGTGTGTGTGACTGTGAGACTAGATGTGTGTCTTTATGTGGCTCTGGGTGTGGGTGTGGGTGTGTGTGTGTGTGTGTGTGTGTGTGTGTGTGTGTGTGTGTGTGTGGCTCTGGGTGTGTGTGTATGTGTTGCCACATTATGTCTGTGTGGCTCTAGGTGTGTGTGTACTAGTAATTACTGTCTGCTAAGATCATCCATAGGGTACAATAAGTCTCACATTTGCAAGAAATTACACTAATAGCAATGTTAAATGACTGCCGTTTATTTATATATTTTCAAAAACAATACATAAAGACAAATTAGGTGTTTTACAAGGACAATTGCTCAAACTTGGCAAAAGGCGAAACCATTGCATTGTAAATGCTTGTTTAAAATGTGGACATAAAACAACAAATAAATTACTACACGTTTATTAGTTTTAAAACTATTCCTACAGGATGTTTAAAGCAAACGGTGACCGAATTGCCATGTAAAACATTAGAGGATTTTACAGATTCTTATTTAAGTAGCAGTCCCTGTCTCTCCGAGTTCTCCCAGAACAACAAAATGGGAAGAAATGTCTGGTCCTTTTCTTTGAGACGGGTTAAATACCCGTCCCTAGAGTAAGATCGTTATACCAAATTTTAGCCAAGTTTTTACCACCAGCCTTCGATGATCGTATTGGGACACTGTAAAATCTTTAATGTTAATTTGTGTGTTCAATTAGTAATATTTGCTGTCATCGAATTTACTACTTTTATTATGAGGACTTGCTATATGACTTTCATGTACCATTGCTTCCACCACTAATGCCCGAGACATGGGGCCACTGCATTGTGTAATAATGTTGTGTATGTTTTCCGCAATACCTACTGTGATGCTACCTCCAATTGTCTTATTTGAAAAGACGTAATATATGATATTTTACTGCTATATTCTCAATAAAATACAGTCAAACAAAAAAAAATCGAATTTACTACTTTTCTGACTGGTCTAATACCCTATATTGGTCCTAAATGTCTGAAAAGTTGTAAAAGGAGCTTTTACATAATTTGACCCTGATGCAGTTAGTGAGTATTTTTGTATGCACTGATGATGACCCTGTTAAATTTACTTTAGCGTGCACATCCTCACTTGTGGACAGACATGGATTCTAACAATATAGGCACTGTGCTCTCATTTTTGAGTTATTTGCTATAACTGGATATTTGTCAGCCCTAGTTTTGTATATCGCTTTGTGTATAGCACTTGCACACCTTTCTCACACACCACTTAGCACTTTCACTGCGCAGTTTTGTAGGAGCACCTTCAAAATGAATAAATGGGTTAAAATATGAATACATATTGTACAATAAATTGTTACTGAGTATCGCTGTTGTAAAATGTACTAGCCCAGGGAATCTAGTGGAGATATATATATTCACCTTGAAGGAACCTTTGTACCGCTTTGTTTAAAAATGTGCTCAGGTTCCTAGGAATACAGGGTTGGCCCATATTTTTCTGTGTGGTCTTGGCTAGGCATATTATCTGACTTAACCGTACAAAGACGTTGTACACTGTTTTTTCCTGCAATTGTTGTTTAATGTAGTAATGATTTTTATTAAATCACGGTATTAAGAAGTCAGCCTATGTGCGTCTCACTCCCCCTCCCAAATTCGTTTTGGCTTCTTCATACATATTAAAATGCTAGCACCCATACACACAGTATTGGTTCATGAGTCACAAGAGCAGAGCCTCCAGTGAGTTATGGGACACCTCGCCTCTCTCAACAAGGGTACCTGAATAGATTATACTATGCACATCAGCCTATAAGAATTATACATCGCACTAGCGATTTCTCTAGTTATGCAGATAAGCATATAAATGTTTTGAAGTTTGACAAATTTGCACTACATTTGGTATACCAGGTTTCACGCCGATCCTTGCAGGAGGTTTAAAATTAAAGTGGGAGGAGGGGAACGAGGACTCGGTGTAATTTCTGATTCTGGTCCCAATGGGAATTTTTGCGATCCTTCAGTAAAAACAACTGACCACATTTACACCAAACTTTGCATGAACCTAGAACCTCACTTGGAAATTGTGCTTCATGATTTGGTCTTAATTCAGTCGGTATGTTTGGTAAATTAGTGTTAGAAAAATGTTAAATGGGGATTGAAGAATTCAAATTTTGCGATACCTTGGTACTTTAAGCATCCAAGGTAGGAATGCACAAGTTCTGTTAGTCACAATAGAATTTTATGGGAATATGATTGGCTGATGAAAAGGCTCAATAATGCTATTTTTTGGCCAGCTTGAAATGCGCTGATTTGGCAGAATTTTCGATTTGCACACTGTGGAAGAAAACTGAAGTCATAATTCTAAGCATGAGGTCAGATGCATGTAAATATAGTTAAATGCACATGAAGTGCAGTAAATCTGCCTGTTTTTGAAAAGCATGCAACCTCATTTTCGTTTTTGGAAATGGGCACAATGGTAAAAAAATTCACATGATTCAGAGAATTTGCATGTTTCCTAAAATTTGTGAAATTTTATTTAAGAACAACCATTTACAATGTCTTTGAAAAAGTTAGAGCTATTGGCATTGTAAATGACAACATTTTTATTTATGAGTTACCATGCTCACCAAATCGGGAGGACCTTGCCTGGTGTGCAAAAATTGGTCAGGCCCCATGTTCCTGTACGTAATCTCCGTTCCTTAAATGGAGCAATTTTTGTGGTTCCCAGATTTAAACTGGCCCGAATGGGGGGAAAATCTTTCTCCCATCTGGGACCGGTTCTTTGGAACTCCCTCCCCTTAGCCTTACGCAAAGAGGATAACTTCGCTAGTTTTAAGAAAAACGTTAAAACTTGGCTGTTTAATAGATAATTGTGGTCTTTGACAGCTGCTGCTCTCTGTGTTTCGATTTCTTAGCCCTGGCGCCGGGAAACTCTTTGTGGGTATCTGTGCGCATTACAAGTGCAAAAAATAAATAAATAAATAATACAGGGTTGCATGTGTCAAAGTGTAAAAAAATGCTCTTACAAAAAGAGTGAATACAACCCGGTGAAAATGGTATGGGTACATGTCCATTCACACCAAAGCACAACTGAGGGCTGGGTGATGAAACTGCTGGGCTGTGGTGTCCTTTCAAATGGAGGAACAAACAGAATTCCAACACACAAGTGTGTGTTAGCCTGGTCTGAATGTGGAGGATTGTTGGGCAATGGCAAGTCCCTGCCTAATTCGTACTAATAAGACGTTCCTCCCTCAGTGGATGCTATGAAGTACAGCAAGAGTATATGAATAGAATCTATTGGAGTTCCCCTACTCCCAGCCAGAACTTGTTAGATAGCCAGTGGGGGCGGTCCTGAGATAAGCGACCGTCATTCATCACTAGAGGGTCAGCCATGACGATCCCTATGCCAACAGTTTAATAGGTAGTCACTGAGTGTGGTGCTACCAAGTTAAAAGAACATAACCCCAAACATATTAAGTAAACAATACTTGTACACATAAGCACATACATCAAACAGTCTCAATTAAAAAGGACGTGTCCACACATACAGAGGCAACTGGTAAGTGATCCAGGTTATCAGGTGTGGATAGTAGAGCATGGAATTCATACACCAATGTGTGTGTTTAAATCTTTTCTTTGTTTAAACCAAAGGGCATTCTAGTATTCAGATCAATGATTTATTTAGATTCGAGAATTTTAAGTTTTCTTTCCATATTGCCACCCCTTATGTGTTTAAAAACCGTATCAATCCTACAGAAGCTAAGCAGATTCTTATCACTATTGTGGGAATTGTAAACCAGCATTTGCAATGAAATAGGTGTCGTATTAATTAAGTTTGAGCTATTGGCATTGCTAAATATTGCAACACCAATTGCAACAAAAGTCTATAAGTTGTAAGGGAAAAAATGTGTATTTATTTTTGTAGCAATGGTATCATGCTGCGCTTTAGATGAGAATATGTTTAAAAGTAAAGTGTGCCATACTGCGATTGCTCCAAAACTTACTTGTGGATGCGTTAACAATTGATGTGTGCACTGACAGCTGGTGGTGTGTGTGCCTTGAAGAAGCGTGCGCTGGTGGTGTGTGTGTGCCTGGTGAAATCCTGGTGGTGTGTGTGTGCCTGGTGAAAGCGTGCACTGACGGCTGGTGGTGTGCGTGTGCCTGGTGAAAGCGTGCACTGACGGCTGGTGGTGAGCGTGTGCCTGGTGAAAGCGTGCACTGACGGCTGGTGGTGAGCGTGTGCCTGGTGGAAGTGTGCCTGGTGGAAGCGTACACTGACGGCTGGTGGTGTGCGTGTGCCTGGTGGAAGCGTGTGCCTGGTGGAAGCGTGCACTGATGGCTGGTGGTGTTTGTGTCTGGTGAAAGTGTGCACTGACGGTGTGGTTGGGGGTGTGGTTGGGGGTGTGGTGGTGTGTGTGGTTGGTTGGGTGGGTGTGTGGTTGGGTGTGTGGTTGGTTGGTTGGGTGTGTGGTTGGGTGTGTGGTTGGTTGGGTGTGTGGTTGGTTGGGTGGTTGGTTGGGTGTGTGGTTGGGTGGGTGTGTGGTTGGGTGGGTGTGTGGTTGGGTGGGTGTGTGGTTGGTTGGTTGGGTGTGTGGTTGGTTGGGTGTGTGGTTGGTTGGGTGTGTGGTTGGTTGGGTGTGGTTGGTTGGTTGGGTGTGGTTGGTTGGTTGGTTGGTTGGTTGGGTGTGTGGTTGGTTGGTTGGGTGTGTGGTTGGTTGGGTGTGTTGGTTGGTTGGTTGGGTGTGGTTGGTTGGGTGTGGTTGGTTGGTTGGTTGGTTGGTTGGTTGGTTGGTTGGTTGGGTGTGTGGGTTGGTTGGTTGGGTGTGTGGTTGGTTGGGTGTGGTTGGTTGGGTGTGTGTGTGGGTTGGTTGGTGGTTGGTTGGGTGGGGTTGGTTGGTGTGTGGTTGGTTAGTTGGTTGATTGGGTGTGGTTGGTTGGTTGGTTGGGTGTTTGGTTGGTTGGTTGGGTGTGTGGTTGGTTGGTTGGGTGTGTGGTTGGTTGGTTGGTTGGTTGGGTGTGGTTGGTTGGTTGGGTGTGGTTGGTTGGTTGGGTGGTTGGTTGGTTGGTTGGTTGGTTGGGTGTGTGGGTGGTTGGGTGGGTATGGTTGGTTGGGTGTGTGGTGGGTGTGGTTGGTTGGTTGGTTGGGTGTGTGGTTGGTTGGGTGTGTGGTTGGTTGGTTGGGTGTGGTTGGTTGGGTGTGGTTGGGTGTGGTTGGTTGGGTGTGGTTGGTTGGGTGTGGTTGGTTGGGTGTGGTTGGTTGGGTGTGGTTGGTTGGGTGTGGTTGGTTGGGTGTGGTTGGGTGTGTGGTTGGTTGGTTGGTTGGGTGTGTGGTTGGTTGGTTGGTTGGGTGTGTGGTTGGTTGGTTGGTTGGGTGTGTGGTTGGTTGGTTGGTTGGGTGTGTGGTTGGTTGGTTGGTTGGGTGGGTGGTTGGTTGGTTGGGTGTGTGGTTGGTTGGTTGGTTGGGTGTGTGGTTGGTTGGTTGGTTGGGTGTGTGGTTGGTTGGTTGGGTGTGGTTGGTTGGTTGGTTGGGTGTGTGGTTGGTTGGTTGGGTGTGTGGTTGGTTGGTTGGGGGTGTGGTTGGTTGGGGGTGTGGTTGGTTGGGGGTGTGGTTGGTTGGGGGTGTGGTTGGTTGGTTGGGTGTGGTTGGTTGGGTGTGTGTGTGGGTTGGTTGGTTGGGTGTGGTTGGTTGGGTGTGGTTGGTTGGTTGGTTGGGTGGGTGTGGGTTGGTTGGGTGTGTGTGGTTGGTTGGTTGGGTGTGGTTGGTTGGGTGGTTGGTTGGGTGTGGTTGGTTGGTTGGGTGGTTGGTTGGTTGGGTGGTTGGTTGGTTGGTTGGTTGGTTGGGTGTGTGGTTGGTTGGTTGGGTGTGTGGTTGGGTGTGTGGTTGGTTGGTTGGGTGTGTGGTTGGTTGGTTGGTTGGGTGTGGTTGGTTGGTTGGTTGGTTGGGTGTGTGGTTGGTTGGTTGGTTGGGTGTGTGGTTGGTTGGTTGGTTGGGTGTGTGGTTGGTTGGTTGGTTGGGTGTGTGGTAGGTTGGTTGGTTGGGTGTGTGGTTGGTTGGTTGGTTGGGTGTGTGGTTGGTTGGTTGGGTGTGGTTGGTTGGTTGGTTGGGCGGTTTGTTGGTTGGGTGTGTGTGGTTGGTCGGTTGGTTGGGTGGGGGTGTGGTTGGTTGGTTGGGTGTGTGGTTGGGTGTGTGGTTGGTTGGTTGGTTGGTTGGGTGTGTGGTTGGTTGGGTGTGGTTGGTTGGGTGTGTGGTTGGTTGGTTGGGTGTGTGGTTGGTTGGTTGGGTGTGTGGTTGGTTGGGTGTGTGGTTGGTTGGTTGGGTGTGTGGTTGGTTGGTTGGGTGTGTGGTTGGTTGGTTGGGTGTGTGGTTGGTTGGTTGGGTGTGTGGTTGGTTGGTTGGTTGGGTGTGTGGTTGGTTGGTTGGTTGGGTGTGTGGTTGGTTGGTTGGTTGGGTGTGTGGTTGGTTGGTTGGTTGGGTGGTTGGTTGGTTGGTTGGGTGTGTGGTTGGTTGGGTGGGTGGGTGGTTGGTTGGTTGGTTGGGTGTGTGGTTGGTTGGTTGGTTGGGTGTGTGGTTGGTTGGTTGGGTGTGTGGTTGGTTGGGTGGGTGTGTGGTTGGTTGGATGGGTGGTTGGTTGGTTGGTTGTGTGGTTGGTTAATTGGTTGGGTGTGGTTGGTTGGGTGTGTGTGGTTGGTTGGTTGGTTGGTTGGGTGTGTGGTTGGTTGTGGTTGGTTGGTTGGGTGTGGTTGGTTGGTTGGTTGGTTGTGGTTGGTTGGGTGTGGTTGGTTGGTTGGGTGTGTGGTTGGTTGGGTGTGTGTGGTTGGTTGGGTGGTTGGGTGGGTGTGTGGTTGGTTCGGTGTGGTTGGTTGGTTGGGTGTGGTTGGTTGGGTGTGTGGTTGGGTGTGTGGTTGGTTAATTGGTTAATTGGTTGGGTGTGGTTGGTTGGGTGTGGTTGGTTGGGTGTGTGGTTGGTTGGTTGGTTGGGTGTGTGGTTGGTTGGTTGGGTGTGTGGTTGGTTGGGTGTGTGGTTGGTTGGGTGTGTGGTTGGTTGGTTGGGTGTGTGGTTGGTTGGTTGGGTGTGTGGTTGGTTGGGTTTGGTTGGGTGTGGTTGGTTGGTTGGTTGGGTGTGGTTGGGTTTGGTTGGTTGGGTTTGGTTGGTTGGGTGTGTTGGTTGGTTGGTTGGTTGGGTGTGTGGTTGGTTGGGTTTGGTTGGGTGTGGTTGGTTGGGTGTGGTTGGGTTTGGTTGGTTGGGTTTGGTTGGTTGGGTGTGTTGGTTGGTTGGGTGTGGTTGGTTGGTTGGTTGGTTGGTTGGTTGGGTGTGTGGTTGGTTGGTTGGGTGTGTGGTTGGTTGGGTGGGTGGGTGGGTGTGTGGTTGGGTGGGTGGGTGTGGTTGGTTGGGTGGGTGTGTGGTTGGGTGTGGTTGGTTGGTTGGGTGTGGTTGGTTGGTTGGGTTTGGTTGGGTGTGTGGTTGGTTGGGTGTGTGGTTGTTTGGGTGTGTGGTTGTTTGGGTGTGTGGTTGTTTGGGTGTGTGGTTGGTTGGGTGTGTGGTTGGTTGGGTGTGTGGTTGGTTGGGTGTGTGGTTGGTTGGGTGTGTGGTTGGTTGGGTGTGTGTGGTTGGTTGGTTGGGTGTGGGTTGGTTGGTTGGTTGGTTGGGTGTGGTTGGTTGGTTGGGGAGTTGTGTGGTTGGTTGGTTGGGTGTGTGGTTGGTTGGTTGGGTGTGTGGTTGGTTGGTTGGTTGGTTGGTTGGGTGTGTGGTTGGTTGGTTGGTTGGTTGGGTGTGTGGTTGGTTGGGGAGTTGTGTGGTTGGTTGGTTGGGTGTGTGGTTGGTTGGTTGGTTGGGTGTGTGGTTGGTTGGTTGGTTGGTTGGGTGTGTGGTTGGTTGGTTGGTTGGGTGTGTGGTTGGTTGGGTGTGTGTGGTTGGTTGGTTGGGTGTGTGTGGTTGGTTGGTTGGTTGGTTGGGTGTGTGTGGTTGGTTGGGTGTGTGTGGTTGGTTGGTTGGTTGGGTGTGTGGTTGGTTGGTTGGTTGGTTGGTTGGTTGGTTGGTTGGGTGTGTGTGGTTGGTTGGTTGGTTGGTTGGGTGTGTGTGGTTGGTTGGTTGGGTGTGTGTGGTTGGTTGGTTGGGTGTGTGTGGTTGGTTGGTTGGGTGTGTGTGGTTGGTTGGTTGGTTGGTTGGTTGGGTGTGTGGTTGGTTGGGTGTGGTTGGTTGGTTGGTTGGGTGTGTGGTTGGTTGGGTGTGGTTGGTTGGTTGGTTGGGTGTGGTTGGTTGGGTGTGTGGTTGGTTGGGTGTGTGGTTGGTTGGGTGTGTGTGGTTGGTTGGTTGGTTGGGTGTGTGGTTGGTTGGTTGGGTGTGTGGTTGGTTGGGTGTGTGGTTGGTTGGGTGTGTGGTTGGTTGGTTGGGGGTGTGGTTGGTTGGGGGTGTGGTTGGTTGGGGGTGTGGTTGGTTGGGGGTGTGGTTGGTTGGTTGGGTGTGGTTGGTTGGTTGGTTGGGTGTGTGGTTGGTTGGGTGTGTGGTTGGTTGGTTGGGTTGGGGGTGTGGTTGGTTGGGTTGGGGGTGTGGTTGGTTGGGTTGGGGGTGTGGTTGGTTGGGTTGGGTGTGTGGTTGGTTGGGTGTGTGGTTGTATTCTCAACGCTCCGTCCATCATCACCTTTGGTTTTTCTTTGCTGAAAAGGTAGAGCCATCGCGTGTTGGTACTGGTACAGAATCATCAAGTGATGGTGTTGAGTCTTATCAAACGGGTGAAATGGGTCAAACGTTTTTCAAAAGACCTGAGAAGGGTTTTCATTGTTTAAGATGTGGAAGCTCAAATCATGGTGGTTCGTTTACTAAGAGTCCTGCCCTTAGTAGAGAGTGCAAAAAGTGTGTAAGACGTTGACATTTTGCTTCTGTCTGTAGGGATCCTAGGAACTGTGGCAGTGGGAGTGCTAAGGGAAACGTTTCTTGTGTCAATTTTGGGCCTGATGAAGGGAATAGCGAAGGATGTATAGTCGGACATATATTGTCCATAGCAGATGAAGGAGATAATAAGGATGTCAATCTGAGACCACCAAAGTGTGTGGTACGTGTACAGAATGTAGAGTTGCAGCTCATGGCGGACTCCGGTTCTCCCTGGACCATTGCCACTAGGGAACTCTTTTTAGATAGTTTTAAAGGAACACTCTATTGAGGATTTGAAAAAATCTGATATTGTTGCTAGGGCTTTTGATGGTTCTGTGATCGAGATGGATGGTTTTGTTGAAGCTTATATTGAGTTTGAAAGGTCGCATGGCCAATATTAAAATGTATGTTGCTGTGAAGGGAGTGAACGTGTTAGGTTGGAGAGATCAGTGGTCTCTTGGTATTATTCTTAATCCCAGGAGTTTTGATCCTGTTTTGTTAGTGTGTCAAGTGAGTGAAAGTGTGGATTTTAAAAATGAGTGACATTATTAATCTCTTTCCTGAAGTTTTCTCGAATAAATGAGGGAAGCTCAACAATTTTTCAAGCACAATGTTATATCCTGCTAAGTTGTATTTGCATGTACTCCAGCCCTGCTGCCTCTAGCTGCTCAGCCAGAGTGTTAGATGGGCATGGAATGTTGGTGTGCCTGTGATGCGTGGAATGCCTGGGTGTCTGAGTGGATGAGTGTTGGCAGTTGGAGATGGGATGAGCAGCTAGGCAGGCTGCTACTGGTGGGGCTGGTACCACACCGGTGCTGGCTGGATTCAATATTGAGGTAACTTGGACTGAAGACTAAATAAAGAAGACTTAAATATACATGCTTTCTCCTGGTGTCTACCTTTACTGGACACAACAGTGTGAGGGAAGATTTAAAAAAAACTTTTGCAAGGTCTCATTGATGATGATATAATAGTGGAGGTGGAATCCTCTGAATGGGTTTCTCCCATTGTTCTCGCAAGGAAATCTGGTAAAAGTCTGAGACTGTGTGGATTTGAGAGCGCTTAATGCTAATTTAATAGTGGACTGCCATGCCTTACCTAATATAAATGAGGTAGTTTCCATGCTTGAGGGAGCTAAGATATTTTCTTCGTTTGTTTGCGCTCGGCTTATCAGATTGTTCTTACAGAAGATTCCAAAAATGGTACTGCCTTCCTGATGCCCCAAGGCTTATTCCAATATAAGAGAATACCATTTGGGTTGGCCTCTGCAGCGTCAGTTTTTCAGAGAGCTACGTATCACATATTTAGGTATTTGGAAGGATTTGTGAGATGCTTCCAGGATGATCTACTTGTGTTCTCTCCCAACCCTGAAAACCATGCTGAGCACATGAAAGAAGTACGTAGACGTTTAAAACAAAATGGTTAGATTTTCAAAAAAGAGAAGTGTAAAATGTTTCGCGAGTGTGTTGAGTACTTGGGACAAACACTATCTGGAAATTATGTGGTTCCAAATAAGTCTTTAGTGGAAGCAATTGTATATGCCCCGGCTCCTGGTAACAAAGAGAAACTGTTGTCCTTTACAGGACTTTGTGAGTATTACAGCAAGTTTATCAAAGACTTTGCTACCAAAATGGAGCCTTTAAGAGGGTTTACTAGGTACAAAGTGGAATTTTGCTGGACAGAGACAAGAAAATGCTTTTCAACTGATCAAGAAGGAAAATGTGAGGCTCTGACCTTAAAACCATTTTGTATTAATAAGACTTGTATTGTCACTGTATATGCCATTATGTATGGATTAGGGGGGAGTACTTTCACAATAAACTGGGAAGGATGAGTGGTGTGTAGCGTTTACCTCTCGCACCCTCAACGAAACAAAGATATTCTGTGTTTGAGAAAGTTATTAGGATTTGTGTGAGGTATTGAGCATTTTCGGAATTTTATCTGGGGAAACCGGTTTATACTCGGAACTGATCACAAACCACTTGTTTCTATTTTATCTCCTGATGGTGGAGGGAATGCCACAACAAGAATTAGTCAGCTCATTTCCAGGTTGCAGGAATATAATTTTTCTATGGAATATGTTCCGGGAAGACATAATGCTATCGCAGATTGTCTTTCCCGGCTTCCCAGTTCTAAGATGGGAGAAGTTGAAGTTTCTCGTGACATTGAGATGATTGCCTCCGTGTCTGATTTAGTTCCCCAGGAATTCTCTACGATTTCTGATGTAAAGTGTGTACCTCCTGAGTCCATGCAGGATACCGTTCTTCAACTTGCACACGAAGGGCATCCTGGGATGTCTTCCATGAAGAGATTAATAAGATCTAGTTTTTAGTGGCCGGGTTTAGAAAAAACTGTGGATAGAACAGTAAGGGAATGTTTCAAATGTGTAAATAGTGATAAAATGTTGGGAGCTTTTCCTGCTCCTTTCAAACCCATACCGTGGCCGGAATGCCAATGGCAGAAAATTCCTTTGTTTCTGGGCCAATTCAGTAATTGCCTCAAGATTCTCATTTTGCATTAGTAATCGTAGATTATCATTCTAAATGGCCAGAAGTTACATTGTTCATCATGCAACCACTTCAGCTATCATTGAGTATTTCAGGGAAATTTTTGCCAGGGAAGGTTTTCCAGAGGTTCTGTAACCGATCATGGAGTACGACTTAAATCTCATGAAATGGAAAGTTTTTTGAGCCTGCATAACATTAAGCATCATACCACAGCCCTTTATGAACCTCAGGGAAATGGTCGGGTTGAAAGGTTCAACAAAGTGCTTAAAGATGTTGAGACATCCAGGAAATCAGGCAGGGAGCGGAAAATTGTTCTAAGGGAAAAATTGTGGGCGTATCGCATTACTCTACATTCTACAACTAACTTGAGTCCTTTCTGTCTCCTTAGAGGTAGAGCCAGCTTTTAAGCTGTCCCTGGAGGATTAAAAATAAAATATCAAAGGAATTTGTAGGTGTTGATTTGAAGCATGTTTAAAGTTCAACAAAAACAAGAAGAAATAAATTCTATAACACAAAAATGAAGGTGAAAGAACCTTCATTTGTTGTTGGTGATTAGATAAGAGTATGTAAACCACGGTTCAACGTTAAAGGGTCCTCCAAGTTTGGACCTCCTATTAGAGTTTTAAAAGTTAATTTCAATAGTGTAATGACATAAGATGGAAGAATTTGGAATGTTAGAAGAATTGCTAAATGTAGTTTCCCTCCTGATCGCTCCATTCTTTGTAAACCCAACATTTCCAAGGAGTCTGACTTCATTGCTTCCAGAATAAAAACTGGTTGCAGGAATGTTATACGTGGAGCAAACATTTAGTCTAGTAAGTAAGGAGGCTTTTTTTTTTATACAGCAGAAATAGTGAACTTGCATATTTGAAGGTGCTCTTACGTGATAATAAAGAAAAAAGGTGGCTCCATAAGACCAATACTTGCTTAATCACACAATTTGAGACCAGTTTCTGGGTCTAGTATATTACAGTTAGGCTGATTAGATAATTAAAGTTACTAGAGCTGCTAAAGTTGTAATGATTTTTCGAGACCTGAGATTTTAAAATTGGACTTGGAGACTGTGTGAAATACAGCTGCACTGGTGCACAAACAGGGCTGGTCATTTTAAATATCGCTTGCATATACACCAAGACTTTTATAACCAACAAGTGGGTCCTGATCCACAGTTTGGGAAATGCAGGTCTACATTATTAGCGTTTATTTTTCTCATTAGTAACCAGTCACAACCCTGAATCGAGTGCTGTTTAGTATTTTGGGAAATTGGTGCATTGTAGATCAGTGCTTTTATTAGTAAAAAAAAAAAATGCAAGGGCTTTTGTTAGGTCACTGCAGCTTGCATCACACATTGCATCTGCCATGTTGCCAATGATAGTAGCAATACAACTACTAACCATCACACTCCTGCAAGTGAGACAATTCGGACTATTCCAGGCCCACAAAGCTAGAAGAATGGCTTCAACGGCAGATAATAGTAACTTTCAATGTTTATTGAATTAATAAGTGATATTTGTTGTCATCTCAGATAGTCCCACCTTGTAGCAGACTATCACAAGCACTGGTGTTGACCATTAAGTACCGGTGCTGAGCACTGGAAACCTCCTGCTCAAATTAAGCACGGCTACAGAATTTGTAACATTTGTAATTAAAGTTTGTTCAAGAAATAATTAGCATTTTTTTCCTAGGGAATTGAAAACAAACGGAAACCATTCACTGACTTACATTCCTGAACAAGACTTGCAGGGAATCTATGGACAAATGGCTATTTACCTGCAAGCTGTCACCCTGCTGATAATGCATGTGTGTCCGGAAAAGAACCGAACACAAAAAATCTGCAAAAGACAGCAATTGGTTTGCATTTAAAAAAAAAAGTACGCTACTCGGTGGTAGGCAACGTTCAAAAGTTAGCGGATCACTTTTCAGTTGCTATATTCAGTTGTTACAAACTGGTGCAAATGAGGTGAAGCATTTGTCCATTTCTTTTCTAGTCAAACATAAGTTAACTACTGCATAATTTTGCCCTTGATCTCTATATAATTCCCGTTGCTCATATTATAGGCACAACCTATCATTGGTTTATTCCCAGCTTTTCCTCATTCTTTCGTACGTCTTTTCTATGGGCACAATTGCCATGGAGGACAACTCTGATCAGCTGTGCCTAGAAAGTTCTATGAATTACCTTCACCTGTTTGAAAACTAAGAATACTATCTCTGCATTTGCTTAAGTGAGTGCTGAGACAGAGCTGCGAGAGGCAACATTCAGAATTCAAGTGACCAAGTACAACTGAAAGAACAGTTGGATTGGTAGAATATAAATTGGAGTGGGGAAAGAAGGGAGGTGATGAGAGACTAGATTAGGGCAGGGCTCCCGTTTTTATGGTATTTATTTTTTTACATTTCCATCTGTATTTATCCATATTTATTTTTTGCTACTTATCTGTTTTAGCCATATTTGTTTTAGGTTTTAAAAAAAAAAAAAAATACGCTTAACCTGGTATATTTCCACATTTATTTAGCCGATAAATAAGCACTCATTCTTGAATACCTACCGGGTCTTCAGTGATATGAAGACCCGCAGAACACAAATTAATACCCTTATGAGACTATTTATAAATTTCATTATCAACCATGTGCAAATCTACTCCTCTAAAAGTATCTTTACTAAACTTAATTTATTTTTTAACCCCACTTATCAATCCACACAGCTATTGGCCTTGCAGTCATGGTAGAGAGTATTTAGAATCACTCAAAGCAATCCAGTTTCCATTTGTATCCACATTTAAAAATACAGACAAGGACCTACATGGTTTTCTGTCTGTATTTGCTGTAAAATCAGAAAAACAGAAAATAGGGAGCCTTAATTAAGAGGTATAAGAGAAACAAAAAAAAGGGCAGTATGTGTCCGTGGAAGCTGATTGTAGGTACATCACTTTGGGTTAAATATTGTATTGTAATTGCATTTATATAACGCTTGCTACTCCTGACGAGGCGTCTAAGAGCTTTTTTCGGCAAGTGGCATGCTACACTGGAATCCAAAGAGGAGTAGTGGTGAATTACTATAGGGAGATATTAAATTAATTTGAGTGGTAGACATGTTACTCTGTTTTTTCGATTGAAAAGGATAGTGGAGTTATAGAAGAGGGAAGGGTCTAGAAAGGGCGGAGGCGTGGACAGATGGAGGGCCAAGCAGGGCCAGACACAGAGAGATAACATGTATATTACACACACACACAGGGTCTGGTGGCTCAGTGGACTAATGCTCCTGCTGCAGGGGCCAGTGTTCAATGGTCATTTTTTTTTCCTCTAGCCCTCACCGGTGCAGCCCTCTGTCACAAACCACACTGTAAATTTGGCCCCCAAGAGAAAGTTTGAGTACCCATGGGCTAGTGCATTGGAGATGCAGAATTAGAAGTAAAGTAATAAATATTAAGATACATAAGTACATGGAAGTTATCTTTGTGTAAGTAAGCTAATCTATGTACCTTAAGTATGCAGTCAATAAACTCACTTTCAAGTGTTGCTATACTTTATTAATTAATTTATTTTAATAATTGTTTTTTGCAATTCAATAGTGAAGCAATTGTAGATAGTTATGATAAAAATCTACTTATTTATGCAGTGACCTATATAGACATGTTAATCATAGAATAATATATCCGTAGGTAATATGAACATTTGTGAAGCATAACTAATAAATGGCTATATATTTATAAACCTAATTATTAAGCATGTTTATACATAGCAATACTCTTGTGTAGGTACACATATATAGTTCAATGCTTATATACACCGGAATATGCTGTATATTTGTTTGAGTATGGATGTTTTTAAATTAAAGTTTGAAAACTATCACTTAAAAAATGCTTCTGAATGCACTGCTATAATCTGATTTACTAAAGTGAAATTGTCTTTTCAAAATTAAAAAGTGTATCATATTTTTACATGTTTGCTGTCTTTAAAAAGGAACGAGTTTCTAAAGTTAAGAGCTGCATTTCTTCCTTTCGTAACAATTCACCTTGAAATAAGTACTTGCTGTTTAACTTTTTTCAATGCTAGTGCTGACTCAAGTATACAGCAGCCCAGTGCTGCTGTAGCCCAGGAGGCCGCATGTAAAGGTCAGGAAGACCGCAGGCGGCCCCCGGGCCGTACTTTGAGTATCGCTGTATTAGACTGTATCAGACGCATATGATAAGCTAGTGCTTAGCGATTCTGCAATATCACATAGACCTGTGATACGCTAGTGTTGGGCAGTGTAGCAAGTGTACTGTCATAGAGACTTGTGATACGCTAGTGTTAGGCAATGTAGTGATGCTGTAATATGGACACCTGTGGTATGCTAGTGTCAGGCAATTTAGAGATGCTGTAATGTCAGAGACCTGTGATGTGTTATTCAGTGTAGCAAGTGAGTACTGTCCTAGTGATCTGTGATCCACTTTGGTTAGGCAATGTAGCAATGCTGTAATATCAGAGACCTGTGATATGTTCGTGATAGGCAGTGTAGCAATGCTGTAATATCAGAGAGGCTTGTGATACACTAGTGTTAGGCAATGTACGATGCTGTAATGCCAGAGACCTGTAATACGCTAGTGTTAGGCAATGTAGTGATGCTGTAGAATTATGGAGGCTTGTGATATGATATTCAGTGTAGCGAGTGTGTACTGTCAGAGCTGTGATATGCTAGTATCAGGCAAAGTAGCAACACTGTAATATCCGAGACCCAATGATAGGCAATGTAGCAATACTGTAATATCAGAGGCCTGTGATATGCTAGTTACTTAGTGTAGCGATTGGGTACTATCATAGTCCTCTGGTGCGCTATTGCTCGGCACTGTAGCGAGTCGCTCATATCTCAAAGACCTGAGTTGGTAATATCCGAGACCTTGCATACTATAGTGCTTTGCAGTGTAGTGAGTGGTGACTATCAATGGGGAGAGGATGTAGCCTTGTGGCTGGAGCAGTTGACTTTGGACCTGGGGAACCGGGTTCGAGCTTCAGCAATGACGCTCAACATCCTGTGATTCTGGGCAAATCATTTAATCTCCCTGTGCCTTACAAAAGAATGAACGCGTCCATCTGTAATGAAACTGGTGCTCATGTAAAGCCCTCTGATACCCGATGCCTCTGGTCTAGTTTGCGCTATATAAAACTCAAACAAAAATAAATATATATATAATATATTCCGGCCGCAAAGATGTCCCGCTGCTTTTACGAGCGGATTCTGTGTGCTGGCAACCGCCAGCACGCATAGAAGTGGAGGGGGCCTCACCTGCGGAGTACATTGGTGAGCAGTCAGCGATCTTTCCTTCTGACTTTCACCCACTGGGGATGACGACTTTCAAGGAGATATCCCACTGAGGATTAAATTCAATAGGGGCAACAACACCCACTTGGGCTATGATGGAACTACAGTCATCGACGGCACATGGACTACTGTTACCACAATGCCTTGTCCGGCGACGCCCATTGGGGCGGGACTGTGTTAATTGAATAACTGTTGTTAATGCAAGCCAGTGAACAAGGGCTTATGGCTTGAAACGCGTATGGCAAATTGCATTTTGAAAGCTGAGGTGTTTTGCTGACAGCCGCTGCCGGAGGTGTGTGTGCGGTTTACCCCCCCCCCCCCAAGGAGTGACATCTTTATTGGGGACACCCGTGGTTTGTTTTATTTATATATATATATATATATATATATATATATATGCACATTTGGTACTCTCGAAATAAGCAGTTTATTGCATTGAGTAATATCTCAGAAGATGTGACACTAGTATTCAGAAGTTTAGTGAGTCAGTAATACCACATATCACTATACACTAGTGATGGGCAGTTCAGTGACAGTAATAAGACAGTCCAGACCAGAGTTGAATGCATAGAACTGATGATTACTAACTGTTCAGTCTTTATGTATTGACGTTTTGATTTAATTGGGTATCTAAATTGGTGTGCACTGCATTAGGATTTGATACATTTTAAAAAGGAAGTGTGTGAATGGTATGGCTCATAAAGTACTCTTCCCTCTCCTGCTTGGCTGGCAGTGTACGTAGACTGGCGCTTGGATGTCTGTGTACATGGATGGCGCTTGGCTGGCGATGTGTGTGGTGATGTGCATATACTGACTCTTGGCTGGCGGCATGGTTTGCATGGATCCCCCAGCGTTTTTCTTACCCAACATCCCCTGCAGACCTCAAATGTACTTACGAAGTCACATTTTTCCTCACATTTCTGTGTGGATAAGTTGTTGTATCACCGCAAAGACACACGTTTCCTACCAGCATTACCCTTTGTCTCCTGAAAAAATTGATACCTCACTTGTGTGGGTGCCCAAAGTAGGATCACCATGAAAAGGTATAAACAAAACTACCCTTTTGGACCCACTTTGGGCCCCCCTCAATTTCTTCACGTTTTTGGCCCTTCCATGTCATAGGCACTTGGCCCATCCACACAAGTAAGATATCATTTCTCTCGGGAGACTGAGGGGAACGCTGAGTGGTAGGAAATTTGTGCAGTGTGGTCCCACAACATTCCCACACAGATATTAGAGGAAAATGTGCCTTTGTAGCTAAATTTGAGGTTTGCAGCTGATTATGGGAAGGACAGTATTGGGGTTTCAACGAAAGCCACACCTCCCTCGACTCCCACAGGTGTCTAGTTTTCAGATATGTCTGTTTTTTTTTTAGGTTCCCCTAAATGTCTGCAAGCCCGGGACCAAAAACAGTTTACTGTGTGGGATAGTTGTGTTATCACCGGGCTGCCATAAATTTCCTACCACCCATCGCCCCTACCCCTCCCCCACCACCCTCCCAGGTCTCCTGATAAAAATAGTACCTCACTTGTGTGGGTGGCCATTAGCCAGTAACCGGCAAGGGCCCAAAAATATTGTGGAGACATCAAAATTGCCCATCACCAAACTACCTGGTTTTGAATTGGTATATACCCAGTACACAATGAAAACCTATTGCAAGGCGCAGTTCAGTTATTGGCTCTGTGTACCTATGGTACTTGGTGAACCTACAAGTGCTGTACATCACCACAACCAGAAGGATCCAGCGAACGCAATGGTATATTGCTTTAAAAAATCTGTTATAATTAGAAGTTGTTACAGGGGAAAATATTGGCACAAACTGATCTTTTTCCAACTAAATTTCAATATGTTTTATTTCAACTGTTAGTTTTTATAGGAAAACCTTGTAGGATCTACACAAATTACCACTTGCTCAATTCAGAATGGTTTAATTTTCTGAAATGTATAGCTGTCCGGGATCCATTATTGCTTTCACTCCCATTCCTACCACTAACTGAAAGGAGGTTGAAAGCACAAAAAATTGTACAAATAGGCTGTCTCAGTAAAATGCCAAAACTGTAGACCATTTTAGTTTTCTGACAAACTTCTGCATGACCCTGAAAGCTGGGAAGATAGTGAATTCAGCAACACAAACCCTTTGATACCATTTGCAAGGGAAAAACCTAACTTTCTTGTGTAGCCTGAGGCCTAGCAGCAAAGGGGTTAATATGTAAAAGTTTGCAGATATTGTAGTGTAGTTCCTATTATCCCAATAGGCTCTGCGCATTGGAATAATACCTCCAATAGTATAGACCTAGACCAGACGTTAACTAGGTCTTCTACTGTCGATATTAGACTTAAAGTTTTGGGTTTGCCAGCTAGCTCAGAGTTCACTAGAAACTTTCTCGAATAGGCAAGGAGGAGTTTAACCTCCCTGGATAGACAAGAAGGGATTTAGTTTCTGACAACCATAGAACATGACAACTTTGCTTTCCCCTAATCAAGAGTGTATCTCTAGAGTCGTGTGAAAACAAAAGACAACTTATTTTACTCAGTCAGTACGTGCATTCTTAGTTTCACCAGATTGTAGAGAAAAGGAAGAGACGGGCGTGTTCAATAAAAGATGTTATTTATTGATCAGTCTCTTTTCTCGTACAAGAGAAATGAATCGATATTATTGCAATACTTATGGTTAAGTAAAGTGCATACAATAAAAGCAGAAGTATAAAATAATACTGTAAAAACATTTATATGGTTTCTAAGCCATATGGTGGTTTAAAATGGATAAAATAGATACATACATATACACATTTGACTAATCGTACTCAACTGGTGCTTCTAACTACGCCTACCCCAGTGTACCTGACCTAAGCCTAACACGTGGGCGGGGATAGAAAGTAGCAGTTTAAGTTAAGTTTGTTTTGCCAAGTGACTGATTCAAGAATTCTCTGCAAGGGGTTATTCAGTTCTGTACCTTGAATCTAGGATGATTGAGGGATGGTATCTCTCATCTCTGGTCTCGATATTCCAGGCTGCCTGCAAGGGCTGCTCGGAAGCGCCGGAGCTGGATTTCTCGGCAGGAGAAAGGCAGCGTCTCGTTCTCAGCGCGTCAGGAAGGCGGGGCAGCGTCAGTGGGCTTCGCTCTCTGCTGAGCTTCGGCAAGTCTCGCTGCTCCGATCTCGTCACCACCGCGTGTGTTTGCTTAAGGCAATATCGGTAATATTTATACCTGTAAGGTGCCGAGATTGACTTAAGGATGGACATAGATACGTCAATAAGGATGTCATACGAGCTGGTCGTTAGCACATTCTTTTACTGAAGTTCTCGGTGAAATCAAAACAATGGCCGCAGGGTTTTTCCCAGGTTGTCATAGGTTTGATTTGTTTTGAGAACTCCGTATGCCTTATCAGGGGCTGGAGGAATATTGCTTGCCTAATTAGATGGCAAGCGTTAGGACCTAATCAGAACGCGCTCCTGTGCCGTGGTCTGGCGTAATCAGATAACGGTTTCTGCATCATGGGATGGCTGCTAGTTAATTTGTTAACCAGAATAGGGTCAGGAATAGGGGGATCGATACAGAACCTATAGGAATACATCACACCCACTCCACGCTAACTATGGCCATATTTACGAATCTAGGCATAGTAAAACATACTGTAGAGTATCGTGTATACCTTACCACCCCAAAATACACAATGCATTTTGAAATTATGTAACATACGGGGAAAAAAATAGTCATATGTACTGTATGCACTCAAGCAGTAGAATAATGCTAAAATAATCACGCATATGTATACATTATTAGTAATTGAATATTAGAATTACACATGAAATGGCTCTTAATACAGAAGAAAAGTTCGAGACCACTTCATCACAGTTCAAAAATATTTATAAACATACCAGCGGGCAGCTAATGTCTATGAAGTTTCTAAAAATAGAAATTAGTTCTCTAAGAATAGTTCTTACTTTAAGCAGAAGAAAAGTGTCCCGTAAAATTTAACAAAAATATTTTGGGGCTGCTAAAAAATTGCTGTCCGTGCACTGGAGGAAAAGTCGATCTTGCTACTTTATTATTAAAGTTGAAGGCCAAATTCAAGGTGTCGGGAACGCCGTGTGCTAGCTTGTTCAAGAGTCATTATTTCTGCTCTGGTGAGAACATCATATCGTTGAGACTGCTGAAAAAGCTGTCAACAGCTTCCTGTGAGTTCCACTAACTCGGAAAAGGATGTAACCATGCACTCATGTGCATGATTGTCTCCATTGACATTTTGAGTAGTATTGCTGACAGAAGGTTGTACCTGATCGATGCTGCTTTCATCTTGATCTTCACTACCCCTTAATCGTAGTGGTGAAGTTTCCACGAATGCCGTCATCAGGATTGGCAGCCGTTGAGGGCAGCACAATGCATGAGCCTTTACCGGACCCAACAATGTTTCTGCATCCATTGGCGCATCCGATTGTAGCGTCAGACAGGTGTCCAACACGCATTCTTCTCCGCACAGCATGCACCTTAATACAGGTAAAACACATCTTTGCCATATCGGCCGAAATGAAAGAAACCAAGTCATGTTCAGGTCTCTAAGCCGGGTTAGTCCCAGGATTTTTGATATCCGGTCCCGGTATCCAATGGCTCGGATTGTTTCTTCCCTTGTCGCAGGTGTTTTGTCTGTGACATGGTTTGCCATAACGAAATATAAGGACTAGGAATAGGATTCCTGCAATTAGTCCCAGAATGAGGGGAACTCCTCCAAAAATCGAATGGACGAAGTCTGGAAAAATACCCAGTATGGCTTTGAATGGTGTTAATGCCATCGAAAATACTGTCTTAAATACATTTGAGACTCCACTGGTATCAGAAATATTTAAGATTTCATTCAGGATTTCTGCGAAATGTATGGGGGAATTAGTTGATAACAATGAGTGAATCTCTGCAGTCGTCCTTGCGACTAGGAGATCATACGTTTCTTTTGATGACGTGAGCCTGGTCGGCGTCTGAAGAAGCACTGTTTTCATTCTGCTTAAAGTATCAACTCGAATAGAAGTAATTTTCAAGTTAGGCCATGCCCTTGCCTCCCTGTCTGGAAAGGAGCTGGGGAACAATAAGCGTCCACAGCACATGACCTTCGCAGTCGTACTAACGAGATAAGGAACCCCGGGCAGTAGACTACAACATCTGCGATCCACAATTAGAATGTAACTCCCGTTATAGAGTCTTTTAAAGAATGGTTCTATCTCTGTTGCAGGTGTGCCTAGCTGGTGACATGAAAGGTTATTTGAGTTCCCTTCACAGGCTCCATGCAAACTAATTCCATTACACAGAAGTGTACCGCTTAGTGACATCGCACAATTATTGCCACTAAAACACTTTCTGTCCTTTATTACTGACACATGCATGTGAATAGGGCAAGTTCCATGTTGTCTTAATGTACCCTTTTCCCAATTTTTCGTACATGCCAGCCTGTATATATTTTTGGCAGTATTGAAACCTGAAAGTAGATATCGGAATATTAATTATCCCATGTATTATCCATTCAATGACAGGTCGTTCTGACATTGTCAATGGTAATCTCTCGAGTTTCTCAATGCTCAGGATTGTATAATCAGCACCCTTTTGTGCCATACTGATTTGTTTATCAGTAAGGTTAAAGATATTGAATAGTGACGTTGTGTTGATTAAACGCCAAGGCACATAGCCTGAACGCAGATTTTGTAACGTCCAGCCAAGCTGTACAATAGAACGCAATTGAGACTGACCGTGTTGTAACAACAGAAAGTCTTGCGATATTATGTCGATTGCTGATGACACAATGCTGTCCAATGAAAAGATTCTGGAGGACAGAGTCCTTAACCCATTGTCCACTACAGAAAGCGATTTTTCCAAATTAATACAGTCAATTTCCTGTATACTTTCTGCTGTCTCAATTTGAGTTATCTTCCAGGCCTCGTTGTAAGCTGCATATATAGAGGCTGCTATGAAGCGTTTTTTTTTTTTTTTTTTTAAAACCTTTATTGAAAGACACGTGGAAGTACAAGCGCAGGCCTACAACCACAGGGGCCGGCCGCAAAAGCAGGAGAGTCAAAAAAAAGGGCAACATCAATGCGTACAATAGAATGAATACAGGATAGACGTGAAATAAAGACGTTAAACAGTCAGCGCCAGGATAAGAAAGGTTTCATTTTACATTTTATAGAGGAGGCAGCAACCATATCTACCGGGCGTCACGCAACATATACAGAAAAAGAGGGGGGGGGGCGGGAGGGAGACAGCCCCCCACGCAATCAAATAACCCTAGTAGGGCAAAGCCCAAAGACCTCCCACGCCCAGCAAAGATCCAAAAATAAAGGACAAATGTCAGCGAACAAATAACGTGGACGCCACATGTACAGCCCTCCCGCCCCGGAAAAGGAGAAAGTGCGGACACGTACGAAACAAAGGAGCGAAGAGAAAGGGACATAGCCCACCCCCTGAAAAAGCAAAAAGGGACCATAGAATAAAACAAACTAAAATAACCAACACCCCCCCCACCCTACATCACTGTAATGGCTACGGCCTACCCCACTAAACAGCGTGCCTGTCGCCCAGAGTCACCCGAAATATAGAAGAAAGAGAAAGGGAATAATAACAAAGAGAGAGAGAAGGAGAGGAAAAAGGATAGGAGAGGAGCCAGCGATCGAAACATGGAATACTACCCCACCCGCAACAACGGATCACCAATCGAGGTCGAAAAGGACATTGAAAAAAGCCCACACAAGGATGAAAAACAAGAACTAACCAAAATAATGAGGCCTGGAGATGCCATTTAAAAGGGTCCCACAGGTACTCCGGCACAATCACCCCTGTCCACTTTTATGAAGAGTCGAGCTTCCAGACCCCGCCACGGCCGAAAAGCAGAATGATACCGTGGGTCCATACCAGTCCAGGAAGGCCAGTGGGATCTCCGCAAAACACCGTCCCGGCCAACAAGAAGCAACCAGGAGAACTCGGCAGCAGTCAGAATGCAAAAGTACCTCAACGATCCACGTGGCCAAGCACAATATCTGGGCTGTCCAGCACGAAGCAGAGAAATCAGGATGTAGGAAACACTGCAGCATTGGCACCGGGTCCACATGATCCCATGGAATCAAACACCCAGCTGGAGATCCCAGCACAGCAGCCGGAGAAGTTTCAACCATTACAATTCGGGAAGACGACACCGCGTCACAAAATGGCGGAGCAGCCATGGCGGAGATCCGCGACTCCCAAGTCTCGGCATTTCAAGGACAGGTCGATCCCCAGAGCAGCCAGGGCAGACAAGACAGCACTCCGAGCAGGGGCCGCCCGAGTCAAACTAGGGCTGGAGAGAACAAATGCAGCAATTTCCCCGTCTCCAGGAGAAAGACTCTCCGAGGGGCCATCCGCCATCTTAAGCACAGCGCCCGCCACCATCATCGTGGGCGCCTCCAAGTCCACCAGGAGCACCGGCGGCCCCAGGGCACACAACCGATCCGCGGCGGATGGCGCTCGGCGGAGAAAGGAGAGTCACCAGAAGAACGGGCGTGCTCCCCACAACACTCGGGGGGAGCCCAGCACCGGACCCCGGGCGGGACAAGCAACAGGAGTGGGCTACCCACTTGAGAGGTGCCGGACAGCGCGGCTTCTCTTCTTCGTGCCGGCAGGCAATCGGACATACGGGGTGGCCCACCCGCGGGGGTGGGTCCGCTCCAGGGCCTCCGGCCCGCGACTCTCAGGCTCCCAGCATCGGGTCTCTCCACCGGTTCCGGACCGCCGGTACTCCGAGCATCTCCGGGCAAGCACAGCACTCGAGGCCCCGGCTTCGGGGCCGGGAAGGCCAGCAAGGCAACAGGGGCAGAACGCCGAAATGACTACACGCCAGAGCCCCGGAAAAGGATGGTAAGTGAAGGCTCTTCCTTGGTGACCAAATTCGGAACACCCCGAACAGGATGAAATACAGGATAGGTGGCGGGGAGGAAGAAATCACGGAGCGAGGCGGTTATGCGACTGTTCCGATCGCCATCTTGGCTCCTCCCTCCCTATGAAGCGTTTTTGACGCTGTTTGCGTGGTCCCATAATAAAATCACGCAAGTCAGCACCATCAGTAAGTAAAGTTAGGTGTTGCTTAATTTCTGTCAGTGTGGAAGTTTTTAGCCAATGAAGGCAGAGTTTGCCCACACTGTAGGTGGTGATTATCCCTGGGTGTTGTCTTTGGGAATATCTAGGGTCTGGCCTGGTCATTTGAACCCCTGTGTTTTGTTCAGGAATCTGTCTTGACAGTTATTAGTATCTGTGGGCCAGATTAACCATTGTTTCCAATCAGGATTTGTTCTGTTTTGGTTTAATACATAGTTTACGTCTATCTCTTCATCTGCAGAGTTATTGCTGTTCATTGTTGGTTTTGGAATGGACGGTTTATTTAAGTCTTTGATTTTGGCTAATCCAAGACAGGTAGTTTGTTGAATAGTTTCATTCAAGAATATAATTTGTTCTGGGATCATGCAGGCTCTAAACAATGATTCTATACCTTGTACTTGCCATTCTTTTGTACCCCAAACACTTTTTACTTCAACATTTTTGTCCCAATAATCAAAACCAAATGTATTCATTTGTTCAAAAAATGAGTCCGAATATATCAATTTTGTGTTTGTAAGCATGGTTTTTGTTCCTGTCTTATTTGACAATTTGAAATAAAATGTTTCAGCATTACTTGTGTTGAACCCTGAAAAATATGAATATTTGTCATAAACTGTTCTTGAGCTTCCTTTTGGAGGGGTTGCACAATGTTCCCATTGATTATAATTTAAAACATTTCTAGGTTGTGCTGATTTATGTAAAAAATGGTTACCATAGTGGTTGTAGCAGTACATACTATCATAATTAGACGAACCCTGCAAATAATCATGTTTGGTAAATTTAGCAGACATCACTAGGTCAGACATGTCATTGATACTTTCAAAGTCCCAATCATCAGCAAATGAGTTTGGTTTTACAAAGTCACTCAACGAGATCTTGATTTGGTGTGGATATTTGAGGATTTCGACCGGACCATAAATTTCATAGTCAGTATTGTCCCATGCTACCCCACCCGGTATAGGATTGGCTGTGAAATTGACTGAAGAAAGTTCTCTTTTCTTGACGTGTGAAGACGTGTGTGGCTTGAGGATCAAGTTGATTTTCTGGCTTGCTGTGTCCATTTTAGCATATTTTCCCTCAATGAAGCGTCCCAAACATAGTATCATGATGAGCCAAAGTATCAGGATAAATACACCAAAGGACACCCAAAATTCAATCCATGGAGAAATCAGATAGGTTTCTTTCAGCTGTTTCCATATTTCCTTAGCTTTAAGTTTTTGTTGATGGCTGTGTCTTTGATTCACTTAGATCTTCAGAAGAATCTTCAAAGTTGATGAAGTAGCCGGATGCCGTTCTGTCTATTGTTCCAATTGCTTCAGGATTACTGTTTCTTGCAGCTTCAGCATATTCATTTGTTACTTCATTGTAGGTTGGTGTGTCTCTACTAAATGTTTTTATTTGGGTTTTCAGAGGTGTGAGTTCCATTGCGTTGTTGCATAGTCCTTGTTGTTGTTCTGTAGGCGTTTCGAATGTGATTAGCCTTTTAGTTAGCACCTCTGTACTTGTAGCAAACCTCGGTGTTCTACTACTTATCGGGAGTCCACTTGGCCTACTGTTTGTTATCGGCCACATGATTGTGGTTTTACCAGGTCGATGGATACAACTCGGTTCTCCTTTTTACCAGCAAGCGGCGGTAGTACAACTGATCTTGTCCCGTTTATGGACAAGACAGGAACTGCTTTTCTGTAAGAAGGCCCAAATTCCTTCTTTACCGCGATCTTTTCTCTGACTAGATCCCCAACTTTTGGAATCCAGACAGGTCTTGCTGGGACAGGTGGTGGTTCTTCAGTGGTTGTTGGCTGCTGTTTCAACTTTATGTTGGAAAATAAGAAGGTCCCCCTACTGGGAGGGGAACTAACCAGTGCACAGCAAAAGGACCGTAGTCTTATTCCATAAACCTCATAATCACAGCAATCTGTGTGAACGATTTCAAAGTTTTTAATCCATTCATGAAGAATATTCAAGCATATTCATGTTCAGCCTGAAGCGTGTCATAGCACGCAATATAATCCAACCAATGTGTAGTCAAAAAACAAAGTCCCGATGCATTTCGGGCAAAAGCCCTTTCTCAAGGGAATGCTCTACAAGAAAATATAAATGTAACCAGAATCAATAAACTATACAAGATACAAACGATCGAATGCAGGCATGCATAAACCAAAATTTAAAGTGGCTAAACTGGCTTGTGAAAACTATTGCAAAAATGTGTAAAATATCCCAAAGATTACAACATCTAACGGCCATATCGGAAGTTGTGAAAAGGTCGGTAATGCGTGGTGAAAAGACCACCCGTGGTCGCGTGAGCAGAAAATACATATAAGAAAGGTGTCCGGGAAGGTACCAAACCGAAGTGTGCAGCGGCAGGCGACAAACATGCCAAGGTGTACAGGAACACCGGGTTACTTACATGCTGGGAATCTACGGGGTGCCTCGCGGCGTGACAGTGGGGTTGTGTTACTAGGAACGGGGAGTGCTCCTCTTGTTCAACTACCAACGGTGAACACAAACAAAAGGACACAGTGCGGAGTGTGAGTTAACAGGAAAAACGGACTGTGGAGATGAATGCAAAGTGCAAATGCAACACACACTTGACAGATTGAAATCAAGAGGATACCCTACACCAATATTGGATCTTGCCATGGCAAGAAGTGCCAAAAAAAACAGAACCACCTTATTGCAAACCAAACCAAAAACTGAATCTGAACGCTTGGTTGTAGTTTCGAAATATTCCAAAACGTCCAACCGTTTTCAATCTATCATCCGAAAACATTGGTCTATCCTCACCCTGGAACCAGATTTCAAGGGTTTGTTCAACCAACCTCCTATTTTCGCATTCACACGAGGTAGAAACCTCAAAGAAATCCTGACCAAACCTAATCAAGAAGACACACACAAGGAATACAAAGGACTGAGACCGTGTTATAACTGTTCCAATTGTAATAACTGCATTACTGGCAACATCATGTGCCATCCCATGAAAGGGCATCCCATCAAGCTCAAAGTAAATGCCACTTGCAACTCGAACAATGTGATTTACTTGTTGAAGTGTCCGTGTGGTAAATGTTACGTGGGACACACTGAAAGAAAAATCCGTACCCGGATTTTAGAACATAAAAGCAACATCCGCACTAAATCTTAAATCCACTGTGGCTGCTCATTTTGCCGAATTGAGACATTCTGTTGCTCAACTCAAATTCCTGATTTTGGAACAAGTACCAATATCTTTCAATAATAAGAACACTCTGCTAAAACGTGAAAATTTCTGGATCCGTTTCCTCTCAACGATGGCGCCCAATGGGCTTAACGATCGAATCGAATTTCTTTGCTATCTGTAACATTCATATATCAATGTCATCTGTACACACCATTCATCACCCCAATGTACATTCATTCACTTGTCACACTGCACCTTTCTAAAATGGCGACGTTTTTGTTACTCTCCACAGTCCGTTTTTCCTGTTAACTCACACTCCGCACTGTGTCCTTTGTTTGTGTTCACCGTTGGTAGTTGAACAAGAGGAGCACTCCCCGTTCCTAGTAACACAACCCTACTGTCACGCCGCGAGGCACCCCGTAGATTCCCAGCATGTAAGTAACCCGGTGTTCCTGTACACCTTGGCATGTTTGTCGCCTGCCGCTGCACACTTCGGTTTGGTACCTTCCCGGACACCTTTCTTATATGTATTTTCTGCTCACGCGACCACGGGTGGTCTTTTCACCACGCATTACCGACCTTTTCACAACTTCCGATATGGCCGTTAGATGTTGTAATCTTTGGGATATTTTACACATTTTTGCAATAGTTTTCACAAGCCAGTTTAGCCACTTTAAATTTTGGTTTATGCATGCCTGCATTCGATCGTTTGTATCTTGTATAGTTTATTGATTCTGGTTACATTTATATTTTCTTGTAGAGCATTCCCTTGAGAAAGGGCTTTTGCCCGAAATGCATCGGGACTTTGTTTTTTGACTACACATTGGTTGGATTATATTGCGTGCTATGACACGCTTCAGGCTGAACATGAATATGCTTGAATATTCTTCATGAATGGATTAAAAACTTTGAAATCGTTCACACAGATTGCTGTGATTATGGTGTTTATGGAATAAGACTACGGTCCTTTTGCTGTGCACTGGTTAGTTCCCCTCCCAGTAGGGGGACCTTCTTATTTTCTAGCTTTGTGCTCACACTGCCTGGCCAGACAGTGTTCTACCCAGTGGCACGCTACAATTCTTCACAACCTACAAATTTCACAACGCTGTGCGAGCTCCCACTTATCGTTGATTTCAACTTTATGTTGCTCAGGTCTTTTCTTGTTTCGTTTTTAGTCCTGCAAAATAGCCAAACGGTCTTTGATATCAAAGCCTTTTTCTTTTACCACTGAAGTCTGACTGTCAAGATCTAAGACTAACATCCTAGTTCCAAACAACAATTCGTACGGACTGAATCCCCTCAGAGAATTTCTTGGCAAGTTGTTTAGACTACGTTGGACACTTATTAGATGTTTGACCCACCCAGCTCCCGAACCTAATACCTTTGCTGTTATAGATTGCTTTATGTCACGGTTTTTTCTTTCAACAATTCCGTTTCCCTCGGGATGAAATGGACAAGAATACCGCAATGCAATGCCCATGCTGGCCATGGCCTCCTTATAAGCTCTAGAGCTAAAAGCAGGACCCTGGTCAGAATGCAGCACGCCAATTGAGTATGTGCCGATAAAGACTTGCAAATCTTTTATAACAGTTCTGGCGTCAGCCGTTCGCTGGGGCCACATCCATATGAATCTCGTGCATGAATCCACTGCGACCAAGATATATTTATAGTTACCATCCCTTTGTAAGGGACCACAGTGGTCCAGGTAAACACAGGCTAATGGTTTATCCGAGATTAGAAGGGGCGTCTGTGCTGGTCGTCTTACTGTTACTTTCATTTTCTGACAAATGTCACATTCTAGAACATAGTTCCTGGTTTGTCTTCTCATTTGTGGCCACCAGTATCTCTGTTTTAATAACGATACTGTGGCTGAGACGCCAGCATGTACAGAAGCAAGTCCTTCGTGTGCCGCTATGATGAGTCCTGACCTATGTTCCATGTTTGGAATTACTCTATCCCCCACTCCAGGGATTCGAGCAAATGGAACATTATTTGCATCAGTTATGTATGAGTACTTTACTGGAAAGCCTTTCGGGAGTGTTTCTATCGCGTCTTTTACTGTAGCGCTGACAGCTTGTAATGTATCGCTGTCTATTTTTGTTTTTGACCGAGTGATGGCAGCTACGGAAGCCGTTTGCACAGCTGCCTTCGCGGCCTCATCAGCCAATGAATTCCCTGCAACTTGAACGCCATCACGTTGATGACTCAGTGTATGTATCACGTGAGTCTTTGGTAGTTCCTTTTGTAAAAGAACTACTTGTTCCCAAAGCAGTTTTTGTTTTATTGTTGCACCTGTGTCATCTTTGTAACCGTTTTGAATCCATTTCTGTAAATCGCGGTTATATGATTTGACGCAGTAATACGAATCGGACACTATGAGTGTCGGGAATTCGCGATCTGCATTATCTAGCGCCATTTTCAATGCTATTATTTCAGTCTGTTGTTCTGAATTAGTTTCTACTGAGTGTGTTTTTGTTAATAGAGGTCTTAGTATACCTCCGCGCCACACTTCTTTTGTAATCTCACATGTGGGGTTGTATGCTTGTTCCCCCCAAACGGATGGTTGAGCATGTCCGTCTGTATAGATTACACAAGCGTACTGTCGTAATGGCAGAATGTCGATTGGCAGAGGGAATATTCTTTCATATTCTAGATATTTTAGTTCCTCTAGTTCTGGATCAAAGTAGTATTTTACTTTGTCCATTGTAATGGAATTCACCCATTGTATCCATTCCGGATTCAATGCTGTTGGTAAATTACACGGGGTTGTTAATGCCTCAAAGGCTGATTCTGCTGTTCTGACTGTGATGTGTCTACCGTCAGCTTTATCTTTTTCTCTAGCTATTGCGGTTTGAACTGCATGAACAATGTTTTCTTTAATGCTGAATTTCTTTTCAGCTTCTGTGTACAAGTGTGATTTGAATGCAATTGGTACCTTTTCTCCCTCGTTAGAGGTCAGGTATGTGAATCCGCATCTTCCTGGGATGACTCGAATCACAAGGTTGCGTGTGTTATCACGTGTTTCTAGTTTTGTTTTAATTAACATATCTGTTTGTAAGGATCTCAGAATTTCTGTGTGTATTTGAGTCCAATTGGTTTTTTTAAAATCTGGTTTTATTAGATCATAAAGGGGTTTGACCCTTTCTGCGTAATTTGCAATGTATGTTCTTCCGAAATTTAGGAAGCCTAGAATTGACTGTAGGTTTTTTAGTGTTCTAGGTGCTTGGAGTACGGCACATTTCTCTAGGAAATTGTCAGCCAGGCTTTTGCCTTCACTTGATGATTCATATCCTAAGAACAGGACTGTTAGATGGGCAATTCTAGATTTTTTTAAGTTGAATTTGTAACCCTCTGCTGCGAACCCAAGTATTATGGTGTTCACTCTCTTCAAGTGAGTATCCAAGTCATCGTCTGTTAGGTATATGTCGTCGACATACGATAATGCTTCGTCATCATATGTTTGTAGTAACTCTGTTACTCTCGCTGAGAATAATCCTGGGCTGTTCTTGTACCCCTGGGGTAACCGACAGAATTCTTTTTTGAGCGCCATTTATTGAGAACGCTGATAAGTATCTGCTCTCTGGTGCTATATTTTGACAAAAGAATCCATTAGAGATGTCTAATGTTGTTTTATATTTTTTGCGCACTATGTTATTCATTAGTGCAGCACTATGCGAGTTTTGTACTGCAAAAGTTTTGCAACACGAGTTAAGGTGTCTGTAATCCAAAACTAGACGATATGAATTGTCTGGTTTGGAGACAGGAAACAAAGGGTTGTTCATTTGTGAGGTGCAAGTTTCAATCACCCCCTGGTATTCTAGTTGATCTAGAATTTCTTTTACCTGTTTTTTAGCTTCTTGCTTGATTGGATACTGCCTTTGTGCAGTAGGTTGTGATTTTAACTGGATTTTGTGAGGAGGAGAGTCCTCATCCCATCCTACATGATTTTTATATAAAGCAGGAGCTTGAGCTACTGCCCACTTTCTTGCAAGTGTATATTTTTTATGAATTGGAATATGATTTGAGAAGGCAGGCATAATTATTTCTTTGCCATGTGGGCACTCCCTGACGAACTCTGGTGGCCAATCTTTTTCAGCTAGAAGGATGTCATAGCCCTTGGAGAGATTATCCCAAAAAAGGCCCCTTATTTTTCTAGTCTTATCCCCTTCTATACGTAAAGTTATTTCATATATTTTGTGAGGTTTGCTAACTCTGGTGTCTGCAGTTTCCACCTGAATGTATTCATTCGTGTCCACTGTCTCCAGATGATTCATAAGGACTTTGCGTGCTATGCTCACTTCTGCTGCGCTGTCTAGCATTGTCTGAGCCCACTCTCCGTTTTTCAGCTGTTTCCTCAGTATTCTCGGCATTGTTAAATACTTTAATACTGGCTACCTTCTTTTTTGGAAACTGTAATTTTTTATTTGGATGAGCAGGTTCCTTGTCTTTGGACTTGACGTGCCCTTCCCTGGGTTCCGATCGTCCTCTTCTTTCCGATTTCTGCGAGGAAGTCTGAAAAGATTGAGAGGGACGTGTATCAAAGTCTTTATCTATCAGGTTTCTTTATGTTATCCCTATTTCTAAGGTTGTATTTTTTCACAGAGGGCTCCCTTTGGGGAGACTTGGGTCCTTGGTCCGGAGATCTTTCTCTCCGCCGAGGAGACCTTCCTCTGGACTGGAATCTCTTTTCTTTTGGATTGGATTGTTTGTTTCCATCCCAGTTCTTCTTTTGACTGTTTAGATTATTTTTAATAAATATTTTTTCAGGACTTTCAATTAGTTGGGGCTTTACTGGTATTCCACCCAAACTATCTCTACCTAGTTCTTCATAGGATTTTTCTATAATTCTGGCAATTTCAGCTGGTTGGTCTGCTATATCTGTCTCTTTTAACCTCTGGCGGATCGCCACATTCGCTGCTTCTCCTTTTATGTTGGCTAGTAATATTGCCGAGACCTGCTTGAAGTCTTTTAGTAATTTCATACCAAGAGTTAAAGCGGGTTCTGGACCGTATTCGTCTTGAATTTGTTTTAGCACATCTGGTATTACTGACATGGATGGAACTCCATGTGTTTTTGTGTAAATGGAAGCAAAGACTGTACCCCAAGTGTCACAGTCCTCCACGTGTGGTGCGATTCCCATTGGAAGACAGTCAGAATCCTGTGTTTATCCACAGGGGTGGTGTCTGGAAACACCGCCTCTATTTGGGTGATTTTTTGTGCTAACCAGAATGGTATTTGTTCCCGTTTAGCTGGTACTTTACCTAGGCAGGACTGTATGTTCTGTGGTGTAATTTTATTTGTGTTCCCCTGATGAGGGGTCAGCTGTGGGATTTTAACTACAGGTTGGATGGTTGAAGTCCGCATTACATATTGGACTAGTTGTCTATATATTTTAATTAATTGTTGTACTAAAACATCTGCTGCAGACATTCTTTCGATGTCTGGATGTGGTGTGTATCCGGCTAGGACCGGCCACGTTGCTCCTGGTCTACCTAGTGGACCGAGCCTGGTGATGTGATTATTATGTTTTAGGGCGCCATTAAACAAGAGCAGTTGCTCTTGGAATTTAAGTGGTACTTCCACTTCCTCGAAAGGAGTGTAGGTATCCGGAGGTTCCTCTATTTTATAACAGTGGAACTCCTTTGTTACAGCATTAGCTGCTGGAAAGTTTATCCATGAATAGAATACCTCTGTCTGCCGATATTCGTGTGCCTCAATTATGAATAGGACTGTACCACCTCTTGGTGTCAGTCCATTGTCTATAAGTTTTAACGTTATAGATCTTCTTATGTTGACCGGGATGAGTATTATATCCGGGTCTGCTTCTTGCATAGTATTATCAGCTTCTATTACTTCAGCTGCTACTCTAGCTATCTCTCTTTCATCATCACTTTCTGGCATTTTACTGTCAGGATGGTTATTCTGTTTGTTTGCAGATCAGGTTTCTTGTGGAAACAAAGATGAGATGCACAATATTTTGGAACAGTGTATCCTTCAACGTTGATTGAACCAAGAACCATACATAGGAGTTCCCTCCTGCGAGGTTTGGCGGATTTTACCTCTCACCCACTCCAGACGTCTTTGGAGCATTATGGGAAAAAAGGGGTCTGAGTGAAAAAGCACGACTGAGTTACTCTAAAGTCTTGCGTTAGTTTTATCGCCTATCCAAACACGTTGGGCGCCATGTAGTGTAGTTCCTATTATCCCAATAGGCTCTGCGCATTGGAATAATACCTCCAATAGTATAGACCTAGACCAGACGTTAACTAGGTCTTCTACTGTCGATATTAGACTTAAAGTTTTGGGTTTGCCAGCTAGCTCAGAGTTCACTAGAAACTTTCTCGAATAGGCAAGGAGGAGTTGAACCTCCCTGGATAGACAAGAAGGGATTTAGTTTCTGACAACCATAGAACATGACAACTTTGCTCTCCCCTAATCAAGAGTGTATCTCTAGAGTCGTGTGAAAACAAAAGACAACTTATTTTACTCAGTCAGTACGTGCATTCTTAGTTTCACCAGATTGTAGAGAAAAGGAAGAGACGGGCGTGTTCAATAAAAGATGTTATTTATTGATCAGTCTCTTTTCTCGTACAAGAGAAATGAATCGATATTATTGCAATACTTATGGTTAAGTAAAGTGCATACAATAAAAGCAGAAGTATAAAATAATACTGTAAAACATTTATATGGTTTCTAAGCCATATGGTGGTTTAAAATGGATAAAATAGATACATACATATAAACATTTGACTAATCGTACTCAACTGGTGCTTCTAACTATGCCTACCCCAGTGTACCTGACCTAAGCCTGATACGTGGGCAGGGATAGAAAGTAGTAGTTTAAGTTAAGTTTGTTTTGCCAAGTGACTGATTCAAGAATTCTCTGCAAGGGGTTATTCAGTTCCGTACCTAGAATCTAGGATGATTGAGGGATGGTATCTCTCATCTTTGGTCTCGATATTCCAGGCTGCCTGCAAGGGCTGCTCGGAAGCGCCGGAGCTGGATTTCTCGGCAGGAGAAAGGCAGCGTCTCGTTCTCAGCGCGTCAGGAAGGCGGGGCAGCATCAGTGGGCTTCGCTCTCTGCTGAGCTTCGGCAAGTCTCGCTGCTCCGATCTCATCACCACCGCGTGTGTTTGCTTAAGGCAATATCGGTAATATTTATACCTGTAAGGTGCCGAGATTGACGTAAGGATGGACATAGATACGTTAATAAGGATGTCATACGAGCTGGTCGTTAGCACATTCTTTTACTGAAGTTCTCGGTGAAATCAAAACAATGGCCGCAGGGTTTTTCCCAGGTTGTCATAGGTTTGATTTGTTTTGAGAACTCCGTATGCCTTATCAGGGGCTGGAGGAATATTGCTTGCCTAATTAGATGGCAAGCGTTATGACCTAATCAGATAACGCGCTCCTGTGCCGTGGTCTGGCGTAATCAGATAACGGTTTCTGCATCATGGGATGGCTGCTAGTTAATTTGTTAACCAGAATAGGGTCAGGAATAGGGGGATCGATACAGAACCTATAGGAATACATCACAATATTATCTGGCCCTTGTTGGTATACTCAAGAGAAACCTCTTAGGTTTTCCAATGCTTCTCTATAGATGTACGTGAAATATTTCTGACAAAATACAGAGCCTGACTACCACAATTAAACATGCATTGGCAAAACCATTGGACTGCTTGTGCAACGGTTGATTTTTTTTTTTTGCTTTGTATTGATAGCATACTATACCGTAAATAAAATATCCACTTAAACATCATATGCTTGCAATAAAAACGTTAAATAAAAATAAAATGTGTTTTGGCCTTTTTAGTAGTGGTATTTATTTAATAATTCGTTCCGTTTTTTTTTTTAGTGCCATGCATTTTATGATTTTTGTTTAAGGAGACCAGAATAAATCTGCATCAGACCTAGCACTTGAGTTGCAGACCGCGACAGTGTTACACTGTCACTTAAGTACTTTTATAACAGCAACTTTAACAAGCATTTACAATGCAACGGTTTCGCCTTTTCAAAAGTTAGAGCTATTGGCATTGTAAATGACAATTTTTTTATTTATGTGTTGGTTTTGAAAACAGATAAATAAATGGCATTGTCATTTACATTGCCAATAGCTTAATCTCTCGCAAATGTGAGACCTATTTTACCCTACTGGATGAGCTCAGCAGACAGCAATTACCACCACACACACACACACACACACCCAGAGCCACAGACACACACAGCCTCACACACCCACCCAGAGGCACACACACCCACCCAGAGGCACACACACCCACCCAGAGCCACACACACCCACCCAGGAGAGCAAGCACAGCGAGGGGGCAGGGAAGCAAGCACAGCGAGGGGGCAGGGAAGCAAGCACAGCGAGGGGGCAGGGAAGCAAGCGCAGCGAGGGGGCAGGGAAGCAAGCGCAGCGAGGGGGCAAGCAAGCGCAGCGAGGGGGCAGGCAAGCAAGCGCAGCGAGGGGGCAGGCAAGCAAGCGCAGCGAGGGGGCAGGCAAGCAAGCGCAGCGAGGGGGCAGGCAAGCAAGCGCAGCGAGGGGGCAGGCAAGCAAGCGCAGCGAGGGGGCAGGCAAGCAAGCGCAGCGAGGGGGCAGGCAAGCAAGCGCAGCGAGGGGGCAGGCAAGCAAGCGCAGCGAGGGGGCAAGCAAGCAAGCGCAGCGAGGGGGCAGGCAAGCAAGCGCAGCGAGGGGGCAGGGAAGCCAGGCAAAACCTAATAAAAAGGGTATGCATGGAAAACGTGTGCAACACCCCGAGGACACACCGTATGACCCGCCCAGGAGCAGCGCATGACCAAGTACACCCGCCTTCCCTCCAATGGAAGTCAGCCCATTCCACCCCCCCAAGAAGGACAATGAACGTGGCTCTCATGCCCAGCGTGTCGCACAGACGGCCCCGAAGTGCTCCCACAAATAAACAGTTGTGCAAGAGCTCCCCGGAGACGCATCCACTGAGCCGCACACAAGCTGTCCCGGGCCGACCCAGCTCCACAACTACGCAACCCGGCTCTGGCCGCAACGCACCTCCAACCCCGATGCTGCCCCCCCCCCCCCCCCCCCCCCCCACAGGGGCAACAAAACATGCAACAAAACACAACCTCCGGCCTCTGGGACTGCAGGTGAGGGGGGAGACCATGCCTGGGCACTCACCGCAACATGCCAGAGTGTCCAGCAGACCATGGCATCCACAAGGGGGAGCAGGGGACTCGCCGTCGGAGGCGCCAAAGGCAACCACTGACCCGACGTGTGAGCGGCCTGACCATGCGACGCGGACCCTCGTTGAACGAACGAGAGCAATGGAGGTGGGGTGGGAACGGAGACACGGACAGCAGGAGGTGGGGGCGGGGGAACATCCACAACACGGGGCATGTAGAGACGACAGCCAAGACACACACAACAAACAGGGAGACGACATGAGACTGGGTACACATACAAAAAGGGAGACGACATGAGACACATGCAAATAAAATGCAAATACACATGCAAATAAAATATTAAACAAAATGCTGCTTACCTGATCGCAAATAACAACTTCCTGGCAACTTAAATCTCGCAGACCACTCCGGCTAAAGGCACTACGAAAAAGACGAAAACATCACGAGAAAAAAAATAAAATAAACACACGCCTGCAGCCGCATGACGATCGCAAAGGGGCGGGATGAGTAAAAATCGCGGGAACGCCCATGAATCTGCTCCGGCAATGACGGGCAGATCTCTGTTCCAATGGCTAGCCTCCGTTTATGGAGCTAGCCAATGGAACAGAGAGGGGGGACAAAGCTACATACTGTGTAAACATAAGATTTCGCCTGCGCGATACTGCTTGCACAGTAAACGCCAGGCGAAACCTAAAAAGGAGACCGGAAAATTAATCTCTGTTTAACTGGGCACGTGAAATGAAGGCAAAATAAATATACTGCTTTAAAGTTATTATGCAAAATAACTCCCAAAAGCCCTTTTCGAGTTCGCTCTGTCCAAAAAAGAGGCAATATTTTAATGCAAATGTGAGCAAGCTTTGAGCAGTTACTCAATGTAAAGGGAGCTAATTGGTGAAGTGGACTGCTCTGCTCTCCGTACTGTTTTCCCTAATAGATAGAAGTAAAATGTAGATGGCAATTTAACAGACCAGTGAATGAAACTCTCCTCTCGTGTGTATTTTTATCAATGAATATTTTAGCGAAATCATAGTCTGTAAAGTCAGCTGAAGCTGTCTAAAGGCCAGACCTAAAAATACCTGTCAGAATGAAATAGCACTGCTTTTTGTATGTGATGCATGTCTAAAATAAATACTGAATGAGTGATTGTTCATCTAACTTTTAGGATGTAAAATAGTTGATGTTGCAATACAAGCACTCCCAAGAAGGCAGAACGATAAACCAAAGAGCCAGTCTCATTATGCACGAGAATACTCCTGGAAGAGCGAAGGCCCGCTCTGTATATTGTACAGAATTGGTAGCAGTTGGTTTGTCAAGCTAAACCTTTAGGGCGAAAATCTTTATTTTTTTTATTTTTTTTACAACACTTGATTAGATTATTTTATACATTTATTTATTTAAGTGGCCCTGTCTGGCAACAAGGCAATAATATCTGCTGATGTCTGGACAGGACATTCATACTTGTTTCAAGCAAGTTAGTTTTAGCCCCAGACCTTTTATTAATGTTATCTGACAAACCTCCTCTATCAACCTCGGAAACAGCAGTTCTCATGAAGACTGAAAAACATCTACTTGACAAGTTTTCTTTTTGCAGCAAAACTATTTTAGTATTTTTTCTTCCTCAGTTTCTTATATACCTGTGTATTTTTCTTTAGGGCGGATTTTCTCTCAAAGTTTTTAACAATTATCCTGAAGGACTAGGAGAGGCGCTTTATAAAGAACCGTTCAACTTCAACGCTGAGCCTCCTTGGGAACCTAGCTGATGATAGTAGGGTTCCATCTCCTAACTTGTCCAGGTAAGTGTTAAATAATTTATCAAAAAAATGAGATCATAGAATGAGAGAGCATAATGTATCTTGAAACAACCCAAATATTGTTTCCAATTTACCCAACATTCCTTCTCCCCCATCCCCCAGCTGCCATTAACCAGTGGTGAAAGTTTCTTGCATTGAACAACCCTCTTCTCTCTCTCCCCCCCCCCCCCCATCCTAGTTCTCAAAACAGGTTTTTATTCTAGTGCTTTATGTATCTGATAAATGTGATCCTTCCCATGCCTTTCTGAAGTGCTTATTTTCCACTTCGCATAGAATCCGTATCTCTGGGGGTTAAAAACCTAGTGAATTGGAATGTCTTTGCTGAGACCGCTGGGGTAACTACCAGTAGTAAGGCCCTTTCTTTGTTAAATCAAATATACTTTTCAGAAAGTTTAAAATGTGTACTAGAGCTATTGCTGAGCCTATACACTTTTCTTTGGTAAGTCCATTCTGAATTTTTGAAGGGTGGTGTATTGTTTGCAGAACTATATTAGCAGTGGAAGGTTTTTAGGGTACCTTCCCTTACTAGAGAAATTGTAGTATTTGTAGTGACGGAAGACAGAGAACCAGTGTGGTTCTCGAAAGGTGAAATCATGGGATTCTTCCTACTGACTCAGTATTACACTAGCATCTGTTGAAGTCCTTTGTTCGCCACTGCCTCTTTACAGTATGAGCTGCAGAGCAGTAAATGTAGAGCTCCGAGTAGAGCTAGATGTTGGTGTTTCATCAATAGGAGTGTATGTACTCCTTAGGGTTATGCCTTTCATCAGATCAGAATGTTTAGTTTTGAAATGTGGGTTTCTGCTAGATGCAAATGCTGTACATTAGTCTGTGATCTAGTTGTTGGGTCAAGAAGATACCTTACATTCTCCATATAAAAGTCTACTGGGTTTTGGCCAAAGAGCCAACACAAGCTGCCACAAAAGGATTTGCATAGGTTCTGCAACCTGTGTTTGCCGAAGGACAAGAAGATTGCAAAGCAGGAGAGGTTCCCTTGCCCAGAATGAAGTATGGTTAACAAAAGCACTGGGCACATCATGCCAAACCTCAAGCAAAACAATGCTCTCCTAGAGGCTTGGAGCTCGCACATGAATAGGAAAGGACTGAAGACACTGAATAGGCTTCAGGTACAGTTATGTTCTATTCTTGAACAGCCAGCCCCATCACAAACTGATATTGAAGATGTTACGGGGACTGTTCTGGAAAAACGTTTTGGAACACAGAAAAAGTGGACACCTACAATGCCTCACACTTTCATCTTGTCCAAGCTTGTCCAGCTCATCCAACCATCCGTGTTGGAATATATGGCAGACGAGTGTGCTCAAAGTCAAGCTACCTTCAGGGTCCAAGTCAAGATGCCAGAGTGGACAAACGTTCACCCTTTCTCTACTCAGAGGACAAAGATCAGAGGAATCACAAAAACATCAGGAACCTCAGAAGGAAGGGGCTGAAACTCCCCCTGCTGAGGAAGATAACCATGCTGATTGTCAAAGTCAAACGGAGAGAACGCGGTTAATGTTGAGGAGAGAGGCACTTTGAAGGCCATGGCAGCACTATTAAACAAGCATTGGCACAGCCAATAGGTCTCACCTTTGGGACCTTGTTAGTAAAAAAAAAAAACAGAAGTGTAATACTTCTCGTTTACATTCCTTGCATCCTAAATACAAAGTAAATGTAAACAAAGTTTGTGTCTTTTTTTTTTCTTTCAAGGTCCCAAAGGCGAGACCTATTAGCTATGCCAATGCTTGTTTTACATTGCAACTGGTGGTGCTTTAATGTGAGTGCACAGATGCACACTGGTGCATGCATGCTACTGTTTGCCTATGTTGGTGTATAAAAAAAGAATTTGCCAAATCTTTTTTTTTTTTTTTCTCAGAGTTCAGATGTGGCAGTTGCCCCAGTATTGGAACTTTCATAGATTCCCATGCTTTGTATCATTTCCCGTCGTCGGAATGGGAGCCTCGGTAGTATAAAAACCATAGAAACAAAAGAGAAACTTAGGCCTAGGCCTCATCTCATTTTGTATCCTATCACCCTCTTTTTGTAAAAAGAGACCAAACTTTTGCCAGGACCAATCAGAGCAGCCTCACCCTCTGGAACCTTCCTGAGAGAGCTCAGAGCCTCAGATTTTTCTACCGCACGTTGTGCTAGGGAGTCTCCACTGAGCTCTGCTCAGCTTTTCATTCTACTTCTGGATTTCTTCAAGTTTCTACTGGATCAACATGTCTGACAAGGAGAAGAAGGCCTTGTTCAGGGCCTGTGCCTCTTGTGGGAAAAAACTTCTTTTTGTGGAGGATAAGCATCACAATTGTATTTACTGCTTATATCCTGACCACAAGGCCACAGAGTGCAAGATCTGCAGAACCTTCTCCAACAAGACTCTTCGGGACAGGGAAGGTCGTCTGTTAACCTGGCTTCAAAAAATGAAGACTCGCAAGGAGGTGCTCTCTTCGGAGGAGGAAGATTCCACGTCTTGTGCTTCCTCTCACAGATCGAGGAAGAGGGGTAGGTCTCCTCCAGGATCTTCTACATCTCAGCCCTCCCTTCAGGCCCCTCACAAGATCTCTGATAGGTCTGAGAGGGCTGGTCCCCTTCAATCTCCTCACGGAGGTGTAAAGGAGAGGCAGGGACAGGCTGCTGGAGTGAGTGCAGCTTTAAAGGACATGAAGGAGGTTCCTCTGTCTCCCCCTCCGTCCAAAAAGGCCAAATCTAGTGACAAACACTCTTCAGTCACTTCAGGACCTGGGCCGGAAAAGAAACAGCGCCCGTCGACGACGAAAACACCAGGTACGTCGTCGACCGTTTCTTCAGTTAAAGTTCCCGCCTTTTCTGTGGCTCAGTCGACGGGCTCGTCGACGGTAGCGCCCTCCACGATGACTTCGTCGTCATTCAAGGTCCCCAGTTCGTCGGCGCTAACATCTTCCACGTCGACGACGGCAAGCAAGGTACTGTCGACGGCAGCGGTGTCGACGAGAACTACGACGACGACGACCACCTCGACGTCGACGATGATGTTGATGACGACTAGTTCGTCTACGAAGCCGTCGACGGTGGTTCCGTCGATGACGAGACCGGCATCGACGAAAGCGATGGTACCGTCGACCATTCCGTTGACATCTTCGTCGACGACTGCTACACCGTCGACGACGGCATCGTCGACGGGACCGTCGACTGGGCAAAAGATGCCTTTTTCGACACAGAAGATGAAGATTACACCGGAGATGACTTCTCCGACGGGTCTCTTCGCATCTTCCTACTATGCTTCTAGACGATGAATCTGAGGAGGATGAAGTTGAAGTTGAGGACGATGATTATGGTCCTGCCTATAGTCCCTCTGACTTGAACGTCAAGATGCAGGAGACGGACACGGAGGAGTGTTACGAACATGCGGGTGGCCAGCAGTCGTATCCATATGTTCGGGAAGAGAGACATGCTCCGAGTTTAGGCCAGGGCATGGTAGCCATGCCCTCTTCGCTCATATCTGACCTGCAGCTGATGCTGCAGGATTATCGGAAAAGGTTTCAGTCTGAACCTTCTGGACAGTCTGCAGTTCCTACACAGTCACAAGTGCAGCAGGCTATTAGTCTTCCAGTGGCACACCCCTCGCCACCACCGGTTGCACCTGCAGTCCGAGTCCCCACTCCGGATCAGGCACCCTTTCATGATGTCCAACAGGATACCTCTTCGGATGAGGAGGCGATACAGGTGGATCCCTTGGTTGATCCGTTGCAAGACCCGGATTTGGATCAAGGAGACAGTGGGCCACAAGATCCGGACGCTGCTGGTCGTGACACGTCCATCTCCCCTCCTGTGGATATAGGGAGTTTTCATCACCTGATGGAAAGGGCAGCTAAAAGATTTGGATTGCCGATTTCGAGAGAAGAATCGGAATGTTTCCTTTATGACTTTAAGGAACAACACCGGAGATCGGTCAAGTCTATTCCCATCATTGAACATGTATGGGAGGAAGGGATGAAAATTATGCAAAATCCGGCCACGGTGATTCCAGTCCTCCTGCGGCTGGAAAAGAAGTATAAGGCTCCGGACGGCAGTCCTGCTTGCCTTCTTGGTCAGCCGAAGCCGGATTCAGTCATCTCTCAGGCGGCTCAAAGCAAGTCCAAGAACCCGTCCACACCTTTTGACCACACCACCGGATAAGGACGGTCGACGCCTAGATAACGTGGGGAAGCGGTTTTCCTCAATGGCCAGCTTGCTTGTTAGAGCGTCAAATGCTCTTGCCATCCTCGGTCGATACGACCGACAGATGTGGTGCGACATGGAACCCTTCGTGGAGCAGTTACCGGAACCCACAAAGGAGGAAGCCAAGAAGGTGCTTATAGAGGGGGAAAAGTCTTCTGCTGAGGTTATAGACTGTGCAATGGACATTGCTTCCACGGTATTTCGAGCCTTGGCTGGCTCGGCAGTACTACGACGCCAGGGCTGGTTGAGAGCCACCTGGTTTCGCCAGGAGGTCCAGAATAGGATCCTGGATCTACCATTCGATGGGGACATGCTGTTTGGCAAGCACGTGGACGATGCTCTGCAGAATATCAAAAAGGACACGGACACTGCAAAGGCCTTAGGGTCCCTCACCTACCGGAAAGTCCCCTTTAGGGGCGCACGAGGCAGAGGATTTACATCATACAGAGGGAACCAACAGAGCTATTCCTCTCAGCCTTCTCAGTCCTATAAGCCCCAGTACTCCAATCAGCGCCAGGGACAATCGGCGTCTTTCTCTCGCCATCGGCCGTGGGGCCGTCAGCCGCGGGGCCGTCAGACCCGGCAGGGACGTGACAACACCAAGCGTCAATAGCGGCTTTCCGGCTCTACCTACTGTTCCTTCCCTCCCAGTCACATCAGTGGGGGGCAGGATTTCTCTGTCTGGAGAACTGGAGATCAATAACATCGGACCAATGGGTCCTCAAAATTGTAGAGAGTGGCCATGTGTTGGAGTTCCAAGACCTTCCTCCGACAAGAGCTCCGGGCACCATCCGCACGGGACATTTGGGACAACTCCACCTCGAAGCCCATCAACTGTTCCTCAAGGGAGCGATAGAACCGGTGCCTCTGTCCCAGAGGGGCCGGGGTTTCTATTCAAGGTTCTTCCTCGTGCGGAAGACGATAGACACTTGGCGCCCCATCCTAGACCTGCGGGAGCTCAACACCTATCTCGTCAAGCTCTCCTTCAGGATGGTCACTCTCCAGGAAATTCTTCCTCTCTTGAATCCAGGCGACTACTTGGCGTCGCTGGATTTAGAAGACGCGTATTTCCATATTCCGATACATCCAGCTCAATGACAATACCTACGCTTCACAGTGGGAAAGAGCCATTTTCAATTCAAGGTGCTTCCGTTCGGCCTTCGGTCGGCACCAAGAGTGTTCACCAAGGTGTTGGCGCCAGTTGCAGCCTTTCTTCGGAAACAATCTTTAGAAATCTTTCCTTACTTAGACGACTGGCTCGTCAAGGCACCATCTTTCAAGAAACTTCTCATGCAGTGGCAACTTGCATCCATTTGTTCCGTTGCCTGGGCCTTCAGCTGAACGAACGCAAGTCAGTCCTGCTGCCCTCCAGAACGGCCAGATTCCTGGGATCCGTGTTGGACACCACGCAATGTACAGCTCGTCCCTCGGAGGAACGACAACAAAAGTTGATGATTTCGGCTCGACTACTCTGCCACAAACAATTCCTGTCTGTTCGCCAATACAAATCCCTTCTCGGGTCAATGTCATCCTGCATACCATTGGTACCACATTGCAGGCTGCGAATGCGTCCTCTGCAGGAGGAGCTAGACAAGCAATGGCGCCAGGCAGAGGGGTCATTCAACGACAAGGTGGTGGTGACAGCAGCGATGAGACAGGCGAGCAAATGGTGGCTTCTAAAAAGCAATATCGCCCAGGGTCTGTCATCCAGGAGTTCACCTTCACCCATGGTACTGACCACAGACGCGTCACTGGAGGGCTGGGGTGCAGTTCTCCGAGAGCTTCAAGTCAGTGGCCACTGGAGTCCAGGACAGCGCCAGTGCCATATCAATTTCCTGGAACTGACGGCCATTCGGTTGGCCTTGCAAGCTTTTCTGCCCAGAGTTCGCAACCATTCAGTGCTGGTCCGGACGGACAATATGACGGCCATGCACTACGTCAACAAACAAGGAGGCACCAAATCGCTGACTCTGTCCGCAGAAGCTCAGCGGATTTGGGATTTTGCGATTCTGAACAACATCACTCTGAAAGCTGAACACCTGGCGGGAACTCAATGTCAAGGCGGATGCCTTGAGTCGACTGACTGAGGTGACTCACGAGTGGGAGTTGAATCAAGCCATTCTGGACAGGGTGTTCTCAGTCTGGGGGACACCAACCATCGACCTCTTTGCTTCACCGGAGAACGCCAAATGCCGGTTCTACGCAAGCAAAGTTCACCATCAGGGGTCCCTGGGGAACGCTCTTTCGATGGCTTGGTACAGCGCATTCTTTTACGCTTTTCCTCCAATTCCCCTCATTCCTCGAGTCCTCAGGAAATTGAAGGCGGAGCCCTGCAAGATGATTCTAATTGCTCCAGCATGGCCCAGATAATTCTGGTACACCGAGCTCCTCCGATTCACTTCCAACCCATTCCGTCCCTGTTGTCCAGGAATCAGGGGCAGGTTTACCATCCGGATCTGACATCACTCCACTTGACAGCGTGGCTCCTGAACACAGAGAGTTCAGTCATCTAATGCTCTCTCAGGAATGCCGGGAGGTCCTGGCTCATGCCCGAGCACCAAGTACCAATAAGACTTACAAGGCGAAATGGAAAAGATTCTGCCTGTGGTGTCAACGTCAACGTCTCCATCCTTACACTTCCCAACCCCATCAATTGTTGCCATATTTACTATCTCTGGCTAAGTCGGGGTTGGCACATTCATCTGTAAAGGTACAGCTGGCGGCCATTTCGAGGTATCGACGCAATTCTTCGGGTCCGTCCTTATGGTCCTCTAGGGTTGTCAAACAATTCTTGAAGGGATTATTCCGGATGTATCCTCCAGTTCGTCCTCCTCCACCAGTGTGGCAGCTCAACCTGGTCTTGGCGCAACTCATGAAGGCTCCGTTTGAGCCTGTGTACAAAGCAGACTTAAAGTTCTTGTCTTGGAAGCTGGCCCTCCTGGTGGCTCTTGTAGGAAGGTAGATCCCTGACTATGGTTGCCCCCAACTTTTTGCCTGGTGTTTTGCTGGTTTTCTGACTTAGTTGACCTGGGGCCCTGCTATTCAGGACCCCAGGCCTACTGCTCTCTCTGAAAAATGGATTCCATGTACCTTAGGTACATATCTAAATTGGATACTGAGTCACCTTACCAGTCCCTGTACAGTGTACCTTAGGTACCCAGGGCATAGGTGTACCCAGGGCCTACCAGGGGCTGCAGCGTGTATTATGCCACCCCTGGCTGGCCATCCAACTCTGACACAACTGGCTGCTTGACAGCTGGGGCAAGGTGGTGTACTCACCCTTTGCTTTAGATATAGTATACCTATATCTAACCCTAAAATGGACACACAGATCTCCTATCAGTCACTCCTATGGCAGGCCTTAACAATCCTGAAGGCAGAGTGCTTGGAATCGTGTGAGATGGTGCTCTGGCATGAGCTGAGCCTGTCTGCGGCTTTCGGGATCTATCCCTTAGCCGTTTCCATGATATCGCATACCATATACTCTTAAGTGCATTATAATCCTCGCGGTTATATGCCAACTCTGGTATCGCTTTATCAAAACATGTCGAGTAAGGTGTCATACGAATTGGAATACTAACCCCTCGCCAATTCTGGCGACGGGGTTAGCATTCCACCCTTCTAGAGGGACACGACATGTATGTAACCCCTAACCCCGGTTAAAGTCAGACAGAGCCTTAGCACCCACAAAATGGATGCTGCCACCGAGACACAAGTCTGCCCTCCTGCTGCTGGGAGTCCTCCCAGAGCAGGAGATAAGGACAAAGGGTTTCCTGCCAGGGGCGGTGCCAGCACCGTCCCAGACAGGGTTTTGTGTATTGTAGGTAGGCAGGGCTTTAGAGGAAGGTGACTGCACGTGGCACCCCGGTGCTCACTGTGCATAGGCTGGCTGGAACCAGTTCCAGGGTCACTCCAGACCCTGTGCTGGGGAAAAGCCCGCCAAGGAAGTGGGTGTAACCACCCCCCTCCTAGTCCCACCCATAGGGCAGGACTTAGTCGCGTGCCAGCCCCTTTTTACAGGATAAAGGTAGAGACTGGCCCCCTTCCAAATCAGATCATCTTTGAATCCTGAAACTACTTTCCACGAAAGGAACTCAAGACTTCTTCCTAAGATTTCTCCCTTGTGACTAAGGAGTAGTCACCCTGCATCCGCAGGCACCATCTACAGAACACTGCGGTCTGCTGCAAGTCCTTCCTCCGGAATCCGACTGCCCAGCTCGACGAGAACCGGCTTCCCTGGCACCTCTGACCTCTACCTGCATCATCAGTCACGCTGAGATTCGTGGGTGTGACGAGACCTCGAGGGACCGGCCATCTTCAAGACTGCACGACTTCTGAACAACAAGCCCGCCGAGTGAATTCCTGGTGAGTGCTTTGGGGTCCGAGAAGCCCCCACCCTGAGCAGCTCCAGCACCGAAGAGCAGCCCCCCAGCATCTCCACGATCTGCGTGGGGCCCTTCTGCTTTTTGCTGCTCACCGCGTTGTTTGGCTACTAGCCCGCTGGCTTGTGGCCTTCCTGACGACGCCCGACGACATTTCTGCTGCTGGTCTGGTTGCTCCAGACTGGCCCTTGCTCCCTTCCAGAAGAGGAGCACCCCGGACCCTCCTGGTCCACTCAAGACGCCATTTTGAGTCCACCGCGTGGGCTTGAATTAGCCAAGGCTTGTTGCCCACTCCTGGGTAACTTCGACGCCGACGACTTCATCCTTCGTGGGACAGCTCGCACCTCCATCCTGGTCGCCGACAACGCCTCCTGGTCCGAGAGACTGCAGAGCCCAGCAGCGCCCACTCACCTGACTGCGGTGACTTCGCCCGGTGCCATCCTGGTGCCCACTTAATCACTGGCTAGTGATTCAAGAACTTGGTCCCCTCTGCTTTCAGGTTTTCTTCTTCCTTGATCCAGGCTTGGATCCATCGAACTTTTCTTCACTGGTCGCCTGCCAGCAACTTCTTCCTTCCAGGCTCCTGGTCCGGCAACGAGATCCCCGACGTCTTTTCAGACCTATGCAGCTGCAGCCCCTGGGCTAGGTAACTTCGGCACTCCGGTGTCCCAGCATAGCCTCACTATCCAAGGGTCAGGATCCACTGTCGTTTTCTCCCTACCAGGTCGGGTTCGCCCGTGAACACTAACTTTGTGAATTCTAGCTTCCATAGACTTTGTCCCGCATCCCGCGTGAGAGTGCACACTCTGCACCCGAGTCCCCTGGGCCTCCTAGTAGTAATCTAACGATTCCCTAGTCCAGTCCTAGCGATTCCAAAGCCTATTAGAACTGTTACTTACCTGCTAGTAATTCGCATTCCACTTTTAGCGTATATGGTTTTTCGTGCCCCTCGGGCATTTGTGTAACGTGCTAACTTAAAAGTATTTTCGTAAGAGTTTTGTTGTGTGCTTAGCTCCCTGTCTCATAAAGAGCCAGGGTAGTCTTGTTATAAATAAATACACTGTTTATTTTCATAACAACTTGTGTGGTGTCCTCTCACTGGGTGTTCAAGGGGTAATGTGATGGTAAAACAGCTGGCTTAACACGCCCTCTAGAGTCTTAGCCTTAGACTGCTCGTATCCATGCTACTAGGATAGCTGGTCTATAAGGTTGACTTACAACCAATCATCAATAAGGGTTGTTTGGACTGATATATAGTGATCACTAGAATAGTGAGCACTGCACATCAGGCCAACTTCTCACAGCTCTCACATCAGCGAGACGAGTGAGTGAGCTTCAAGCGCACTCCATAGTGCATCAATTTTTGCAATTTAAAAAGGAGGTTCTTATCCTTCGGACCAATCCAAAATTTATACCGAAGGTACCATCGGAGTTTCACTTAAATGAACCCTTGATTCTGAAATCTTTCTTTCCGCACCCTTCTACGCCTGCGGAACGCACGCTCCATTCTTTGGACGTTCAGAGATGCTTAAAGTTCTACTTGGAGCGCACACGTCCTTTTCGGAAGACGACTCAGTTGTTTGTGTCCTACAGTGCACCACGAAAGGGATTGCCTTTGGCAAAGAGTGGCATTTCCCGCTGGATCTCCAGTGCGATTCAGTTATGTCATCAGGAAGCTGGCAAGCCACTGGATGGAAGAGTCAGGGCACATTCCACGAGATCAGTGGCGTCATCAGTGGCTCTCTTTTCAGGAGTGGCCATTAAGGACATATGCAGGGCAGCAACGTGGAGCAGTACTCATACCTTCACGAAACACTACTGCCTGGAGTCTGCAGGACGAGACGACGCGGCTGTTGGTCAAGCAGTCCTGTGGAATCTTTTTCATTGAGAGGTGAGCTTTCCCTACGATCCCTCCAGCCTGGTGAGCACATTTTGTTTGTTTTGCTATGCTTTATGTATTGCTTATATGGTTGTGATGCCATGTACGTACAAAATGTGTTCTTCGTAATTTACTGCTAGCTATTCTGATACAAAGCATGGGAATCTATGAAAGTTCCAATACTGGGGCAAGAAAACAAGTTACTTACCTGTAACTTTGGTTCCCCAGTATTGGTATCTTTCATAGATTCCCATGCGCCCGCCCGCCTCCCCGGGGAAAGCTCAGCCTGGTTACAGAGTTAGTGGCGGTTTGCACAACGGCTACGAAAATCTGAGGCTCTGAGCTCTCTCAGGAAGGTTCCAGAGGGTGAGGCTGCTCTGATTGGTCCTGGCAAAAGTTTGGTCTCTTTTTACAAAAAGAGGGTGATAGGATACAAAATGAGATGAGGCCTAGGCCTAAGTTTCTCTTTTGTTTCTATGGTTTTTATACTACCGAGGCTCCCATTCCGACGACGGGGAATGATACAAAGCATGGGAATCTATGAAAGTTACCAATACTGGGGAACCAAAGTTACAGGTAAGTAACTTGTTTTCTTAGCAGTTGTTACTGGTTTTCCGAAGAGTCCCTTTAGTACCCTTCACTGGTCCTGCCAGACAAAAGCAAACCATTTTTGTCATAAATCTGTCAGCCCTTCCAGAACATCATTAATCTGTTGTAGCACCCCCCGTCATTTCTTCATCCCGTGGAGGAACACGTCCACTGATGTGAATCGCGTCTAATAGCTTTTACCTGCCAAAACACCTCCGATGCGCTACCCCGCACTGTACTCACACATTCTCTCGACCTGCATCTATTAACGGCGCTCTTTCCACCAGACCCTGCTTTCAAAACAGTAATTTCACGTAAATTATGCCCTTCTGGCTGTGGAAGTGATATCTTTACACACTCATAAAGCCGGCATCATCTGCTACCGCCATGCACTTAGGTCCGAAATGAGGCCAGCTCCCAAAACAAGGCCGCCCGGTGCTTTTTCCCTGCTGCTATGGAAGCGAGTTTGTTTATCCGGTGGTTGCTGGAACAACGTGTCCCTAATGTTTTGAAATGTGGTGAATAGCACCGTTTATTCAAATGAAAAGTGCCGGGATGCAAAGCCCCAAGCGGTGGCAACCGATTTAATTGAAGTTGTGTGCTGTGAGACTGAAGCGGTCAAGAAATGCGCAAAGGTTCCTGTTTCAGCTGCACGTCATTTCAAGATGAGAGGTTGTGTCGAAACCAACAAGGAGGGAGGAGGATAAGGCAGCCACAGCCCGAAGAGAGAGCGAGCATTCCAATAAATTACGACTCACACTCTTGTGGAGGTGGGGTGGAGGGGAGACTCAGTGTTTCCCTTGCAGGAGCGCACTGTGGCACCATCTGTTTTCAAGATAATTACAAACCGATGTCGCCAGAGCTCTCTCCCGCAAGGTAAAAGCCAAACATGCATGTGTTGCAATAGAAAGCAATGCAAAACGTGCACGTTTTTGGCCAAAAAGCTGATAGATTCCAAAAGGTCCCCTCCTATGCAGCGCATGCTCGCTGCGTAGGCGAGGCCTAAAAAAGTTATTGGAAGATAATCAGGCAGTTAAAATTTCCACTAAACTGAAAATATGCAGGGAAGAGAAGGAATAGTCCCCGTCAACATCTGACACATGGAAAGAACCTGAAGTTTTGTTAGTTTTATGGGAACCCTCTGGATCCTCTGCAGAGTAACTGAGAAGAAAACATTTGACAGAATGCTGTGACAAAAGGAGGTTGATTTATACCCATGGAGGCCATCCCCTCCAGATGATCACAAACTGCATACTAACAAATAAGGCAGCAGGCACACAGGTGGGGGGGGGGGGGGGGGGGGAGACTAGAAAAAAAGTCTGGTTCACGTTGGCCCAGAAAAACACTAGTGCCCACGCAAAAAAATCAGTTCAATAGGTGGCCAATTGTAATACAGCGGGGCAGAGAAGCATTCAGAGAACTAGCATCTTCCAAGGCGGTTGATCATAGGGTAGAGGAAAATGAAACCAAAGCTTCTCCAAATTACCCACCATGATTGAAGACCAATGTGCCAGCACGTTCTCTTTTAGTCAACACTGCATACAAACAGGCTAATGCTCCATTCTCCGATGTTCATCCCCAGACAAGGATAGCAAGAGGTTGGAGTTGGTGGGTAGAAAGGAAGATTGTGTCTACACAGTAGAAAATAGCCAACCCCAGTGCCTTGCTAAAAAAGTATGGCTAACAGTGGGAAGAAACACTAGTTCATGCAACACCTGAATTTGTGAATTAGGAAAAGAGCAAATTCAGCCCTTTGGAGAAGGCCTATTCCCATCACCTGACTAAAGTATTCACTGTAGGCGAAGTATGCAGTGAACAGAAATGCTGTGCAAAGGCACAATTTTAAGAAGGCATGCCTAACTTAAAATATCTGTCTTCAAACCAGAGGTGCAGACACTTAATCATGAATGCTCCTTTCAAGGGGGAAAGCTTAATGGGGCTTTTGTAGATTACTTCCTTCAGCGGATGCATAGATCATTGGCGCCTTACAAGCCATAGGACCCTTCAGGAGGTAGGCGCCAAGCAATAGACCACAGTATGCCCACCTACCTGCATCAAAAATAGTTGCAAAGCAGTCAGCCCTTCGCGCTGCAGACCACTCCAACTCGATGAGGGGGGAGGAGGGCAACAAACTCAGTCCTTTCAAAACAGCTCAACAGGCTTAGGTAAAGGTATAGAATACCTTTTACACAGGCATCCCCAACACACAATGCCTGTAGGGGCAGATTGGGGTGGTTCCTAAACGCATGGGAAAGGATCATCTCCAACAAACTGGTGCTAAATACTTTGCAAAATGGATACCTCATAGAACTAGAATAAGCACTTAAAGATACCATCAAGGAGGCAAAGAAACAAGATGGTTAACCTGAGACCTCTACAACAAGAGGTGGAAGACCTGTTCAAAAGAAGGGAGAAATGCGTAATAGAGTTGCCAAGGACACGTACAACCAGGGCATTTACTCAGCATGCTTCCTAATATCAAAGAATGATCCGACCGTAAGACCTGTTGTGGATTTGAAGATTCTTAAGTTTGACATTCCAAAAATGTATTCCACTGCTGGAAGAGGAGGACTTTATGAAGATCATCGATTTGATGGATAACTACTTTCATATCCTTGTATTTGCTTTGTTCGCCCTAAGTTGGCAGGGTATGCCCATACGTGGGTCCCTTGCTCACTTTGCCACTGGATTCAAGCTAGCCTGGCTGATTCGGGTTGATCGCCCGAAACCGGTCCCAAGATGCTGGTTTCCGGTTCAGAGAAGAATTGGCTTGGCAGTTCGGGCAGGACTGTTCCCATGAGGCTCAGGGTCAGAACTGATTTGCATATAGCTGAATCTAAACTTAGGTGGTGAAGTGAGCTAAAGAATGATGATTGATTCAACCCTGATCTGTGACTGGGGACGAGTGTCTGAAAAGTTTCAGCACTCTGTCCATCTCCTTGTGTTTGCTACTTTCATATCCCTGTCAATAAAAGTCACAGGAAATACCTTTGGTTTGTCATGAGGAAGCCATTGCCAGTTCAGTGTTATCCTTTGACATACTGTTAGCAGTAACAGTATTCATAAAATGTATTGCAGGGAGGTTGCAGCAGATGTAAGGCACCAGAGAAAATCAGACCCTTAGGTAGACAATTGGCTAATGAAGGCAAACTTGCTCATGCACTGCCGTGAGGGCGTAATTCAGCTGATATTCGCACTATTCAGTTGGGTTTCTAATTCATCTGGAAGAAATCATCCATCACCTCTGCCCAGCATAACGCCTTTCTGGGAGGGGACCTTGATTCAGTAAAAGTCTAGGCATTTCCAATAGGTCTCGCCTTTGGGACCTGTTGGCTTTGCCAGTTGCTTTTGGCAATGCTGTACAGTGCCTGGATGCTATGCATCAATGTTAAATAAAAAAATGTGTGATGACACGATCACCACCAGTGGTCCTGTCATTTCACCTACATGTACACAAGGTAGGGGGTAGGTGGAGGGTGTAAGACTAGGTCGCCCTCCTTACGTATACAACCAAAGAAAACCCAAGGTATTGGGTTTCGAGACCTAGTTCAAGAATGTGGCTCCAAACCAATGTGATTAGGAAAAAGCCGAAAGAAAAATTTCTTTCTCGAGTCCCCTCACTCACCAGGGTCTCCCCATGGTGACATGCTTCATCATTGGGGCCATCCCAGTTCTCTACAAACTGGGGTGTGCTACGACTTGCGGAATTACGTAGGAGCACTTTTAGTGGAAGACTTTGTGGTGCAGTGTGTAGTGAAGTGGATAGAAAGTGATTAAAATACCTTGCTAGTGGGCCTAAACAACGTTATTCTTGCTCCTAGGTTGGTATTTCTAAAATGGGGGTTGCACTGGGAAACCTGACTGTGATGAATAGGAATTCAGTGTATGATCAACATGTTTCGAGATTCCCCTAGCTCTTCCTCCGAACCACACAGGGACCAACCCTGTGTTTTACCACTCCTAATGAACCTTATTCGGAAAATAAAGATAGTGAAAGAAATAAAGAAAATAGAGTGAACGCTGCTACCAATAAAGCATGCGTAGTTAATACATACGATCGCTAATTCATGTTGTATATCTGTAATGTAAAAAGGAGAGTGCGTTAGAAACCAAAACCCCCCTCACTCAAGTAGGTTTACACATTATGTTCTTCCATACTGCGCTCCTATATGTGTGATTTGCTCAATAATGGTGCGTGCAGGCTTCCAAGGCGAGCGTGATTGTGCCTTGAAGGTTTAAATCAAGCCGGTTAAATGCGCGGCGTGCATCATGTACATATGTGTGTATACACAGTTACAAACAAGTTGTGACACACAAACGACACACACTTCACATAAACAGGTAAAAAGTTATATGTGTGTTTCCAATTCTTTACTTTGTGTGAGGTTGCGCTTCATGGACTTGGGGGCGGGGGGGAGCCTTGAGGGGGTGGGGGGACCATGAGGGGGGTGGGTGGGCCTTGAGGGGGGTGGGTGGGCCTTGAGGGGGGTGGGTGGGTGCAGTGTCTCCCTATGAAACAATCCTGCCAGAATGAGAAGGTAGGAGTGGTTAGCGTGTACAGTTAGTGGAGGTACAATAATTGAGGTTTTCTAGGCTTTTGTAGCGTTAAAAGGTAAGTCAGAGGCGTGGCTAGCAGCCGATCGTGATGGCTGTGTAGCTGAAGAGCTCCGTGGGCACAGCGGCCCTTTCCATCAATCCGTACATTAATCCGGCATAACACACAACTCTGAAGGCTGAACCTGACGTCCAGGACCGGGCGACATCGACCATTGGAGATCCGGTGAAAAACTGAGATCGGGAACCGGTGGAGCTGTGCGACATCTGGCAGCGGCCTCTACATCGGCCATAAGCACACGCCTGTAGTGCCCCTAGATCTGACCGGAAGTGAAGGTGAGGCGGGCGCAACGCACAGGAAGGGCGCCCTGCCGTCGCCAGGCAGACGAAACTGAAAACTAAAATAGCAATACTGGATCAAGTATTTGAGAGGCAGCCGGAACACCCAGGCAGTATAGTGAGATATTCTGGCGGCGAAGTGAGTACCGTATCCCGGTGCAACAGACGTTATTACCAGCGCGAGACCTGGGGCGCCGACTTGAGCGCAACTCCTCGCTCAATACTACTGTCGCACAAAGCTCCCACGGAAGATTACCGGGAGACGAATTCCACCTGGAAATCCCCTACAAGCGCTACTGCGAAGATACTAAGTGCAGGTGGAGGTAGAAGGAAGGAGGCGCGAACGGCCTACAGCAACGTCAGTGCCGAACCCGCTTCCTGACACCGGACCACAGAGGAGGTGAGAAGCGCTCTGACTATATGAAAGTCAGAGGTACGCATTGAGACCTGCGGCAGTGGGGGCAATTAAATTGAACAATCGAGCGGCCCGCAGGGCAGCGTTAAACAAACACTGGGGAGCACTGTCAAAACACTGACATTAACTGCCACGTCATAGACTCTGGTCACAAGGGTACCGGGAAGTGCGGAGACTACAGGAACGCTGTGCGCTACACAGCTCCAAAGCAGCTGATTCTTGTGGCGTAACTACTGGAACTTACCAGGGGACCCAGACCCACGGTAACAAAAGACTTATATGAACACACCAATACCTTACTGGGTGATATCCTCTCACCGGGAATTAAAGACGGATAAGAGTCGAGTAGCAAGCCCAACACCACAACCTGTGTAGTTCTGGGAGCAGCAATTATTTCCCTACGAGCTTGACCCGCTGTAGTGGGACTCTGGGCACAGGCGCCATGGCAGGCAGAGGACCAAAGAGTCATACAACACAGGCAAAACTGGACAAATACGCTTATGAAAAGAACTGTCCGCCACTAACTGAGGGACACACACCTACGGGGAAGACACCAGAAGGAGAAGGGGCCAAGAAGGTAACACTAGAGGACATAATGAAAGCGCTGTCACATGTGCAGACTACGGTAGGGACGATCTCCACAGATGCCACTCTGCTGCGAGCAGACTTTCGCAAAATGACTGAGCGGATCAAAGAAGTTGAGGTAATCACGTAATCTCTGGTGGAGGACACCTCGGAATTGCAAACAGCGATGGCGGGGATCGAGGCCGAAAATAAGCAACTTAAGGAGAAGATGGATGATCAGGAGGGGTTCTCGAGGAGGAACAATGTAAAAATTCTTGGGGTTTCAGAGACAGAAGGCACACAAGCGATGGACTTGTACGTGGAGGAGTTGATCAAGACTAGGCTGCAGCCCAAGGGATTGTCTCACTTCTTTTCAGTGGAAAGAGCGCAGAGAGTCCCCGGCGGCAAACCGAAACCGGGTGCGCCCCCAAGACCGATCCTGGCCAGATTATTCAATTTTAGAGACAGAGATGCAATCCTCCAGGCGGCAAGGATTTCACCACCAATCAGAGTACATAACTCCACGATTGCGCTGTTTTCCGGACTATACAGCGGACGTCTCCCGTCGCAGAAAAAGTTTCATGAAGTTAAAGCGCTGAGATTAAGGGAAATACCCTATTCCATGCTATTTCCGGCAAGGCTAAGAGTAGTAGCTGACAACAAGACATGGTTCTTTGAAACACCAGAAACAGCATACGACTGGCTAGAGGGATGGAGACCAGTAGCAGCACCTCTCCGCACGAACAGAAATCACCGGTGCCAACAGGAAGAGGACCACTCTGGATCACAGGCGTCGGGACGGGAAAATCCAGACTGCTCACCAGGAACGGTGACGGCCGGCAACGGACAGAGGCCTGATTCTTGAAATCCCGGTTCCCGCAGGAATATCTGTTGCCACGAACAATGGAGGTCGGGCAGTCACTGGACTGGGGCAAGCCGAGGAGGGCAGGAGGGGCCGCTGCCTCCATGGGACCTTTTACCCCAGCAAGCAAGTACTACGGTTTGGGAAAGGGAAAAGCACTCTGCTAAGTTGGGGTGGCGGGCAGTTCAATGTTCGTTAAGCAGGGAGGCGGGGAGGGAGAGAGGGAGAGGAGATATAGTTCTGGGTTTTCTGTTTATGCACATTCAGGCTGGCTATGACGGTGTAAGCACACTAAATACACAACTAGGAGGCAGATACAGCTTACTTGCAAAATGGAAAAGACTTTCCAAGCTTGATCAGATTCCTCATGGCGCACAACTCACAACCTAATACTCACGGTGGGGAGATGCAGAAGACCCCAGTAGCACCACTTCGGATACTTACATGGAATGTAAGCGGGTTAGGGGACAAAATCAAGAGGGGACTGGTGTTACAGGCCATAAAACGACAAGGCCCAGCAATAGTCCTATTACAGGAGACCCATCTCACAGGGAGGGCGTACCAAGCGTTGGACAGACAAGGGTACAAAATGGCAGTGCATTCCGAGTTCACATCAGGCTCGAGAGGGACGGGCATCCTAGTAAGGAGAGCCTCCCCATTCATCATTCTACAAAGTAGGGCGGATGATCAAGGACGTTTTGCAGCAATCCAGGGACAGTGGGAAGGCAGACTTCTGAATATAGTATCAGTTTATATACCTCCAGCGCTCCAGTCAGTTGCACTACCTGCACTGGGAGAATTTATCTTAGATTTACCAGAAGGGGACCTTATTATAGGAGGCGATTTCAACACTACGGTAGATGTAACAGTAGATAGATTCCCTGTTTGACCCCAAACAAACGGACCCTCCCGGTTCCAAGGCTTTCTAGAGGCAATGGGACTAATAGATGTTTGGAGACATACGCACCCCACCACGAGTCAGTATACTTATCACTCCACGGTACACAATAGTCTATCACAAATTGACTACTTCCTGATGTTGGGAAATGGAATACAAAATATCGAGAGCGCAGACATACAACCCAGGGGAATATCAGATCACTCCCCGATATTGTTAACTTTATCCTGTCAGGAGAAATCTCGCAAGAGAATATACCCCATTTACCCTAACTATCTTAAGATCCCCAGTATTCGGAAAGAACTTAAAAAAATGACTGAACACTATTTTGACGAAAACACGGCATCGGTAACATCACCCTCGATTCTGTGGGAAGCATACAAGATGGTCCTCCGGGGTCAAGCAATAACCTCTATCACTGGGTACAAACTATCGAAACAGCGAGAACTGTCAGAGTTGGAATTGGCTCTACACGCAGCGAATGTAGCACACATGGCAGATCCCACACCAGAGTGGACACACACCCTGCAAATATGCCAACAACAATATAGGGACCATCTAAAACGTCAGACAGTGGACAGTATTACGGCCACAACACACAGAATATATGAAGTGGGGGACAAGGCGGGAAAAATGTTAGCATGATTAGACAAAGGGGGAGGTACTAAAGGAATACAACAGTTGTACACGTCGGGGGGGGGGGGGATACTTCAGACGCGCCCTGAGGAGATAGTCCACACACTAGCAGAGTACTTTGAAACAGTTTACACTCCAAATGGAGAAGTGACAGAGGAGGTGGCGTTAGACTCCCTCAGCCATATAGTAACCTGGACACTTATGCCGGTAGCAGTCGATGAACTGGAGGCAGACCTCACGGCTGACTAAATACAATTGGCCATAAATGCGATACAATCTGGAAAAGCTCTGGGCCCCACCGGGATCCCCATAGAATGGTACAAAATCATGTCTGAATCGCTTAGCGCACCACTACTAGCAATGTACACTGAGAGTTTGACGAACACCGAACTCCCGTTAGACCAACGAACTGCGACGATTGTGGCGATTCCGAAGCCCGGGAACCCCCCGACGGACTGCACATCATACCGCCCGATATCCCTTATAAATGCCGAAGCTAAAATCCTGGCGAAACTACTGGCTACTAGATTAATGTCCCACCTCCCGCAGTTGATCCACCCGGACCAATCGGGCTTTATGCCTAACAGAAACACAGCTCTCAATCTCAGGCGCGTACACTGGATACTGGCAAGGGCTCCATTATTAACAGAACCAGGAGTGATACTATCGTTGGATGCGAAGATGGCGTTCGACATGGTAGAATGGCAATATCTCTTTGCAGTCCTCTCTCATTTGGATTTGGCCCTAAATTCACAGCATGGGTACGACTCCTATACACTGACCCGATTGCTCAGGTCTCGGCTAACGGAAACATTTCACACATAGTACAGCTGGCCAGGGGGACGCGTCAGGGGTGCCCCCTGTCACCTTTACTGTTTGCTCTAGTTTTAGAACCACTAGCGACCCTGATTAGAGCAACCCCGTTATTGAAGGGAATTAGCTGGGGAGAGGGATGGGAGGATCGTATCTCGCTTTATGCGGACCATATGTTAGTATACCTGATGGACCCGGAACATAGTATACCGGAGCTTCTTGCACTCTGTAATACCCATGGGAGAACGTCAGGTTACACCATAAATTGGTCAAGATCAGTAATATATGTCCTGAAGGGTCCAGAACCCTCATTCGCCACTGAGTGCCTGCTTGTGCTAGCAGAAGACTCCTTTAAATACCTTGGTATATACATCACCAGGACCTCAAACAGAGTTCTTTGAAAAAAACCTGAAGCCGCCTCTAGAACGTCTAAGACGCGATGTTAAGCACTGGGCGTCTCTGCCCCTGACACTGCTGGGCAGAGCAGCACTATATAAAATGATGGCACTGCCAAGATTTCTTTATGCACTTGATAACCCACCCTACCCGGTGGCACCGCGATACTTTCAGCAGGAAACAGCAATGGTTTCAAACCTATTGTGGGGAAATTGCCCAGCACGCATAGCACACACCAAGTTGAACAGAAGCTGGTATGAAGGAGGGATTGCACTGCAGAACTTCCAATTGTACTACTGGGCAGCGCAGCTTAAAACCATCAATCAATGGATTCCCGCACCCCAGGATGATCCAGCCTATAGGGCTGATAGAGCACAGACGGGCACGAACAGCATGCTGAAAGTGCTCTATAACAGAGTGTTAGCAGCGAAACTGATAGGACCCACAAAACATTCAGCTACATTATGGTACACGGCACAGGCGAAACTGGGTTGGAAAGGAGTAATAACTAAGCTCACCCCGCTATGGGACACCAAGGCACTGGGTCAGCTGAGCAGCAGTAGGGACTTATGGGATAAAGGGACGGTGGTCCCATTTACTCCACTTCAGCAACAGTACGATCTAGGTCCAAACGAAACATATAGATATGTGCAAATTAGACATGCTTTATTAACGGCAATCCCAGCAGACACTGACGTCCCAGAGGCCTCTCCGTTAGAGGACCGACTACTTACTGATTATCTGCAACACAGCGCCACATCCCTTACATATCGGAAACTGATTATTAACCTACCAGACCCTACACTTAAATTGCGAGAGAAGTGGATGGAAGATGTGGGCGGCATGGATGATACGGAGTGGAGTGAGGCACTGGCATCCCCGAGAGAGGTGGGAATCTCGGCCAAGTTCCGACTAGTACAGCTTAAAATCCTACATCGGATTTATTACACTAGAATCACACTACACAAGCTACAGCGGGCCCAGCATCCCTACTGTCTTCGAGGGTGTGGGGAGGAAGGAACACTTCTACACACCATCTGGGACTGTCCATTTATAGCTGAATACTGGCGACAGGTGATGCGCACTATCTCGCAGACACTAGAAATCTCCCTCTTACCTGAGTCGCGAAAATGTCTTTTGAATGTATGGGACCCAAATGATCTCTCAAGCCATGGTCAAATTCGGGGTACAATAGGCATTATGGTAGCGAAGAGAGATCTAGCGCAGAAATGGGGTGCAACAGAGCTACCCACATTGGCACAGTGGTGTAAAAATATGGACATGGTGATGATCACAGAACGCACAGTGTACACAACCAGCGGAAGTCCACGTAAATGGAACAAGGTCTGGACTCCCTGGAATGTCTTCAGGGGAGATATATGCGACCCATTGCCAGAAGACGACATAAACAGTTCTGATGAAGAGGGAGAAGGGGATTAAAGTGGGGTACCTTGGAGAATTTGATCAAGGTAACGACGAGAGTGAAGTACTGCTTCCATTATAATAAATATGTACTAGATTAAGCATCATTGTGTAACTAAGCCATCAATGTATGATTGTCATGACTGCCATTGTGTAAGGTTGATTAACTGAAAAAATAAAAAAATGTTCACAAAAAAAAAAGAAAAAAGGTACGTCAGACTTACAACCTTCTAAATGAGACCTGTAGGAGAAAATTTCACTTACTTCACTGTTGGGGACGCTGTGTCTGGGCACCTAGACCTCTCCCTGCCGGACCGCATCTTAGCTTGTCTCCAGCGAGGAGCTGGATTTCAGGCTTCTGTGTTTGCCGCGTAATGGTCTATAGAGACTAGACCGCGTGGAACATTAAAAATGTCCGCCACTGTTGGGAAAAGGTGGCGGCCGCCATAATTGTAGGATACGCGACTGGGCTCTGCGATATCCTAGTCTTCAACACTGATATACATCACATTTCACCCAGTTACCTCGCTCAGAAATTGACAATCTCGGGTGGCTCTAGATCCACAAGAAGCACAGAAAATCGACTACTGACACCACAAAGATTCAACAAGAAAAAAACATATAAACGGTCCTTCTCAGGGATGGCGCCCAGGATCTGGAATGCACTCCCTCCAGAAATAAGACTTATCTCATCCACGGCATGCTTCAAAAAAGAAGTAAAATCGATTCTCTTGGCAAAATTCACATGAATATAGGCTAAGGAAATCTCAAGAATCACTAGTATTCCTTTTTTGACAATGGTCAGCTAGATCACCTAGGCACTTCTGTTGCCTTTACCTTGACTCTATGGGTACTCATTGTCTTACACCGTTTGGCTCATCTTTGCACAAAATGTTATGTTAAATGATTTATGTTGTCTGTATAACCTCTGTGTGTAAAGCGCTCTGATATCCGCAAGGATCTTGTTCGCGCTCTATAAAACGTTCAAAATAAATATAATGACCAGGGCAAGTTACAAACTAAGCTACATAGTAAGTCAACGGCGGGAAATTCCATTCTCCATGCTCGTAGCGCCCATCCATCCCACACCATCAAAAGTATTCCCTACGGCGAATTTATTCGCATTAGGAGAATTTGCAGTGACAATGAGATTTCAAGCCAGTGTTTAGCAGAATCAGTACAGAGGTTTTTGAAGCGGGGATATAATTTGAAACTTTTAAATGATGCACTCCTGAAAGCATCATCACGCTCGAGGTGAACCTTTGATCCCCAGCAGCATCACCTCATCCGAATCTAATTCTATTTGTTCTGTACGACTTATTACCAACTACTGCAAACAGGAATGTAAGATTAGACGAATCATTAATTCGGACTCGCCCATTGTGCTAACCGATGTAATTTTAGGCCCCATTCTGCCACAATTACCTGCTATCACCTTTAGGAGAGCTCCTTCTATGAAGGATGCACTAGATAAGTCTCAACCTGAGTTAATGCCTAAATCCAACTGGTTGGCTAAAACTGGTTTTTATAAATGTACATCATGCCGTGCTTGTTCCTTTGCCAAAAATGGAACACACTACAAATCGGCATTTAGTGACAAACTCATTGCGATTAATGAACATCTAACCTGTTGCAGTGAATTTGTCATATATCAACTAACTTGCACCTGTAATCTCTCATATATAGGTAGAACAAAGTTGCCAGCAAACCAACGTATTCTGCAACATGTGCGAGCCATAGTTAATTCAGATAGTAATTATCTGGTGGCTCGCCATTTTAAGGCCATCCATACCAATAAACTTGCAGATTTACAATCTACATTGTTCGGCTCGATCCCAAACCCCGGACGGGGTGGTGATCGTGAAAAACTTCTCAGGCAAAGAGAGAGAGACATATTTCATATTACTGCTAGATTCACGAGCTCCCAATGGACTAAACGTTATTGATGAATTGCATAACTTTTTGCAAATAAGTAATCTTTGTGTAAAATACATATATTTCAATCTCGATCTGTGGTATAGATTTCTATTTTTGCTATATGGTTGTTGTAAATAAGTAGGAAAATTGGTTTCCAGTATAGAGATGAATTCTTTAGTGATATATCTAATCAATAGGTGGCCTTTCAAAGGGCAAAACCGCCATTATTGTACTCTCATTTTAAGAGAGTAATTTGCACTTTTCATGCACTAGCACTTTGTTATATTAGGCGAGTAGCAAACTATGATTATTGCTATATCGTCAAACAAGGAACTCTTGAAAAGATGGTTATAATGAATATTCTAGGATTTTATTGTATTTACGAGGAAACTCTGATTACATTATATGCTTTCAGTCTATATGCACTTTAATTCTGCACTTGATTTCAGTACAGAGTTAAAATTAGGAGATATTTCATCTATATATTGCGAACAAGTTGAGAATGAAATCTATGCACTTGCACTTTATTCTCAACTTTATTATTGCATAACAATGTGTTTTCTGCTATTCTACTGTGTATATATATTTGTTTATTTCCTCATATATATGTGACTTGAATTTATTTATGATCCTTGCAATTGGAGCACTATGCTCAAATTTAACGTGATATCGTGATTCAACATTTCAAATGTTTAACCTTTTCATGTCATTTTTGTAAGCTACTGTGCCTTTATATTCACTTTCGCCTTTTCATCCATTTTTTAAGGTTGTTAGGGCTTTTAAATCTCTTTAAAAGTAACACCTACTCCTGACGCGTCATGTGATTAAGCTCCGCCTGCTGAGCGAAACGCGTCATGGAGAGCACTTGCTCTGTCAATGCTGCAATTAAATCTACACTGCAACACGATTAACGGTGTGATGGCGATTATTGAATCTTGTTTCTAAAGCATCTTTCTGGAGAATTGGTCTGCTCCTGTAGTGTCCGCATACATACCGGTCAGGACTTTTATATATTATATATATATTTCCAAAGTTGCTAAATCCAGCAATTACGCACTCTGAGACAGAGATCTGAAGAAAAAGGGTATTTATTCACAAATTACGCGTAATTTGGGAATAAAGACCCTTTTTCTTTAGATCTCTGTCTCTGAGTGCGTAATTGCTGGATTTAGCAACTTTGGAAATATATATATTTTTTTTTTATAACATATGAGAGCTATCGCGAATAAGGATAAATCCTATCCGGTAGCTCGTCATTTTGCCGAATTCCATGGAAGCAATAGGGATCTTCTCAGTTTCTATTGTATAGACAAAATTAGGCGTTTAGAGCACGGTGGGGACAGGGAAAAGACACTCCGCATCGCAGAATCTAGGTACATCATTGACCTCAAAACAATGACACCGTGGGGTCTTAACAATGATGAGGAGATGTGGGTGCACCTGTAGATAAAGAAGAGTTGCTCTTCAATGGTTCAGAGCTGGAAAACAGTAACAAAGTATTTTGACTATACTCAAAAACTCCTAAAAAGTAACATTGTATAAACTTAGATATGTATTTTTTCCGAGTAGGAATTAAGCCCATACAGGGCGAGACAACTAGTCCCAGAACAAATTGTGAAGTCCCTGGGATTTTATAAGAATTAAATAGGGGATACCCCATTATAGTAGAAACAGAAATCCCAAAAATTCAATGTGAACCATATAAGGATGGGACTATCTTAATACTTGATGAATTTAATGAAATGAAGTGTGCACATTAATAATGAAATGTTTGTTGCTGTTGTTTTTAAATTTGCACTAGAGCACTTTATATTCGCCGTAATAACCAATGAAATGTATGTGTAGCACTACACTTCAAAATGGCCACCACGTTTACTAAGATTTTCCATAATTTATGTTGTTGAAAAATGAAATGCTAGGTGGGGTTTAAAATGGCGATCATTGCTATGCACAAACAGACACTGACGAAGCTTTTATAGCGAAACGCGTCTGTCAAGGGTGAAGGGGGTTTGAAATAAAAATTCTACAACTGGATACCCGTGTGCTTGCCGTTTATCAACTAGGATTGGTTGATTTGTGCTGATATATACATTCTCTTTTTTCTTTTTTAACAAGCACACCTAGGCACTAGTCCGCTGGAATAGTAGATCGAATCATCAGTTTCATGCTACCATCTTCAATGTCAACAGATTTCGGCTGAATAATTAATCATGCAGAGCTCCCCCAATTTTTGTTCAGAAGTTACAATTGAGAATTTATCAATTGTTACGTGAGCAAGGGTTAAAAATAACTGTATGGAAACAAAGCGCAGATCCCAACAGGGAGTCTCCACACGTGAGTGGGAAGGCAAGCTGGTACGTCGCTGCTTCGTATTAGACTTACAAGGTTGGGAATATACATGTGAAGCTTATTCATTCAAATTTAAGCTTTATTTGCACAAAACACTATCCCACAGTGTGCTAAAAATGTTACCCACAGTGGATATCCAGTGTGTGGGATATGCATTATCGAGCAGCATGTAGAATAAATAAATGCCATAACTTTCGTTTCAGCAGCTGATAGAATGTATTATCACAATTACTTTGCAAATTACTAGCTTGGTTCTATCTACAATGTGTTATGAAAC